>NC_132927.1:17069179-17669179 GCF_047675955.1 Chlorocebus sabaeus | reverse complement strand
TACTAAGATTTTTCTCAATGAACATTCTAAGACACTAGACGTTTTTCTAGATGAGATTTATTTAAAATACATAGTGGAGAAAAAACAATTAAGATGTTCAGAATTTGCAATAATAAGTGTCTTTTTAGAAAACTAAGACTTTTGGTTGGAAAGTTATTTGAACAAACAAGAGATTTTAGATTTTATTTTGGATTCAGTTTCAAAATATAAAGATCGGTTTAGCTGTCTCAAAGTTGCCATGTCCAATACACTGGCATATTGGTTTAAAAAGATACCAGAAGTAAAGACTTTGGAATTTGACATAAAAGTAGGGACAAATTTTTAAATTTTACTTTATTTTATTTTAGAGACACGGTGTCATTCTGTTGCCCAGGCTGCAGTGCAGTGGTGTAATCATAGCTCAAAGGAACCTGATACTCCTGGGTTCAAACTATCTTTTGCTCCTTACCCTCCTGAGAAACTGGGACTACAGGTGCACACCATCATGCCTGGCTAATTTTTTAAAAAAAATTATGTAGAGATGGAGCCTCATTATGTTACCTATGCTGGTCTCAAATTCCTGGCCTGAAGCGATCCTCTGCCCTCTGCTTCCAAAAATACCGGGATTACAAGTGTGAGACATCCTATGTGGCCCTAATAAACAAATTATAGCAAAATTGGCAGGTAAAATATGTTCCATCTAAAATAGGTTAAGCCACAATTCAATCATTTCTTGTTGGGCAAGTGAGGAAGGAATTTTGTTGCTGTTGGATGATGAAAGACATCACTATTTTCATCCTGTAACAAGATAAATGCTTATAAAATATTATATTATGTATAAATAATATATATATTATAAATCCTAACCTTATAAAATATATATTATATTTATAAGCTTTATTTATGTAATAAACATGAAATCATTCTGTTTTCCCCTAGTTGAATTTGTTGAATTTTTTTTTCTGACTTTTCGTTCTCATTTGTTTCTACTTTTATCCATTCTTCAAAATAGTCTTTCCTATGGAAATACTTTTTAAATTATAGAAATAAATACATTTACTTTATATGAATATTTGCTGGCACTACGTTAAAAGTCAAATTTATTTATTGTTATCAGTGTAACCCTAACTTAATTTACCAATATAAAGTTATGGAAGATTACTTTTAAGTAGGGAATGATTTCATTTTTCCTGGAGGTATTTCTTCCTTAAATAAAACTAATGTTATTTTATTAAGGAGTACATTGACAATATGTGTTTGAATATACAACTATATTCTCTGCTATAGTCTGCCTCTTCAATTACTCAAACATCTGTACACATCCGTCTTATTGTTATTAAAATAATGTACTCAGCCAGTCCTCAAATAATGCAAGCCAAAAATATCATCTAGTTTCTACATCCAGTTCTATATTTCTGTGTGATGTATAGGCCCCTACATCAGCAACTTTTTGGAGTTTTGAGACCTATAAATACTCTGGAAGGAACTGTCACGCTGTTCTCTCTGGACTCTGGCTCTGCTCTCTGAAAGCATTGTCTTTGTCACCTTCCCTATGAGGTGGACCGTAGAGAATATATCCTCCTCATCACTCTGGGGATTTTCACAAATTTCTTCTTGTGGTTCAGTTTTAGAGGTATATATTTACTTTATAGGAAAACAATAATAAGCTTTAATCCATATCTTAGTATGAATATATTCATTCCTTTCTTTGAGAAAAATAGGTATAGGTTTATTCATTATTTTGACTGTAATAAACCCTATTTTTAAAATAGCCTACCTCAATTGTTTTCTCTCTGAAACTCTTGGTGTTGTTTGCTAGTTTATACTAAACTGGTTATGTGCTCATGTCTCTTAATGAATTGTGTGTGTGTGTGTGTGTGTATTTTATATTTTATATACATGTGCATATTTTATATGAACCTGTATATATGTGTGTGTGTGTGTGTGTGTGTGAGAGTGTATATGTTTGAGTGGGTATGTGTGTATTCAGTTGGCCCTTCATATTGGTAGAGGATTGGTTCTAGAACCCCTGTGGATACCAAACTATGTAGATACCCAAACCCATATGTGAAATGGCGTGGTACAGTTGGCCATCCATATCCACAGGTTTCAATCCACGGCTGGTTGAATACATAGATGTGAAACCTGTGAGTACAGAGAGTTGACTGCACACGGTTTGTGTGTGTGTGTGTGTGTGTGGTGTGTATAGATTGGTGCAATTTTTAAATAATATTGATGTTTACCTATGATTAAATTGTCTTATTTTATTTGTTTGATATTCAATGAATAGTAGCACAGTGCTGAAGTATCTATGGAATGAAAAGGTATTAAATTATTCACCAAGAGACTAAAGTTATTAGTCTTTAAGTAACTTTTACCACACAAAAACAAGAGAGGAATATGATAAACTTCCTGTAAGTAAAAGTAAGTAAGTGGTACATTACAACGTTCTGAGTGTATTTCAGAAAAACAGTTGGAAACAATTTTGCATTTTGAATTGTAAAGAGTTTTCCCCATCTAATTAAGAAGCTCAAATAAAGCAGAATAATGGAAAATGGAATTAATGGAGTACTTAAATAATAATTAACACTTTCATTCTAATTTATAGAATAATTAATCATGTTCATATGTCCCATCTTACACAAATTACAGGGTATTTAAAAAATTATAATTTCTTGCTGAAATTTGGAGGCAATCGGTGTGAAAACATTTTGAAGAAATTCAGAGGTGAAAGACTTTATTACTTCTGTACATTATTAAAACAAATAATGTACAACAACGCAGGCACTAAGTAAGCTGGTGTAACTGAGACAACAAGCTACCCCACTGTGTTCATTCTGCATTGTTCATGTGTTCATCTGATAATAGTGCATTTCAGAGCATTTCCTGTGACTAAGTGATGCCAAAAAAAATAATGGCCAGAGGTGATATGTGCAATTATAGTACATATTTTTAAATAAAATAAGTGTGTCTTCTCCCTACTTTGATCACCGTCTTGTTGACTGGAATATGGATCCAGTGTGAGCTTTTCTGACCATGCAGATAAGAAAAAAAGAACAAAAAGCCAAAAGGAAATTTGTCCCTTCAATATTCACCTTATTTAATTTCAAGTAATTCATATTTAATAAAATAATAATTAAAATGTTGTATAAAATAAGTTATTTACTTAATTTTCCCAGTGAATTTATAGTAGGATTTTGATTAAGATGGATAAGTTAAAGAACAATAGCCAACACATCTACCCAGTTTTATGAAGGGTAAAGAAAAAAATTTATTTTTACTTGCAATTTTCAAAACTTCTTTTTAGAGAATTTATTAATGCAGAAGGATGGCTACCAGAGACTAGGAAGGGTAGTGGAGGAGTGAGGAGGAAATGGAAAATGTTTTCAAACATTTTTATTTCACTATTTCCATAATTTGGCTATTATGACAATATGATCATGCAATAGATTATAGATATGAAAAATAAGAAAAATGGAAATAAATATATGCTGCTGGTTATGGACTTTAGAAAAAAAGTACAATTTCATGAAACAAAAAAGCATTTTTGATGAGACATTCTTCATACATATTTTAAAGTCCCATCCTTGAAAGTATTGGAATGATTTAATCCAGAGCTTTTTAATTTTGTTTTGGGTACAAGTGAAGTCATCAGACAGAAAATAATAAGACAACTGAGTTTTATTAAAAAAAAAAAAAAAAAAAAAAGAAGAGACAGGGAAAATTCTATATAAATAGTTGAAATCATTCTAGAATTAAGTTTTCAATAGTAGACAAATTAAGGAAATAAGCAGAAATAAAACTTGAAGCATATTTTAAACAGATAATTTGGGAGTACAAAACTTATTTAAAAAACAATCTATACTTTGAAGTATTTGAAAGCTACTACTATACCTGAATAGATATCATTTCTCTAAAAATAATTATTAGCTTTCACTTCATCATTTTTAGTAGTCCCAAGCTTCCCTTTTTTCTTTCAGTATATTCTTGTTTACCATATTAAGTTAATGAATAAGATTTTAAAAGAAGGATGACCTTATACAGAAAACTTTCTCCAGTCAGCCCAGACACAGATTCTGTGTACCTCTGCAAGAGCCTCTTTTCCTTCCCAGAGAGAATGAGGAAGCTGTAATTTTTGTTCACTCATTCAGTGTTGAGCAAGGGTGAGGATCAATGTTGTCTACCAGCCAAAGCTGTCTCCTGTATTCTCCCATCGACTAACTATACTGTGCTAGACACAACAGAGCTTCAAGATTAAAAAGACAGAAGTCAGTAATTTGGGGAACTCGCATAAAAAATTTGGGGCACTGGATGCATTAACCAATCCCTTCCCTCCTCTTGATAATGCTGGGAGCTAGGGAGTCTCTTGTTGAGAATATAGTGCTCTGCTGGGAGAGTGTCCTGAATTTTCTAAAGGGCTTTAGTGAGTTTGGTTTAACATTCAACTGGGGTGCAAGAGTATTTCAATGTTTCTCATTTCTCAAGATGGAATTTGTCCATAAATTTTTGCTGAATTGGCATGTTTGTGGGGAGAAGGTGGGTCTACAGCTTTCTATACTGTTCTCTTGCTAACACCAAGATACATATTCAAAACTTTACCCTAATGAAATAGAGTTATATGACTCACCTGAAAAATAATTAAAATAATCCTTATAAGGATGCTACCAAGGTTCAGAGAACAATGCATGAAAAAGGTAATAATTTCAACAAAAAGACGGAAAATATACATAAAGCACCAAGCATAAATCATGGAGCACACAATAACTGAACTAAAAAAATTACTAGTGGGGTTCAACAGCAGACTAGATCAGACTGAAGAAAAGATCAGTATACTTGGAGACAGGTTACAAGAAATAATTTAGTCCGAGAAGTGAAAGGAAAAAAAGGTTTAAAAGAACAAAGTAAACTTGAGGGAATTATGGAATATCATCAAGTGGCCCGATATATACATTATGGAATTTATAGAAGGATAAGAAAAAGGAAAAAGACCAGATAGATTATTCGAAGAAATGATGGCTTCCACTTTCCAACTCTGAAAAAGAAAATGGACATCCAAATCCAAGAAGCTCTAAGGATGCTAAATACGATAAGCCCAAAGAAATCTACATGAAGAAACATTATAATCAAATTGTTAAAACTCAAAGACAAAGAATTTAAAAGCAGCATGAGAAAATTGACTATCTATGAGAGACCACTGTCCTCCCTCAGCTCCCAATAAGACTGTTAGTGTATTCTTTTTTTTTTTTTGTATTGAGAATTTTATTATTATTTTTTATTATTATACTTCAAGTTCTAGGGTACATATGCACAACACGCAGGTTTGTTACATATGTGTTCATGTGCCATGTAGGTGTGCTACACCCATTAACTAGTCATTTACATTAGGTATATCTCTTAATGCTATCCCTCCCCCTTCCCCTCACTCCCCAACATGCCCCGGTGTATGATGTTCCCCTTCCTGTGTCCAAGTGTTCTCATTGTTCAATTTCCACCTATGAGTGAGAATGTGCGGTATTTGGTTTTCTGCCCTTGTGATAGTTTGCTGAGAATGATGGTCTCTAGCTTCATCCATGTCCATACAAAGGACATGAACTCATCCTTTTTTATGGCTGCATAGTATTCCATGGTGTATATGTGCCACATTTTCTTAATCTGGTCTATCATTGATGGACATTTGGGGTGGTTCCAAGTCATTGCTATTGTGAATAGTGCTGCAATAAACATACATGTGTATGTGTCTTTATAGCAGCATGCTTTATAATCCTTTGAGTATATACCCAGTAATGGGATGGCTGGGTCAAATGGTATTTCTAGTTCTAGATCCTTGAGGAATCGCCACACTGTCTTCCACAATGGTTGAACTAGTTTACAGTCTCACCAACAATGTAAAAGTCTTCCTGTTTCTCCACATCCTCTCCAGCACCTGTTGTTTCCTGACTTTTTAATGATCACCATTCTAACTGGTGTGAGATGGTATCTCATTGTGGTTTTGATTTGCATTTCTCTGATGGCCAGTGATGATGAGCATTTTTTCATGTGTCTGTTGGCTGCATAAATGTCTTCTTTTGAGAAATGTCTGTTCATATTCTTTGCCCACTTTTTGATGGAGTTGCTTTTTTCTTGTAAATTTGTTTGAGTTATTTGTAGATTCTGGATATTAGCCCTTTGTCAGATGAGTAGATTGCAAAAATTTTCTCCCATTCTATAGGTTGCTTGTTCACTCTGATAGTAGTTTCTTTTGCTGTGAAGAGGCTCTTTAGTTTAATTAGATCCCATTTGCCAATTTTGGCTTTTGTTGACATTGCTTTTGGTGTATTCTTTAAGCAGGAGCTTTTCAGGCAAGAAGGAAATAGGACATTATATTCAAAGTGCTGTAAGAAAAGATCTTCCAGTTAAGATAATTATATTCTTCAAAGCTGTTGTTCAAAAGTGAAGAAGATAAAGACTCTCTCAGACAGAGAAAAGCTAAGGGAGTTGGTCACCACTAGAACTGCTTTATAATGAATGTTTAAGGGAAATCTTCAAGTTGAAATGAAAGGATGCTAATAGTAACACAAGAGTATAAGAAAGTATGAAACTCAGTAAAGTTAATTATATGAAGAAATATAGTACACCATATTACCAAAATGGTTAGTAAGTCACTAAGTCACTTTTACTTTTATTGTACAAGTCAAAAATCAGAAGCATTAAAATGACTATAACTACAAAATGTTAAACTGTATACAACCTGAATAGATGTAAATTGGGACAATAATAATACAAAGTGTCAGGCAAAAAAGTTGAAGGTGTACAGTTTTGTAGCAATTGAACTCACATTTTTTTCAGTACAATGAATAGTCTCTAAAGGTTTACTTTACAACATTGTTAGAAATAATGTACTGTATACTTAAAAATTTGTCAGCAACAGATCTTATGTTGTGTTCTTACAATAAAGTGTTTTAAAAATTAAAAATCCAGACACCGTATTAACCAAAGAATGTTGCTGCCATATATGTGTTAGACTCTTACTTCATAGTTGAGAAGGATTTAATTGTCATATATTCAGTTGAGTAAATATATCTTCATTGATTTAATAAATTTTCATATAGCATTGTTTTTTCTGTAATTTATTCACTTCAGATGAGCTAAAACTTAATATGAGAAGATATGTGACAGACTTTACAAACACTAGTGTGCAAAATTTCAAGATAGAAATATCAGAGTCTAAAAATGGGATTAGTCTGAAAAAAACTTAATAAGTTATATTTTTGCCTGTAGGCATGCATCAAGGTAGTATTTATGAAATATAACTATACAATTTGATGTATTTTTAATAAATATAGGATAAAATATTTTCACAACAGAGCATTGTCTTTTTTTTGCCAGCATTCTTTTCTTTCTTAGTAATACATAAAATAATGATCATCTTGTAATCAATGTCATTTTAAAATACATAAAATATAGCACATCTTGAACTTGCTAATAATATTGTGCTGATATTACATATCTGTGCTTTTTCTTGTTCTGCATGATGTATCACTTATTTAGGACCTTCCAGAAGTTTTATTTTACTTTTCATTTTATTTTATTTTACTTTTTGAGACAGAGTGTCACTCTGCTGCCCAAGCTGGGGTTCAGTGGTGTGATCTTCGCTTGCTGGAAACTCCTCCTCTTGGGTTCAAGCGATTCTCCTGCCTCAGCCTCCTGAGTAGCTGAGATTACGGGCGTCTGCTGCCACGCCCGGCTACTTTTCGTATTTTTTAGCAGAGACGGGGTTTCTCCATGTTGGTAAGGCCAGTCTTGAGTTCCCGACCCCAGGTGATCTGCCCGCCTCGGCCTCCCAAAGTGTTGAGATTACAGGCATGAGCCACAGCGCTCGGCCCAGAAATTTTTAATTGATCTTTTTCATAAAAATCTTTATTTTTCATTTGTACAATGTAACTTTGCTTATATGTTGTTTAGTGCTGGATGTTGATTACGTTACTCAAATCCTCTCTTGACTTAATTATTTTTCTCCATTAGATCCTTTAAATGCTAAAGATAAAATCATAATGCCATTCTTGCTTCCACTTTTCATGCATTTGCCTTACATCTATTATCGTAAATGAGTTTTCAATATTTAGCAATTTGTTTTAAAATATATATTTTTATATAATGCATAGAAAAGTTTATTTTAAACCAACTTCCAAATATATCTTTTAAAATAAATATTTATTTGCATTTAGTATTTATGATTTAAATTATTTCACCTTAGTTATTTTTCTGTGTTTTGACAGCTTTATTAAAGTATGACGGATATACAAAAAGACTGCACCCAGGTCTTTTTCACTGTTTGATGTTAGTTTAGATATGTGCTTATACTCATGATATCGTCACTATAATCAAGGTAATAAGAATATCTGTCGTCCTCAAAAGTTTTCTTGTATCCCTTTGCTTTCTGAGTGTGCATGTGAAGAATAATTAATATGAGATCTACCATGATAACTTCATTCCCATTAAACAACTCTGATGCTTTTTCTCCTCCCAGTCTCTCACAACCACTGCTCTATTTTCTGTTCCTTTGGCCAATGTGTCTGTCTTCATGTCAGTATCATACTCTTAATTATTATAGACTTGAAATACACCTTCAAATCAGAAAGTCTGATGCCTTCACTTTACTCTTCTTTCTCAAGATTACTTTGACTATTCTGGGACTTTTCTTCCATATAAATTTTAGATTAAATAAATTATGTAAGAAATTCCATTGTAATTTTTATTTTTAATACTACTTTTAAGTGGTTGCATTCTCTTTTGCCTTTTGCTTATTTTTTGCTGGTTTTAGTTTTATTCTTATTCACCTTACCCCAGTTAATTTGGAAGTTTGTTTAACTCTGATTGTCAATTTTTTATATTCCCCATTCCACTAATCAACTGATGTGTTTCTACCATACATAATTTTTTCAAATCTATCCTACAACCAATACACTCCATGTTTTCATGCGTCCCCTTCCCAGAATGTGCCATGATATAGATCTTTAGTCAATCAATCCCTGATGATAGAAAACCTTTATAATGCTTTTGTTTATTTTTTTCTCCTCAGTCTAACACTCAGGTCCTAGATTTTGCCGATATAGTTTGATAATTTTATTTACAGGCTATTATCAAATTTTGTTTTTCTTGCAACTTCACTCTTTTAGTTCAAGGGAGCACTTTCAAATAGCAATTCAACCCTTCAGTCAAGGAAAAATAGATATCTGTTATTTTGTTATTTACTTTACTTGCTGCTTTCCTTAAAGAATGTTTCTGAGCTCTGAGATCTCTACTGGTTCAAACATAAGAGATTTGTTATCCTTGTTCACCTTGTAGATACATGATCTTTTCTCTAGGATCAGGAAATTCTTACAGATTTCCTTAGCTAAAGACCTCAAATGGCAAGGTGTTGCCCTGCTCCTACAATGTGAACTGCTTTCTGAAGACCCACGCTTTCCTAGCATTAGCGTACTAATGTTCAGTTTAGGCTTCCTACCTCTTTTACTACCCCAAATGTTGGCTCATAGAAGAACAAATTCCTTTCCATATGGGCTTTTCTACAGACCATTACTTGTCCCTTTACCAAGTCTATCCTCTTTCATTGACACATTTATTTTTTCTATTATCTAAAAGGAGAAAGAAATATGTTAGGGAGACTGTAAATAAACTGGAGAACTCAAGCAATAATGAGGTTAATGAAATTTCATTACAGGATACTATTCAATATTAGAAAATGTGTCTTACTCAACATCTGTAGTCTCTGTTGAACAAAGTACAACTAGACACAGAAGTTTTGAGGGAAAATTTTGAAATATCTATAAAAATATTTAGCCTTTCACCATGAAAATCTGTTAATTTGACAGTCAAAAATTATATCAAAACAACACAATGCAAGTAGATCCTGAGAGTTGCTCAAGTTGAAAAAAAATCTGTGACTCTCATAAATGCAAAATGAGAAAATATATAGACTCCTCAAATATATTCACCTACATTTTACTTTCCCGTGGAAGTAAATAATATATATTTTCTGAATCATACTTCACTAATGTTATGTGTAATTTGGATTAAAAATTATAATTTTATATTTCCCAGTGCTATTATTGAAAATTTTCTAAATTAGCTTCTGTGAAATTAAAATGAACCTTATTTTATTGATTATATTTCTGATTTTTGGTGTCTCAATGAAATGATTGTGTACTCTTCATTATACCTATGACTTACCAATATTAATACTGATAACTCTGTTAACACTGTCTTAGCCTGAATAATATTTCATGAAAATATAAGGCAGGTATGCAGATTTTATTCAAAATGAACCAGGAAGGATCAGATTCTAGGTAATTGATGGCTCCATGAGTTATTTTTAAGATTATATATTGTGAAATTCTACCAGAATGTGCCAAACCACTTATATGTGCACATAAAGATGAGTAAATTTAACATTTCTATTTTACTTTCTAAAAATAATTTTGGCATATTCATCTTAAATAATACATTATATATGACAATTCATAAATACATATATTGAACTTCAAATTCAATATAAAAGGTCGATTCTGAATATTCCCATAGCAGGGTCATTCTAAATTTATAGTGTTAGGAATAAGTCCACACAATCAATGCCATTCCTTTGAATTTTTGCAATCTGAATATATTTAAAAAAACAATAGAACAAAGGTAACAATACTTCCCCTTCTTTTTCAGAGTAGAGAGTGGTACACTATAAAGGTCTAAATTATATGGCTGATGGGAGATGACAGAACACAGCATATTTCATTTTTCTTTCCTTTTAAAAATATGCATTTATGTCATTTTTAATCATCACACTGTAATAACAAAATATCTTAGATTGGGTAACTTATAAACAACAAAAAATAATTGCTTACAGTCCTAGTAGATGGAAAACTCAAGTTCAAGGTGTCAGAAGATTTGATGTCTAACAAGGGCTCACTCTCTGCTTCATAGATGTCTCCTTGTGGCTGTGTTCTTACATGGTGGAAGAAACAACTTCTTTGATAATCACTCCCATGATACATTTTCGTAATAAATTCCAAAGACTCTATGTCTTAATATTATCTCATTGAGTGTTAAATTCAAAAATATGAATTTTAATGAGACATTCAGACCATAGCAATCCTGAAATGTAAATATAAAATTCAAGAGTATCCATAAAAATTATATTTTAGAATGTAATTATATATTTGTGACTCAAAATGAGAGTGTTGATAGCAAGGTGGTTGGGGATTTGCAGCTGATATAAAGTAATTAATTCTTTTATGATTAATATTATTCTCAATAAAATCAAGATTTGTTTCTTGCTGTCATTGTGCATAAAATGTAGGCAGTGATGAATCACATGAATGCCTTCTTGATTTATTTATAGTATCAGTTAGTGTAGCTGGTCAGTGGTGCCACATGACCTTTTCACAACTTAAATATTTGTTCTCTTTTCTAAAGGACTAAGTCAAACGGGTGAGTGATTGTCTTTTAGTCTGAAACCAAGCAGCTGGGAAATAATTGAAACTTCTGAGGCTGTATCAGAGACTGAAGTCAAGGGGCTGATTCTATAGAACTTTGTCCTACTTCACTCAGGGGTCTCCCAGGTGACTGCTGCTTTTTCATACATACACGATCTTGCTTTGGCTACTCAGCATAATTGAAGTCACTGCCTTGACAGGCTGGAACTAGATTCCCTCACTACCTTCATACTCTGCAAATGACATTTTTCATGAAATAGATTCCCTTCTCAGTGATTTGGGTCCTGGACTCCTGGGAGCTGCTATTCATAGAAGATTGAGCAAAAGTCTTTTTCAAATACATTAGCACAAATTTTCTTTCAATATAGAAAGATGCTTAGAAATGTTACAATAATTAAAATTTAATTATGTAACCAAAGGTGGTAACTATCTTTTTAATTAAATAGATTTGATTAGGTGCCACCACAGGAAATTAATTGTTATAGCTACTGAGATACAAAAAAAGACAAACAAACAAACAAACAGGGAATAAAAGAAATAATATTTCTCTAATGAAACATATTTATGTTCAACTTATTGTTTCTTCACTTACTGTTTGTGTAGATTTAGGCAAATGGTTTAAAGTTTTTTACTCTTAATGGCTTATTTGCAAAACGCAGATAGTAACATGTATGTTCAGGGATGTTATGAGAAAATGAGTGTATGTAAGATATCCAACAGAAATCTAGCTGCATATTTCAGATGAACCCTGCAGGGCATAATCATGTTCTACCAATGAGGTATACTTCCCAAGGTGTAAACAGAAGTCTTATTGGGAGCAACAGAGCAGGATATGTACACCGACCATGGGATTCCTTATGGACCCCATTAACACCTAACACTAGAAACAGACATGAGATTGAATAAGAAAATGGATAACACACTCTTGCAAAGGTTAAGAAAGTGAGTGTTACTGAATTGTGGTAACAGAAAGTGAGTGTTACTGAATTGCGTCCTCGTTATCTGGCAGAGAGTAGAGCTCAGTGGTAGAGCATTTGATTTCAAAGTTTCTAACATTTATAAATCAGTGAGCAGGGAATCTTAAGTCAATCCTTAGAGCACTTAATAGTGTTTCTTTTGGGGATGGAGGGAAAATATATACCAGCCTGGAATACTGTTATCTTTCTTCTCAAAAGTGTATCTACAGCAAGGCCCAGGAAGAACTCATTGTATTTGATGCTAAGTAATAATGAGAAAAACATTAGCAGAGAATCTAAACACAGATAGAAACAAACAAACAAATAATATTTTAAAACATTTCTTAAATGATACCAGGTAAACCTAAAGAAAAGATTCACTGTGTCCTTAGGAATTCTTACTATTATAAAGATTCAAGTTTTCTCAAATTATGTGTACAGGACCTACTGAATGGTACAACAGTTGATCAATTCTTTAGGAAATAGGACACATCAAAGATTCTGAAAACTACAATTTGTTAAGATAGATCATTTTGCAACAGCGCTAAGAAAAAAAAATAAAATTCTCCAAAGAGATGAAAACAATAACCAACCAAACAGAAACCCTCTATCTTACAAGTTTGTTAGCATAACATAGTGGCTACTAATCTATGGATTTAGCTTATTAAGAATAAAAACACCCCAGGATTTCTTGGACTTTGAAATAAGATTTTAATTTTCCTGTGAAAAAAGAAAAAAAAATTGCAATATTAGCAAAGAATGTACTAACAGTTGGGAGACCATATATCAGCATCCTTGAAAATGTTTTATATACAATTTAGTTTAAAAATGCAGTATTGTTAAATAAATAGAGTTCAATGTAAAACAGAAGAGTCTACAAATATACTCAGGTTGATATATGTTAGTGGTATTGCTGCAAATCAGTGGGGGAAAGAACGATTGTTTAATAAATGTTGTTTATAGAATTGGCCTTTCTGAAAAGAATGCAAATTTTGGAGCCATGAATGAAAAATGTGTAAATTTACCTTATATTATTAGAAGTTATTATATGACAGACCAGGCACAGTGGCTCATGCCTGTAATCCCTGAACTTTGGGAGGCTGAGGTGGGTGGATGACCTGAGGTCAGGAGTTTGAGACCAGCCTGGGCAACATGGTGAAACCCCATCTCTACTAAAAATACAAAAATTAGCCATATGTGGTGGTATATGTCTGTAATCCCAGCTACTCAGGAGGCTGAGGCAGGAGAATCACTTGAACCCTAGAGGTGGAGCTTGCAGTGAGTGGAGATTATGCCACTGCACTCTAGCCTGGGAAGGAGAGTGAAACTCTGTCTCAAAAAAATTATTATGTGATAAATTATACCATGAATGATATTCAAAAATGCCAAGGAAATTGGAAAAATTTTGCAATGTGTATAACAAAGATATACATTCTTGTAACAGGTCTTATGAATCATTAGGAAAGATGGGCCAAGAGGAATAGCCAAAGAATAGAAACAGTAAAGACACAATAAAATAAGTACAGATGGTCCTTAAACATTTGAAAAGAAGTATAAATCCATTCAAAGTAATGTAAATACTAAAGAAAAAGGAATTAGAGAACTGTTTTTCTATGAATAGGATTGGCAAAGATAAATATGTTAATAATACTTTTACTAAAGTTTTGTGTACAGAAACATGGTTACTGGGGGCAATATGGTAATGCTTATCAAAATTTCAAAATGTATGCACTCTTTCATGTGATAATTCCATTTGTGGTAATTTATTCTATAATTGTACCCACTTACATATACAAAGAAATATATATAAAGTTATTCATTATTTTTAATAGTAAAAAGCGTGTGTGTGTGTGTATCTCCAGGTAAGTAGGTGTATTTCAGCAATCACATGAGATAGTTTGCAGTTATAAAAAGAATGATGAGTCCTTGGAGTGCTATGAAAATATCTCCGAAATATACTCCCAAATAAAAGAACATAGAACAAAACAAACAAAAGTACACAAAACATGCTGACAGTGGAAAGAAAAAAATATGTTTGCATACCCTTAAAGTATATCTGGAAACATATCAAATAAATGGTTAACCATGGTTATCTCTGGGGAAAATTGTTGCCTATGGAATTTGATGGAAGGCTTTTATTTCATTTGCATTACCTAAAGTAGTTTAAGCAGATTTGTAAACAAATAATTTACCTAGAGGAAAATTTAAGTACTAAAAGTTATTTCCAATAGCTAAAAATAACATATTTTTAATATAACTTAAGAAAACTCATTTCCCATTATCATAGTAGAAAATCACACTGTTGCAAAATGTAAATGTAGCTTACATTATGTAAATGTAAATTAGTTCAGACACTGTAGAGAACAGTTGGAGATTCCTCAAAGAACTGAGTTGAACTACCATTTGACCCAACAATCCCATTACTGAGCATATACCCAAAGGAAAATAAATAGTACTACCATAAGGATACACAGCCTGTATGTTCATCAGCATGCTATTCACAGCAAAGACATGGATTCAACTTAGGTGCCCATAAAAGGTGGATTGAATAAAGAAAATGTGATACATATACCCCATTGAATACTATACAGCCATAAAAAATGAAATCATGTTCTTTGCAGCAACATGGATGCAGCTGGAGGCCATTATCTTAAGCAAATTAGCACAGGAACAGAAAACCAAATATCCCATACTCTCACTTATAAGTGGGAGGTAAACATGAGGTACACATGGACATAAAGATGAGAACAATTGGCATTGAGGACTGCTGGGGGCAAGAGAGGGAAAGAGAAAGGGCTGAAAATCTAACTATTGGATACTGTACTCACTACCTGGGTGACAGGTTAAATAATATCCCAAACCACAGCATTATGCAACATACCTTTGTAACAAACCTGTATATCTACCTCCTTATTCTAAAATGAAAGCAAAAGTAAAAACAAACAAACAAACAAAATTTAAACATATATGCAAGGTGAAAAAAAAGTACATCATAATGTGAGTGCTTTTTCAGCACTCATATATTTTCAGTAGTTTCATTAGTTAATGTGATTTCCTCAGTGACATATTGTTGAGTTGCCAATTATCCAGGTGGTCAATTAAGAAAACAAGACAAACTGAAAATAAAAGCCAAGGTTTATTTACAAACTGAGACAGTGCAAACAAGAGACCCAAAAAGACAGGTGCTGCTGGTTCTCTTATTTTTCTTTTTTGCCTAGGGATTGTTATGCCCAGACTGTTTGTTCCCCAAAGAAGACCACCAGAGTCCAGTGTCAAAGCCAAGCGGCAAGGATCTTTATTACAAGTTCGAACCTGGTCCCTCCATTCTACAGCATACAAGAGAGGGCCTTGAACAATGTGAGCGTTTGCTTTTTATAGCCCGAAAGTTACAGGGGAACAAAGAAATTCTTTTGGTTCTCGCGCTTTCAGTAAAACCTTGAACGGCTGTCTCCTTATCGGAGGCTTTCCAGGTGGTGTTTATATGGGCTCAGGGAGTTTGAGAGATATATGGCGATATGTGGTGGGATGGGAGGATGGAATGTGTTTGTACTAGGCTCAGGGAGTCTTGAGCCCGGGGCTGAGGAATGTGCCCAGCTCCTTTCAGGATCTTCCAGGTGAGGATTAGAGGACATCCAACACAACACAGATGGGAAAATTGTCTCACTGCTGCAGCGCCATGAACTAACTTAAGGTGGCTCTTGCCTTCTTACGGATATTGGAGGTCAGGGTGAAGAGAACGGAAAGGGCTAGGATTGAAAAAAAATACTGGGTTAGAGTGGAGAAAAGTACCTTTGCCAAGGTTTCTAATAAAGAAGACTTCACAGAGGCACCTGGGCTAGTAATGCTTATATACGTAAGTGCATGACTGTCCTTGGAGAGGGGAAGCTGAGTCCTTGGCTGCAACTTTCTCCAGTAAACTGCAATGGACTGGCTGTGCACCAAGTTTGTGTATGGAGGACAGATTTCCTTAATTAGTCTTGCCACCCAACGTCTTGAAATTATCAGCGGTTGGGGCTGAGAGACCACACATAGGATTTTGGTTTGGAGTCTAACTCCTCATGTATATACTGGCTTAAAATAAATGTGAAGACTAGGATACCAGCATTCATGTGACATACTTATAAACGTTTTAAAAAGTTTTATGTTTTTGAAATTTTGCAAATTTATATTTGTGAGTGCTGAAAAAACACTCATATTACGATGTGATTTTTTTTTACCTTGCATATATGTTTAAATTTTGTTTGTTTTACTTTCGCTTTCATTTTAGAATAAGGAGGTAGATATACAGGTTACAAAGATATATTGCATAATGCTGAAGTTTGGGATATTATTTAACCTGTCACCCAGGTGGTGAGTACAGTATCCAATAGGTAGTTTTTCAGCCCTTTCTCTTTCCCTCTTTTGCCCCCTAGTAGTCCTTGATGTCTATTGTTCCCATCTTTATGTCCATGTGTACCTCATGTTTACCTCCCATTTATAAGTGAGAGTATGGGGTATTTGATTTTCTGTTCCTGTGCTAATTTGCTTAAGATAATGGCCTCCAGCTGCATCCATGTTGCTGCAAAGAACAAGATTTCTTTTTTTTTTTTTTTTTTACATCTTACTGATGTGGTCTTAAAAGAGTTTTTTTTTCATAAATTATTTAAAAACACTATTATCTTCGGAATACTAGGTCTCCTCTCTCAGGACAGTTATGCTGGCATTATGCAGGTATAAAGTTACCGTTGGGTTCCTTAACCTGAAGGTCCAAAGTAACATGATTTTCAGAGTATCACAGATACATTTAATTTGGGGAGCTTCTTTAGAATGAGTGAAGTATATTTAAGATTTTTTAAATGATGGGAATTCAGTTTAACAGTATTTACATACCTGTACAGTGTTCATATTTAAATTAATTTACAATTTCACTGGGATTCTTGAAATGGAACAACCATCTGGAAGATATGTTGGAAACCATAATTGAAAACTTCTTTCGCTCAACTTGGTTCATCTAATTGACCTAGAAAGAAATTTTGATAGGAGCCACTGATGATTTATGGCCACCTTCACCCTTGATTCCACACTTTTAGAGTGCTAGAATCTACATAGAACACCTAGTTGAAATAAGTTATTAGCTGAAATACAGGATTCAGATTTTTTGATACGTTTCTACCCTTTGTGTAAGAAGGACATTTTCTCTATAATAAGTAATCAAAGGTAAAAGAGCAGAGATAAATACGGCTGGGAATTGGTGAATCTTTCTGTGCACCCACATTATAGCTTTGGTTTTTAGTTGTCTGTAACAACTGAAATGAACAAAACAACAAAATAAAAAGGAAGGCTATATTTAGGCAGTGCATTAGTTTGTTCTCACCCTGCTATAAAGAAATACCTGAGACTGAGTAGTTTATAAAAAGAAAAAAAAAAAAAAAGAGTTTTAATTGGCTCACATTTCCACAGATTGTACAGGATGCATGATGCTACGATCTTTTCCACTTCTGGGGAGGCCTCCGGAAACATTAAATCATGGCAGAGGGTGAAGGAGAAGCTGGCACTTAGCATGGTTGGAGCAGGGGGAAGATGGAGGGGAGGTGCTAGACACTTTTAAACAACCAGATCTCTTGAGAGCTCACTCATTATGGTGAGAACAGCACCCAGGGGATGGTGTTAAACCATTAGAAAACATGCCCACGATCCAATCACCTCCCACCAGGCCCCACCTCCATCACTGGGGATTACAATTCAACATGAGATTTGGGTGGGGACACAGATCCAAACCTTGATCAGGCAGCAATTTTAACACTTTGATCCAAACCTTGATCAGGCAGCAATTTTAACACTTTAAGTGAGGCAAAGTAGGGAAGACATTTCAAGGGCTGAGTTTTACATGGTCTTATCAAGATCCCAATACTCTGCCCAAGGTTTACTAACCCTCTAGAGTAACAATGTACCAATTTCTCTATAGTTAGGAGACAGTGGGAAAAGTTTCTGTTGCAGAGCTTCTGAAAGCAGGTGATTTAATAACATTTACGTTGTATTATCTGGCTTTGTGATAATAGTAAATTGGTTTCAAATCATTATGAAATTGGTTTCAAATCATTGTGAAACTGGTTGTGAGTGACAATCTGTTGCGAGTTCCTTGTCTGATAAATATCTTGAGGAAAGTGGTAAAATCAAATACTGATATATATGAGGCTTGCCCACACAGTCCATTAGGAGGGCATAATTGACACTGAGCATTTGTACTATCCACCTCTTTACTCTAAAATTCACATACATGTTGATTGGTGGGATGGAATATGAAATCAATAGTCATGATCAAAAGTGTTTAGGCATCAGTTAATAATGAACAGTAACTTGGGTCTAAATGATTTAACCCAAAGTTTTCCCCTTTGACGTAATAACTGAGCTGCTCTTGATCTTACCTGGCATTAAACTCATCATCAGGACTCTCTAAGAAGGCAGCAGTGCTCTATACAGAGCCCACATGAAATATATTAAATGATAATTGGTGCAGGAGATAGTACCACCTTCACCATCTCATGGTGATAACAGATAAGGACAATTTCAATTATATTAAAAACATTTTAGTCATCTTACCTTTTCTTCTTTTTTTCTTTGTACTACTCCCTTAGAAAGGATAATGTGTGGATAAGATACAAAAATATCTGCTATTACAGTAAGTCAATTTTAAGAATCAGCTTTAAATAACTTTTTAAAGAATCCTGGTTGAAAATACCATATGTTTTTAAAAAATCCTGTTAATATCATTTCAAACCTGTTCCCCTGTTTCATTTACCCCTTATCATATAACAATATTATTTTTCAGGCCTCTGATCATCACAATACTTTGCCTTCCTCTAACTGTTTCTTTCTAATCCTTATTTATATTTTCCTGGAATGTATAATTGCCTTCATTTATAAATGTTTCCTGTTTCTTTTATTGCTGTCAGTACTGTTGAAGCAATGCATGACTCCACTATCTTATTCAGAAACATTAACTAAGTGTTGCATTTTAAATATAGTATTACAAATGTTATCCAAGTCACTCAGATACATATTTTGACATATAAAATGATTTTCCCCATTCATGGAAATTCATGGTATTTCCCCATATGTCTTCATGTTGCCTTATACTCATGACCCAAGCATTCCTGATTTATGAGTTTAGAAAGAGGATAAAAAAACAGGCATGAATAGCTTGGCTGCTAAATATTTTCCTGATTCTGAAACTGGTTTACTTGAAGAGAGCTTGTGATCCCTTTCATTATTAGCCTATCAGAAGCATGTCCCTGCCTCTGTGGGCCAGGCCTGAGGACTGGCGCCTGGGCTTGTGAATCTGTGGGAATGTCAGTTTAATTGAAGTTCAGCAACTGGAAAGCCATTCGTCCCATAGAAAAAAATTCCTTCTCTATTATCTCTTAGTTGATATTTGTCCTCCATTTTTTTTTTTTTTTTTTTTTAATTTACTTAAGAACTTGGAGAGGGAAAAGGGTACTACTTATTAGGTCCCTACAAACCTCCAAATATGTAAATAATCATTGTGGAGGAGAAAAAGAACATATATTCTTAGTATATTTTATATGACGAGGCATTCAAATAGGTATTCTATATGCATTAGAATATTTAATTCTAAAAATGACATGAGATTTATTTATTATCTATACTTTAATGATGAGGATACAGAGAACTTAAGTAATTTGCCAACACAGGAAGAAATAGGAAGAACCAGGGTCCAAGTGGGAAGCCATCTCTGAGTGACACAACAGACCATGCTTTTCCAACTTCATCTTCTCTAAGGATTTACTTATATTTCTGTTTTGAATCTTTCATAGGGAGTAGTTTTCTCTATTATTTATATAAACTTAGTGTCTCTTATTGTTTGTAACTCTAAATTTATATTCATGTAGCATTCTCATTAATTGATATTCTTTTCTCATGCACATTATCTATATTTCCCTGAAATTTGTAAATTAATGTTATTTAAGTTGTCAACAGCCAATCTAAGTATAAAAACCTAACTTTCCAAGTAAAAATGGAGTACGTTGCGGAAAGAAAGTAATAATTGAAAGCCAAATCTCCATAAGGCATACATCAGAGAAGATTCTGGGATCTGAGCTACAATAATGTTTATAGAGCTCCTCTCATGGTAACTTTCAATAACAAGATTTAGATTCAAGTACTCTTATATTTTGTTTCTCTTTTGCAAGTTTTAAATTTCTAGGACACAGCATATAATTAACCAACCCTGAGTCATACATTTGAACCTTGACCCATAGGTCACTGGAAACAAAATCATTTGTGCAGACTTACCCACTACATGCCCATCATATGTACTGGGGTGCCACATCCAGATAAGGATCATTTCACTACAAGTCAAGTACACACTTCAAGAAGTGACTAGTACAACCCGTATTGAAAAAAATACCTTTGAGAGGTACCATCCACTTATTACTTCAGACACATACAGCTTTTAAAACTTCATTCTGAAATATTCATTGATATGAGCAAACAGTGCTAGTCTGAAAATAAATTCAACCTATGATACAAAAGATGCATTGTTATAAATTTGAAAAGGCAAAGTAAAATTCCTGCATTGATGGAACAAAGTTTGATTGTCTATTTGAGTCTTTAGAGAGGTGTATTTTCTATATTTCCTTTTCCTCTTAAATATTTATTGTGGCTTCTATATTACACTAAGAATGGTACTATAAGTTATGAAAAAGTCATTATCAAAGACAATACACATAAGAAACCAAAGAAATACGACCAGCAACTACAGATTTGTTGTATTTTATTGCCCCAAATCATACTTTCTATGATGTGGTAAGAAATATACCTTAGGGTACTCCATAAAAAAAAGAGCTAGGCATATTATTAGTCAAGAAAGTATACAACTATATGACAGTATTTTCTTTCTATATCACGTAAATTCTATCCTGTTTATCATCTAGACCAACATCCCACATCCCATATTGGCCATCTGGATAAAGTCAAAGACATTATGTAAATTATTGACAGAATCTTTATTACCTAGAGTTTATGTGCTTTCCTTGAAGGATATTTTGTATTCTTTATCTTATGCCATATGTTTTTCATCTTGCTGACAAGTATTGCATTAAGGAAGAATGAAGTGTGATGATATAAAATTCTTTATCTATTTTAAATCATTATTTGGAAATATAGGCAAACATTTTAAAACTACACATGAAAATTTCTGGAATGTCAAAGAAATTTTTCTGCCTGGCACAGAATATTTTCATTACAACTATTGTCTCTCCCTACTCAGCTCTTTTATAATAGGGAATTACTGAAAATTTAGCTATTTTCCTAGGTACTTATGTTTTGTTTATTTATTTTATTCCACAAGCATTTATATAGCATTTACTAGGTGGCCAGGTGCTATTCTAAGTGCTTCTTGAGTGTGAAAAGAATAATTATATCTATTCTATAGGTGAGGAAACTAACAAAGAGAGAGCTTCATTGATTTGCCCAGTTGCCAAAATAGCACAGGCATTTATTTAGATGTATAAAATGCAAATTAAAGTATAATTTAATATAGTTTAATATACGTTAACAATTATTATAATTGTATTTGTAATTTAACAATAGGCCTAGAAGCAAGAGGAAATTAAGTGTAATGAGGGTTCAGCAATTTTTTTCTATTAATTAACATTTATTTCTCTATAGGTGAATTATTTTGTTAACCTAAATAAAATTTTAGCATTGTAGTAAATTGTTTCTCTTTGTGAAATATTACATTAAATATAAGTTGATACATCATGTGTTAAAATGGTACTAAATTTTTAATATAAAAATAGAGCAAAATGTTTATTTTTATGATAATAAATACAATTCTCCTACTTCTTGTGATAGGAAAAGAAGTACTGCCTTTAGCATGTGTCATTGAGAAATGTAAATATTACATATTTAAATGTTACTATAATTCAAAACTCTTTTGTTACATCTCTAATGACCGTAAATTTACCATTTCTTCCCATATCTTGTGTCTACTTGTTTTTATTAATATAAGCAAATATATACATAGATATAATTTTGTTCTTTTTAAATTTTTTTAATCTAAACTAGTTCAGCAGTTTTTATTTCCAAAATTTCCTTTGTACTTAAGAGACAAGAAATATAATGTATTTAAAATACTCTTCATTCATAATTGTATTGCTAAGAAAGTGAATTTATATGTCTTTAGAGTACCATAAAACTTCTGAACTTACCATGTTATTCACAAAATTTGTTCAAACTGGAGAAAATGTGCTTGTGTGCTTTTAGTATCTGAAATATTTTCATTATTAGTCCATCTTAAACAAATCCTTTAGAAAAAATAGAATAAAGCTTTAGCCATCCCTTGACATGGAAAGGGTATTATATTATGTAAAACCTGCCCTTCTTCCTATGCTATTGTCAGAATGATGTACTTTTAAAATTTCCAATGCTTTTTTAAATTAAACATTAACTATGAATCTGTTTTCTCCTCTTCTAATCACTA
This sequence comes from Chlorocebus sabaeus, assembly GCF_047675955.1. NCBI lineage: Eukaryota > Metazoa > Chordata > Mammalia > Primates > Cercopithecidae > Chlorocebus > Chlorocebus sabaeus. The sequence goes on along the minus strand of NC_132927.1, from coordinate 17,646,296 downwards.
GAATTCACTATCAATAATATGAAAAAAATCCATTTCAGTACTACAATTAATAATCTACTAAAGTAAGGCCTAATAGATGTCAAAGTTCTTTTTTGTTTTTCTTTGTTGAAAGACACATTGAAATCTCAAATTAAAGAGAGCAAGCATAATTTACCAGCAGAAATGCTAAATTTTAATTTTGCCAAGGGGTAGCTTTAGGACATCGTTTAATCCAATAACTTGCTGTCTAAACAGCTATCAAATCAAAGTCTATTAGTTAATACTCAGTAGGACACTAAAGGTTTGAAAAGTTTCCTAAAACACCCATGAGGTGAAGATTAATGACTATTTTATTCAAATGAATATGAATACGATTTAATTTTTTTAGTGTCTATGTGACCAGAACATCAAGGTCTATTGATTCATTTACTCTGTAGTTTATTCCCTCATGACAATGTTATAGTGAGAAAATCAAGTTTAGAAATTTTTTAAAGAGAGCACTTAACTGCACTTGAGAACCTATGACATTTCAACATACAGAAATTTCTAACCAGGACTTGTTATGTAAATGTATTCAATATGTAAATCACTGATATAAGGCATATGTATACTATTGGTTTAACATCACACACTAAAATCAGCTATTTATTGACATTAAGATACATTTTAATATTTTTAAATAAACATCGGTATTAGTGACCTTAAAATGCATTTTAATGAACCATGAAATTATGATTTGTTGTTGCCATAGAACAATTTTCCTGATGACTTAGGGGATATGACAAAACCAATTTATTAAGCATATCTGAACATATATTCTTTAATATTCTTAAATATCTATGTAAGCTTCTATACACGACTTAGTACTTTTAAAGCCCTGAATAAGGCTTGGTTTGATGGCACCCCTGGCAGATTCTACTGGTGCCTCACACATACCCTATTTGGGGCTATGTTTCTTTGACTTCAAACTCCCACCATCAGTGTCCCTTTGCCTTTTAGCCTTCTATGGCTGAGAGGCTCCTTTGCCCACAGGCAAAGCATGCAGGAAGTGTCGGGGTTAAATTCCCTGTCTCTCGGAAGCACTCTGCAAATGACTGACAGAATCCAATTTATGAAAGTACCCTATTAAAGGCAGTTGTTAAACAATTTTATTAGAGACCTGACCAAGAGAGCCTTAAAGTTGCCCTCTGCTTCACTAAATTTTAGACAGGCTTCTTCCTTGTTTTAGGCCCCTGACCTCCTTAGTGTATTTAGTTTAAATTTTTTTTGTAATTAAAAATTCCTTTTATGACTTTTTGGATGTAAATCTTTTCAAAAGCTTTTTGTCAGCTTTACTACCCAAAACTGCCTTTTTCAAGAACAGGGGACCATGTCTTTGAAATGTAATCATCAGGAAAGATAACACCCTGTATCCCAGTTTCTGTGGGAGGGTAAAGCCTAACTTCAGCTGGAACCTTATTCCAAATAATAGAGCTATCTCTTGTTCCGCAGATAGGAGAAAATTTAGTGTTTCCTTTGGATAAAGTTGATTAGCAAATAGGGATGGCCTAAGATATCTTCCTTGTCCCAGGTCTTAAAAACCCTAACACCTTCCCCACACTCCGCACATTTCATGGGAGTTGAACTCAGACTGAGCACTGGCTGCTCTCCGCTTAGTCTTCCTTATCTGTTTAACTTAGCCTGGTGCAATGTTTTGCTTTGACACCCCAAACACAAGAAACATTTTTTTTTTTCATTTTCTATGCTTGTGTGTAGGTGCATGAAGCCATGTTATTTTCGTTATATTTTGCTGTTTGCATTCCTTTCCCATTTTTTATGAGACTGTACCTTGACTGTTTGATTCAGAAGAGACGTGTGTTCTAATGTTTTTTTAGAAGTCCTACAATAAAAAGAAAGATATTTTGTACACCTAGGTCAATTTTCTCATTTTTAGAATTCTTACTGAGAAGCACACATTCCACGTGGAGATTGAATGTTCTCATAGGAGTTAACTAAAACTTTTAGTTAGGTGTTAATCCTGGCTAAAATAATACGATCTTTTCATTTACTATGTATTTGAAATTATAATTATATGTTTTAAATGTTTTTAAATATTATTTGGAAATTACAGGCATATATAAAATAAAATTTGATGTGGAGATACATCTTAATTGATCAATAGTTAATGACAATGCAATCACAAAGTTTCAGAAAATATGTTGTGTCCTGGTAGAATAGAATACAATCTTGTTAAAAAGTACTAGACTTATATTGTTTAGAATATGTATTGAAGTTATGCATCATTTAACAATGGGGATATATTCTGAGAAATGTATTATTAAGCAATTTAATCACTATGTGCTAGCGTCATAGAGTACATTCACACAAAACTAGATGGTATAGTCTATGACAGTCCTAGGCTATATGATATACCCTATTGCTTCTAGGCTCTGGGCCTATACAGCATGTTACTGTACTGAATACTGTACAATTGTACACAATTGTAACACAATAGTAAGTATTTATGTATCTAAACATATCTAAACACAGAATAGATATGGTAAAAACACAGTGTTAGAGACAAATAAAACCACCATTTTACATGTGATCTTTTGTTGAATTCAGAATTGTTCTGTGGTGCATGAATGTATGCCTGTGTGTTAGGGGGTTCAACTTTGTCTCTCTCAAATTTATATGTTGAAATTCTAACCACCCCTTCTCCCAGTACCTCAGAATGTACTTGTATTTAGAGATAAAATATTGAAGAGGTGATTATGGTAAAACGAAGTCATATGAGAAGGCCATAATTCAATATGGCTGATGTCTTCATAAGAACAGATCAGGGGCCGGGCGCAGTGGCTCAAGCCTGTAATCCCAGCACTTTGGGAGGCCGAGACTGGCGGATCACGAGGTCAGGAGATGGAGACCATCCTGGCTAACACGGTGAAACCCCCTCTCTACTAAAAAATACAAAAAACTAGCCAGACGAGGTGGTGGGCGCCTGTAGTCCCAGCTACTCGGGAGGCTGAGGCAGGAGAATGGTGTGAACCCGGGAGGCGGAGTTTGCAGTGAGTTGAGATCCAGCCACTGCACTCCAGCCTGGGCGACAGAGCGAGACTCCGTCTTAAAAAAAAAAAAAAAAAAAAAAGATCAGGACACAAAGAAATACAGAGGAAAGCCCATGTGAAGACAAAAGGAGAAGACATCTATAAGCTAAAGGCAGAGCCCTCAGAATGAAAACAACTATGTGGATAACTTGGTCTCAGAGTTCAAGGCTCCAGATGATGAGAAAATAAATTTCTGTTGTTAAGACATCCAATCTGTGATAGTTTGTTATGGCAGCCAAAGCAAACTAATAGATTATGTTTTATATTTCATTTTAATAAAAGTAAATACATTTACACAGTAAAATAAATTTAGAATTGTATTCAATACAGACTATGTGTATTACAAAATTCTGTCTTTCCTCACTAGGCCAAATTTTTATTTTGAAAAATTAATGTCTTTAGTTCTCTATTGTATATAAGCATAATTATGAATGATAAGCTAAAAATCATACCCTTTCATATAAGAAATTTATTTCGCATTAATATCTAAGTTTTAAAAATGTGGAACATACCTCCCTTTGAAATATCTCCTATCACAAAAATTCAAATTACATCCATAAGATGACTGGTCTATTATCAATACCATTGGTTTTCCATGATACAGATTAAATTCAGTCACATGGCTTAACAGGGATGCCAGGTAGTATGAACAGACAAATAATTTCTATCTATCCATCTTACAAATGCAAGTAAAAGAAGTTGTTTTTTGTTTTTTTTTTTGTTTTTTTTTTTTTTTTTTTTTAAAGCATAAGATTATTGGGTGAATGACTAGCTGTATATGACAAAATCTCTTAGTTGTGATTTTGTGAACATTCATTAACTCATATTATTAGACTTCTGTAATATTGTGGCACCCATCTAGGCAACTCAAAAATGGTTTTTGAGTACTATGAAAAATGGGTAAGTGCCTATTCATAAGTTGCTAAAATAATGAAATATTTCAGTCTGTTGTCATCCAGGCTGCAGTGCAATGGTGCCATCTTGGCTCACTGCAACCTCTAACTTCCGGGTTCAATAAATTCTCCTGCCTCCTGTGTAGCTGGGATGACAGGCATGCACCACAACAGCAGGCTAATTTTTGTATTTTTTAGTAGAGACGGGGTTTCACCATGTTGGCCAGGCTGGTCTGGAACTCCTAACCTCAGGTGATCCACCCGCCTCGTCCTCACAAAGTTTAGTCTGCTTTTAATTAGGCAACACCTTGTTTCTAAATAATTTGGTTTTTCTTGAAATTTCTAATTGATTTTTTCTAATCAGATCATGCAGACTTTTAAAACATACAAATTTCCATACAGATTGCTCGTTCTTCTTAAAGAGCTTAGTCTCAAAGTTTTGTTCTTTGTTTTAATGTAAACTGCTTACTTTTGGGGCTAGCTGTCCTTGGACACATTTTTTCCCCAATAGAGACCAGTTAGATCCATCGTTTCATAATCACATTATCGTTAAAACATTTTTAACATTAAAGTATATATTACATACTATAAAGTGCAGTCTTTTAAATCTATAGTCTGCCAGTTGTGAGGAACATGTATGTTCATGTAACAATAGTGAAGTTATAAAACCAAAGTGAAGTTATAAAACAATTTCACAGCGTCAAAAAGTCCTGCGTCTCCCTTTGTGGCCAACATTCTACCCAATTTTAACTCCTGGCAAGCACAAATTGATTTTGTGTCCCAATAGTTTTGGCTTTTTCAGAATATAATATAAATTAAATTATACAGTATTTAGCTTTGGAGGTCTGGCTACTTTCACTTAGAAAAATGCATTTGAGAAGTATTTATATTGTTGCATCTATCAGTTATTTGCTCACTTTCATTGCCTAGTAGTGTTCTGTTGTATGAATGTGCCACCACTGGCTTATCCATACACACCCTGAGGGATACTTGTATTGTTCTAGTTATTGACAATGTGAATAAAGCCTCTATTACATTCTGAGAAAGGTTCTTAAATATGTTTTTATTCCCCTTGGGAAAATACCTTGGGGTAGAATCGCTGGATATTATGGTAATAGTATATTTACCTTTATCAGAAATTGTCAAATTCTTTTCCAAAGTAACTGTATCATTTGGCATTCTCACTCTTAATGTGATAGATAATCAGTTTCTTTATAACTTAATGATCATTTGAATTTCTCAGGCTGACTTCCTCTCTCTCTCTCTTTCTGCTGTTTTAATTGGAGTGTAGATGTGTCTTTGAAGATTCACTTTGCATTTGCATGATAACTAAAGATGGTGGACATCTTTTCTTGTGTTTCTTTGTTACTCTTGTATCTTCCTCAGTGTCTGTTCAAATATCTCCCCTTTTTAGATAGAGTTGTATATCTTTTAATATTGAGTATTGAGAGTCCTTTATATATTCTGGCTAGAAATCATTAATCAGGTACTAGATTTGCAAACAACTGTGACATAACCTGTGGATGATATTATTTTAATTTTCTAAAGAGCTTCTTACCTCGGATAGTACCAATCCATATACACACACACACACACACACACATATATGTGTACATATATATGGATATATGGTGTGTATGTATATGTATATATACACATACATATGTATATGTATATATTTATGTATATATACACATACATATGTATATGTATATATTTATGTATATATACACATACATATGTATATGTATATATTTATGTATATATACACATACATATGTATATGTATATATTTATGTATATATACACATACATATGTATATGTATATATTTATGTATATATACACATACATATGTATATGTATATATTTATGTATATATGCACATACATATGTATATGTATATATTTATGTATATATGCACATACATATGTATGTGTATATATTTATGTGTATATGCACATACATATGTATGTGTATATATTTATGTGTATATGCACATACATATGTATGTGTATATATTTATGTGTATATGCACATACATATGTATGTGTATATATTTATGTGTATATGCACATACATATGTATGTGTATATATTTATGTGTATATGCACATACATATGTATGTGTATATATTTATGTGTATATACACATACATATGTATGTGTATATATTTATGTGTATATAACATACATATGTATATGTATATATTTATGTGTATATGCACATACATATGTATATGTATATATTTGTGTATATGCACATACATATGTATGTGCATATATTTGTGTATATGCACATACATATGTATATGCATATATTTATGTGTATATACACATACATACACACATATATACACACACACACACAGGTTTTTTCTATGCATACATATGAAAAAGCTTAATTTATAAAAGGTGCAGCAAGAGATGAATGATGATAACTATAATGAAATAGAACCAGTAAGTCAATATTCTGTAACAAAAAGTTTATTTTTAAAATCAGCTATTATTTTATTAATCTTTTAGTGTGCTAAAACACTTCACAAGAGGGCAACTCTTTTTATAAGTTTTGAAGTGCACAATACAGTATTGTTAACTATAGTCACTATGTTGTATAGCAGATCTCCATAACATAATTATCTCGCATAACTGAAACGTTTTACTCATTGAACAACTCCTCACTTTCCCTACCACTAGCCCTTGGCAACCATCACTCTACTCTGTTTCTTTGAATTCAACTATTTTATATGCCTCATAGAAGCGGAATCATGGAGAATGTATCTTTGAAGCGGAATCATGGAGAATGTATCTTTCTGTAACTGGTTTATTTCTTTTAACAAAATGTTTTCTAAGTTAATCCATGTTGTCACAAATGGCAAGATTTTCTTATTTTAAATGAATAGTAATCCATTTATGTATATACCACACATTTTTAAATCCATAAAAGCAGTATTAAATTTAGTAAAGTTCAATTTATCAATTTACTTTTGTGAAGTTTTTAACTGAAAATTAAATGTTTTTAATAAATGTAGTGTTATTCATGTCATTTTTATTTGAGAAAACTTCTATGACATGTATCTTTCCAGAAATGTGTCCAAAAAATGGACATAGAATTTTTTGTAATATCCTTTGTTCTTTTTAATGTCCATAAGGTCTGTAATTATGTGTAGTTTTTATTCTGGTATTTGTAATTTTGTGTATTCCCTTTTTCTTGATCAGACTGGCTATACTTTTTCAGTTGTATTTATTTTTTCAAAGCCGTATATTTGAATTTTGTTTTTGATGTATTTTTTGTTCTTAATTTTATTGATTTCTATTTTTATCTTTATTATTGTCTTTCTTATTTTTTTCTTAGAGTTTAATTTATTTGAATATGTTTAAGGTAAATATTTAAATAATTTATTTAAGATCTTTCTTTTATTTGGATTATACTCATTTATTGTAAAGCATTTTCTCTAAATACAACTTTATTTGTACTGCACACATTTTGGTATTATGTTTTCATTTTCAACCTGATACTGAACTTCCTCATGATCTCTTCAGTAATATGTGGGCTTTTAAAAAATGTTTACTTCCAAAACACTTGGAAATTTACTGGTTATCTTTCTGTTATTGATTTATAGCTTTATTCCATTATTGTCCAATGATATAATTTGTAAGATTTTTAGTTCTGTCAAAATATTACCTGGTGTCTTTTTTATTTTTTAACAAGAACATGGTCTATCTTTGTGAACATATCATGTACACATAAAAATAATGTGTATTATGCTCGTGATGTGTCAAACATCTAAACTTGCCTATAAGGTCAAGTTAGTTGATAATGTTGTTTAGGTGTCCTATATCCTTGTTGATTTTCTTACGCCTGTTCTATTAATGAGAAAGGAGGATTGAAGCATCTAAGAAGAGTTTTGGAATCTATCTATGTCACTCTTTACTTTTATGATGTTTTATTTTATGTTTTTGAAGCTTTGTGTAGGAGATTAAAAAACAATTGGTTTCTCCTACTCTTATATCACTGACCACTCATTTCTGATACAAGCTGTGGAGGGGGTTTCCACCGTATGCCGATTAATTCAGTTCAGTTCAATTCAATTCAATTCAATTCAATTCAATTCAATTCAATTCAATTCAATTCAATTCAATTCAGACACTGTCTACCTGGAGATAGCATCGGTTTCCACAGGGTAAAGGACAGTCTCGCAAGACAGCCATCACTTCAGATGTCAGCTCCAAGTAGTAGGTTTTCACCTTCTGGCTTATGGCTATTAAGTTGAGGTTTCCATGACCCTCTCAAATTAGATTAAATTGCTAGGATACCTCACAGAATTCCGGGAAACACTTTCATTTACTGGTTTATTATATTAATAAATTATATGATAAATAACACAAATAAACATCCAGATGAAATTATATATAGGACAAAGTGCAGGGAAGGGGAGAGGAACTTTCATGTCTTCTCTGGTCTTTGCATCGTCCAGGGACTTTCATGTGTTCAGTAATCTATAAGCTCTCTGAAGTCTGTCTTTCTGTGCTTTGATGGAGACTATATAATATATAGACATAATATATAGACATAATTGATTACATCATTGGCATTGGTGATCAGCTTGATCTACATTTATCTCCTCTTCTCTCACCGGAGGTTGGAGAGGTGGGGCTGAAAGTTCCAGCTCTCTAATCATGTGGTTGGTTCCTCTGGCAACCAGTTCCCATTCTGGAGCCCATCAAGAGTTGTCTCATTAGAATAAAAGATGCTACTATTACCCAGGAAATTTCAAGGCATTTATGAGCTCTTTGTCAGACACTCCTAGGCCTCAGGAAATTTCAAAGGTTTTAGCTATTCAGTGTCAGGAATGAGGGTAAAAGACCAAACATTAGAACAAAACATTATCCTGGCAATCTTATCTACAAAGGCCTTAGGAGTTGTGAATTGTATCTGGGGAACTGCAGGCAGATAAATATGTGTGTACTAATAAACGTATAAATGTTTCTTATTATTTTACATTTTGTTATACATGAAGAAATGCTAAATTTTCTTTGGTGAACGGAGCCACATAAGCTTTCTTATTGGTAGTATTACAGTATATCATTTTCTATCCTTTTAATCTACTCATGAAACATTTTTTCTTCTTTTTCTAGTTTAATTTTTTTGAATGGTTATAAATGAGATGGCATCACAATAAATTAAAGAGAGCAGTGTAACAGGAGTCAACTGTCATGGTTCTAAGTTCTGAATCAGTTCTCATTTCTTTTCATTTTTAAATTGAAATAAAATGCACATATCATAAAATTGGCCATCTTATTCAATTTTAGTTCATAGTTAAGTAGTATTAAATATATTCATAATGTGCAACCATCACCACCATTTATTTCTGTAACTCTTTCATCTTATAAAACTGAAACTGTACATATCGAACAATAACTCCCTCTTTTCTCCTTCCCCCAGTCCTTGTCAATCACTAATCTTCGATCTGTTTCTGATTTTGACAACCCTAAGTACCTCATGTAAGTGGAAACATACAGTATTTGTTTCTTTGTGACTGGCTTGCTTCACTTAGTTTAATGTTCTCAAGCTCCATCTATGTTTTAGCATATGTTAAAATGTTCTTCCTTTTAAAGGCTAAACAATATTCCATTGTATGTTTATACCACACTTGGCTTATTCATTCATCTGTTGCTGGACGTGTGATTGGCTCCCATGCTTTAGCTATCATGAATAATGGTGGTAGGAACATGGATGTACAAATACTTCTTTGAGATCTCACTTTTGAGACTACTGGATCTTACTGTTTCCAATAAGTGGAATTGCTGTACCATATGGTAATTCTAGTTTTAATTTATTGAGGAACTGTCATACTCTTTTCTCCCATCACTGTACTATTTTACATTCTCATTTCTCCACATCCTTGCCAACAGTTGCAATTTTCTTTTCTTTTTTTTTTTTTTTAATAGCAGCCATCCTAAAGGGTGTGGGTGATAGTTCACTATAGTTTTGATTTGCATTTCTCTAATGATTAGTGATTTTGAGCATCTGTTTATCTACTTATAGGTCATTCCTAAATCTTCTTTGGAGAAATGTCTATTCACACCCTTTGTCTATTTTTGAAATGGCTTGTTTGTTTTTGGTTGTTGAATATTAGGAGTTCTTTATGTATTATGGATATTAATTCCTTATGAGATATATTATTTGCAAATATTTCTTCCAATTTGTAGATTGTCTTTTTACTCTGTTAATAGTGTATTTTGACAAATCCAATTTTTAAATTGCCATGAGGTCCAGTTTCCAATGTTATGAAACTTTTGCCACTTTTTTTTTCTTTTCTGAAAAGTTGTACAGATTTAGTTCTTATGCTTAAGTTTTTAATCTGTTTTGAGTTAACATCTGTATATGGTGCTAGGTAAGGGTCCAGCTTTATTCTTTTCCATGTGGATATCCAGTTTTCCAACATTTGTTGAAAAGACTACCCTTTTGCCTACTGCATGGTCTTCAAATCCCCGTGTAAAATAATTTGGTCATATATATAAGGTTTGGTTTCTGAACTCTCTGCTTTACTCCATTGGTATATATTAAGTCTGTATTTATGCAGCTATCACAGGATTTTGATGACCATAGCTCTATAGTATATTTTGAAGTCAGAGTGTTAGTCCTCCAGATTTATTCTTTGTGTTTTTCTTTGTTTGTTTGTTTTTTGACAGAGTCTTGCTCTGTCGCCTGGAGTGCGGTGACACGATCCCGGCTCATTGCAACCTCCGTCTCCCTGGTTCAAGTGATTATCCTGCCTCAGATTCCTGAGTAGCTAGGACTAAAGGCATGCACCACCATGTCCAGCTAATTTTTGTATTTTTAGTAGAGATGGGGTTTCAACATGTTGGCCAGGATGGCCTTGATCCCTTGACCTTGTGATCCCCTAAGATTACAGGTGGCACCTGTAATCCCAGCTACTCACAAGGTTGAGGCAAGAGAATCGCTTGAACCCTGGAGGCAGAGGTTTCAGTGAGCCAAGACTGTGCCACTGCACTCCAGCCTGGGTAACAGAGTGAGACTGCCTCTCAATAAATAAAATAAAATAAAAATAAAAATAAAATAAAATGTTGCTTTGCTTCTTACTTGCGTCATTTTTTTTGTTAGTTTTATTTTGTAGAAGTATAATATCTTTTTGATATTTGATAGTTATCTTTCTTTATAAAAATACATTTTTAGAGATACTATTTTTGAAATATTTCAACAACACCATTCAGCCTCTGCTTCTTTATTCTTATTCTTATTTTATATTTTAGACCTCTCGCAAGTTGATTGTTCTCTGTCTTGGTTCCTTTGTGGTTTCAAGTGAATGTGTAAATTTAAAGATTATCTAGTGTTTTGTTTAATTTTGTTGCTTTTTAAAAACTATTGTTGCTCTTTATAGTTGGGAATGATACTGCCATTTCAGTTTTTAATGCCCTTAATAAAGGTCAGAAATAACCTTTGTAGTTTTAATTTTGTTTATTTAATTTAGGGTTTGGAAGTCTAAGTAGATTTTACTTTCTTCCATCCTGGCTCTTGACTTTCTGACTCCAAACAGAATTCTGTGTTAAAATAATTGGCCTTCAGAGCATAGAAATCTTTAGTCATTTATCTGTTCCAGAGTTTTTTTAAATTTTCTTATTTTAATATTAGTTAAGGTTGTAAAGTTTATGCCAGATCCAGATTTTTTTGTAGCATTATACAAATGCACAGGAATTAACTGATTCAAAGGAAACAACACATGATTATAATTTCATTTATCTAACCACATATTCAATTTTTTAGAGTATTTAGTAATTTATGGAAACAATGATTAAATCCTAGAGCACAGAACAATTGTAGCAAATTTAATTTTTCATGTCTTTGCTATTCAAATTGGCTTAATAATTGGGTGATGAAATAATCTGAACTACAAACTCTCATGACAAAAGTTTACCTGTGTAACAAACCTGCACTCATACCTCTGAACTCAAAAGTTAAAAACTAATTTTCAAATTGTGAAAATGTTAATTCGAGTTTTTTATTAACACAATAATGTTCTAACATTATATTTTTATAATTGTAAATCAGGGAGAAATATAGAGTTAAAATTAAAAAATATATATTTTTCCAGTGATCCATTTACACAGAATATTTCTTACCAAAATTCAGAAACATTAGTATTCATATATACAGTTTTAAAGACTGTAAATCATTCTGAAATTTTACATCTGTTGATCTTTTCTTCTCCTGCATCCTAGAAATCAAGATCATTACTTAAGTTTATAGTTAAATCTATTTTCTTTTCTTTTCGTGAGTTAATACTTTTGGCAAGTGAATAATAACAAACAAGTAAACTTTTTTTTTTTTTTTTTTTTTTTGAGACAGTCTTGCTGTGTTGCCCAGGCTGGAGTGCAGTGGCACAATCTGGGCTCACGCAACCTCTGCCTTCTAGGTTCAAGAGATTCTTTAGCCTCAGCCTCCCAAGTAACTCGGACTACAGGCACAAGCCGCCAACCCCTGGCTATTTTTTAATTTGTTTTTGTAGAGATGAGGTTTCACCATGTTGCCCAGGCTGGTCTCAGACTCCTGAGTTCAAAGTGATCCGCCTGCCTTGTCTTCCCAAAATGTTGGGATTACAGGCATGAGCCACTACATACAGACCAAACAAACATTTTTAAGAGAAAATAACCATTAAATTTTTTTTTAGTTTCTTCTGGAATTATTTACTGTATATTCAGACTAAATTTTTGATATTGAACACCTAGTAACAAAACATTTCTAAATGACCAGTTAATCTTCAAAGTGTTTCAGAAGAAGAAAGAAATGGGAAAAGATAAGCATAAAGGAAAAGTAGGGGAAGTCTGCTACAAGCAAGTAAGAAATTACAAAACACTAATAATTACATTCCTTCTGCAAGGAGAGAAGATGCTATAAATGCAGGATAACACATTTTGAAATCAAATACACACAAAAAATAAGAATTAGTAAGTCATTTAAAAACAACTTGAGACCTTGAGAATTCCTTTAAGCCATACAAAAAACAAAACTAGTAACAAATCACCAAAGAGGTGCAGAAACAAATGGAAATCTACTTAAATTGAAGTAAGTGATCGTTCATCTGGACAAATAAGTCAAAGAGGTCCCTCTTCAATGTTGCTCCCATCCTTGTACAAATAGGCCTCTCAGTGAACAATTGTTTTCATGTCAAAAGTTCACCAAAGTGGCCAAAGTGATTTCAAATTGTCCCTGATGAAATTATTCCAGTTAGAGAGATTTGTACATATATGATAATAACAAGAGAACAGATGCTTGGTTCAGAAAGAAACAGATCCAGGAGATTCCACAAGAAAAGAAAACGGTACTGACTATGCTTGCCTAAATTTGTGCCTTTGGAACCTAGTCAAATATTGTCATCATCAACAAAAGAACCAACAAAACCCATGGATCTTCCAGGTGAAATTACATAATGCAAGTCTCAGGAACACAACAACAAAATTGTTGGAAGTCTCCCTAAGTTCTTATAGATGACCCTGAATTTTTCAGCCTTGGGTACCAGATCAAGAGAAAGAAAGATTAAATCTAGAACTGTTCTCTTCCTATAAGTTTCTAGTTGTAGACTCACAGTCAAGAACTATTAAGGAGACGAAAAGTAGTATTGTTAAATCCAGGCAAGTTCTCACCAAGGACAACAGTTTTTCAAATATAATCATCTCTTCTAAGAGACAAAATAAACTCAACATTTGGAAACTCACTGAAAATAAGTCAGAATTTAGACCTCCTGTGAGGTTTTCTCACATTATTCTGGAAAGACTTACAAGCTGGAAGCTTAATGGTCCTCAAGTTAGCACAGTGTTTCTGAGTTAAGGGTTTTTGGCTGTGTGATGAGAATTTCTCAATTAAACCTCTGTTCAACATTCAGGAATGATAACTATTGACCACTCCACAAAGACTATAAAAATAACCTGTTGATCAAACAAAACTAAAGTTACTAAACCTGACCCACCAAGGGACAATTTCACAAAAACAGAGACTTATTAGTGTCTAACAAGGGTAAATTTAGGGTAGATATTTATAAGTTTAGGGTCTGAAAACAAGTTGTTTATAGAGGGTCTTTGAAGTGAGAATATTGACTGCAGTTTGTTAAGGTTTATGACATGGTGTTTAAGACTGGTGAACTCAGTGCAATAAGGAAAATAAAACTAGAATCCTGATTAACTATCTGTCCAGATATGAAGACAATTTTCCTAATATGTCGTCTAACTGTTCAGATAAGCAAGGAATTTGCCCATACAAATCAGTTTATAAGTATTTTCTGAAACAAAAGATGAGTTATTTATTGGATTTTCAGACATCCTGGTCAAGAACTTCCTGTAACAATTAGAATGATGGTATGCGTGGTCAAACGGATATAAATTGTTGTGCATTTATAAATGTGACTGTTTTATAGATGTGTCTAAATTATTTGAAATTCTTTTAGTTTAAAGATGGAGTCTTTCTCCCCTCTCCTCAATATAGGTTGGCCCTAATGAATCGGTCCTAATGAACAGAATGTGGCTTAAGTCACTAATTTATTAGGCTATACGATAATCCAATGGGACTTCAGGTAAGCTTTGTCTTTCTTTAGGTGCCTTTCAACCCGTTCACCATGTTGTAAAGAAAGCCCAGGCCATATGAAGAGGTCACATTCTCATCTCACTGAGTCACTGTCAGTCTTTGAGTTTTCCAGTAGAGGTTCCAGACATTGGGAAACAGGGACAAACTATCCCTGGCATGCTTCATCCAAATTCCTAAACCACGTATTTTATGTGGGTTGTTAAACAGTGGTCTTCTCCTTATCCCTGGTTTTGCTTTCCTTGTTATTTTTTTACCCCTGATTAACCATAATCTGAAAGTATTAAATTAAAAATTCCAGAAATAAACAATTGATGAGTTTTAAAATTTGCACCATTCTGAGTAGCATAAGGAAATTTTGCACTGTCCTGCTCTGTACCACCTGGGACATGAACCATCAACTTTTTCTCACCTATCCATGCTATATACACTACCTGCCCATTAGTTACTTATTTGCTTTGATTATCATGTTGAAAGAAACAACAGAATATATAAAGTTTAGTACTAACTGCAGATTCAGCCATCTACTGGGATTTCCTCAGGGATAAGGGAGTATTACTATACAGCATTACATTTTGTGGAAAATTTGCTATATAACAGTTCATAAATAAAACAGATATACAATGCATATGCTTTGATAAAAATGCTTTTATTAAGATATTTGATTAACCTGAGTATAATCTTTTTAATAGACTCTGAAACACATTTAGTAAAATGTATCAATCATTTTTTAAAAATATAAACAAACATATTAAAAGTGAAGACCAAAATATCTGAACAAGTGATGGGCATGGTGGAGAGGCAACTGAAAATATGCTGGATGCAGAAGGAGAGGCATGGCCAGGGCTCTGTGCTCCATGCAGCCAGCAGGAGAAGGGAATAAGTGGGAGCCCCACACCTTCCCAGTTGGCAGGGCAGGAACCTCACCCTCCTTGGCACAGTTACAGCCATTCAGCCCTGGCTGCCAACCTGGGGATCCCTGATTTCTCAGGGGCTTGGGAAGTCCCCTTGCTGCTCTGCTGCCTGGCCTATCCCCATTCCTGCCCCCGGCACCCACTCTGATTTCAGAGTAAAGTTGAGGGTGAGGCCAGGTGCTGTCATGGCCCGGCCGAGTGGGCAAGCCCTTGGAGCTGCACTCACTTGCCAGCCCCCAGCTGCCTAGGCCCCCTCTGCACTTTGGTCAATAACAAGCTTGGGAGGGAGATCGGGGGAGCAGTGAAGTCAACTTGGAGTTGGTCTGCAGGCACCCTTCAGCACAAATAGCCTGGGCAACATTTATAATATGATTGATAGTGGCAGGAGGCAAACAGTCTCCTGAACAGAAATGGGTGGTTCCTTGGTGAGGTCTCACCTTCAAGCTAGGGACTGCCTGAAGCATGGGAGCCAAGCTATAAGTTCTGGGTGAAGTCTGCAGCCTGAAGTGAGAAATTATAGTGCTATTTCCAGGTCTGCCCATATTTGCCCATGATTCCCATGAAAACCCTGGACTCAGTAAGGCTTAGGTATGTCAGGACTACTTGTCTATGGAAAGAAGCTGTTCACTCCTGGTCTCCTCTTTACTGACAGCTGGACACTCATCAGGACCACCTGCCTGTTGAAAGGAGCTACCTCTTTGGATCTCCTGAGAACTGTTCTGCCACTCAATGAAGCTCCTCTCTGCCTTGCTCACCCTCCAGTTGTCTGCATACCTCATTCTTCCTGGACACGGGACAATAACATGAGACCTGCCAAATGGCAGGACTAAAAGAGCTGTAATACAAACAGGGCTGAAATACACTCCTGCCCCCATCATGTTGCAGGTCAAGAGAAGGAGAGAAGAGCTGCGGCCCTTCAGGGAGTCCAGACCTAGGGGTTCTCCAAGCCAGGGCTGTGACACCATCTTTGGGGCGCTGTGGTTCCTGGTGTCTCCAAGCTTCCAGATGCCACTATATTCCCCTTATCCAGATGAGAGTGCCTGCGGCGGAAGCTGTGTGCAGTACATCTGGTCCAGGTGCAACTTCCCATGGAGCTGTCTTCCTGTGCTGGTGCCTGGAGCTGCCTGCCCAGCCACAGCAGCTGGGGTTCCTTGCTGTGCGCAGTGCCTGGACCTCATGCTTGCTCACCCACACACCCCTCCCTGCTCCACACCTGGCTCACCCTTGGCAGGTGTGGAATCTAACCTGGTTGCACAAACTGATTGTAGCCTGCCAGGTCAGGTGGGTGGAATGAACCCAGTGGGCATTTGTATTACTTGGGTCAAAGGAGCTGCCAGCCACAGAGGTTTCTGACTGGTGAAGCAACACCCCAAAGATCCTGTGACACAAGCTTAGTCACACAATTCCTAAAGTATGAAATGTCACCATTCCTCAAAAAGAAAGCATTATGATGAGTAATGAAACACAAAATATTTCCAAAAATAATTTCTACAGAATGCCACTTATAATGTTAATAAATGATATGTTAAAATATGGGAATATTTAGCTAGTTTTCTCAAGGAGACACCATTTTAACAAAAATTATGAAAAAATTAATGAGAAATAGTATTAACCAATTTTATTATATGTTGTTTAACATTGTCTTCCAGCTCCCCCATTTACCCCCCAAAAATTATGGAAAATATTTGTAAAAATTACAGCTTGCCATTGATGTTCTTAGAGCAATAGAAATAAGTATTCCAACAGAAAAATAAAGAAAAGGACAAATGCAGATTACTTACATAAGAAGGATATAATTAATAAATGTTTTAATTAGTAACATCAAAAGTAATAGAAAATTCCCACAATTAAGCCAAACTAAAATGTTTTTTTTCATTTTTTGCTTGTGAACTAGTCTTGTACATTATTTTGGAAGAATACATTAATTTAGTACCATAAAAATTTTGTAATACAAATTAAAATCAGTAAGATTTCAAAAATACATCTTTTTTTGTAATTTTTAAGTCAATTTTTAGTGAAAATTGAGATATAATCAAGATAAAACAGATTTATTTGAAATCTACTTTCTCAAAAATTTAAAAATTGAAATGGCCAAATACAAAAAATGTTTAAACCAATTGTTATGCACCTATACAAGAGAATAATATAACCACTGAAATCTGGTAATTTTATTATTTTTATTTTTTTGAGACAAGGTCTCACTCTGTCACTCAAGCTGGAGTGCAGTGGCATGATCTCTGCTCACTGTAACCTCCATTTCCCGGGTCCAAGCCATTCTCCTACCTCAGCTTCCTGAGTAGCTGGAATTCCATGCATGCACCACGAACACCTAATTTTTGTGTTTTTGTTAGAGTCAGGGTTTCACCATGCTGGCCAGGCTGGTCTCAAAGTCCTAGCCTCCAGTAATCTGCCTGCTTCAGCCTCCAAAAGTGCCGGGATCACAGGCATGAGCCACAGTGCCCGGCCTTATTTTAATCAGAAAAAATATATATATAAATAGCATAATAAAAATAAGAGTAAAGCAATATAATTTACTTAGAGTATAAGATCTTAATTTTGTGGTGTGTGTATATATATACACACACACTATATATACTATATATACACACTATATATATACTATATATGTATATTATATATGTGCGTGTATAGGAAAAACTTTATATCAACTATATTAGTTAGGGACTCTATATTTGTTATCTTAAATAGGTATTTTAAAATTCCATCCAACTTTCTCCATATTCCAAATTGGAGAAACTTAACAAGTATTACACTTTTAATGAGGAAAAAAACAGATGTTTAATTTTCTGAAAACCTAAAATTTTAGAAAAAGAAAAATATCTAAACCATGGAAATGTTTAGATCAGAGATATTTGTATGATTATCAAACCAATATGTGAGATTTAAGAGCTGAATTTATCTTATGAAAGAACTACATAGGTATTTTTAAAGTACTGACATTTTAAAAATTAGGCATACTAGTATTTCTATTTTTATTATTATTATTTTTTTTTGGAGACGTAGTGCCACTCCATCAACCCAGGCTGGAGTGTGAAGTGCAGTGGCATGATCTTGGCTCACTACAACCTCCGCCTCCTCGGTTCAAGCAATTCCCCTGCCTTAGCCTCCCAAGTAGCTGGGATTACAGGCGCATGCCACCATGCCCGGATAATTTTTTTTGATTTTTAGTAGAGACAGGGTTTCACCATATTGCCCAGGCTGGTTTTGAGCTCCTGAACTCAGACAATCTGCCCGCCTTGGCCTCCCACAGTGCTAGGATTACAGGCATGAGCCACAGCACCTGGCCTTTAAATTTTTTGGAACTAAAAAAAAAAAAAAAATAGTGGTCAGGTCCATAACATAGCAGGAAATTAAACTAATTACCACACACAGCATGGAATTGTTTCAAATGATACTTTTAAAGTTAGAAAGTATTTTTAAGTGCATTTCAACGTTTTTTCATAAAGCATAATTCACAAGAAAATAAAAGCCAAAAGTAATCCTTGTACTATGATTTTTTTCTATATTTTAATGTGTTTGGAATAAAAACTGTTTTTGTTTAGCTGATCAAAGCTGTTTTGGTTTTCTTATTGAGGTGGTAGAACATCACCTGTGAATTTTTATAGAAGCCTGGGGACCCACTCAACAGGATCTAACTTTTTGTTGTGGGTAAAAACCATTTTTTCCTTTTATGTGAAAGTTTGCTCTTTATTTAGAAGAAGGAATCCCTTGGTGAGGTGAGTTTTAGCAGAAAAAAATACAATAAAACATACGTCTTGAGAGCGGAAGGCATCAGTGAGGAATGCACAACTGAAGATCTATTCATCATTTATATTATTAGAAAACATTTTTATTTGAAGTAGATGATAGTTTTGCAAAAATATATTTGAACATGTAACATTAACTTTGTATTCATTTTATAATAGAGTTTATAAATCTTAGGTAATGGTAGGTTTAAAATTTATGATTGCATTCTCCCTCTTATATAATTTGAACACTGCACAGTAATATCCACTTTAAATCTAATCCTACATGCTTGATATGATAATACCTTAAGCCACACAGGATTCAAAATTTACAAACAACATGTTTTCAAATTGGATGGCGGTATTTTTTGTTTTGTTTTATTTTTGTTTCAAATAAAAATTATCTTTAAAATGAAGTTAATACATTTGTAAGATGCTTAAGGAAGTAAGCGTTTCTGTTACTATTATGGGTGAATAAGGCCCCTTAAATTCATAAGCCAATGTCTTAAGTCAAAGTATCTCAGAATCTTATCTTAATTAGAAATAGGATCATAGAGTCATTTCAGATGTAATTACTAAGATGAGGTCAAATGTTATATGGTGGTTTCCTAGTCCTGTATAACTGGTGTCCTTATGGAGAGAGAAAGTTTGGATGTGCATGAGGGAGGAGGCCATGTGAAGATGGAAATTATGCTGCCATAAGCCAGCAAGCACTAGAGATTGCTGGAAAACTACTTGACGCTAGGAGAGAGGCATGGAACAAATTATTCTGCAGAGCCTTAAATGGAGTATGGCCCTGTTGGACACCTAATTCTCAAACTTCTAACCTCTTGAAATGTTTGACAATAAATTTATGTTGCTGAAGCCACTCAGTTTATGGCATGTTGTAACTGTAGACCCAGAAAACTACTACAGTTACCAACAGAATGAAGTGTCAGAAAATAACGTTTTTACAAATTCAACTTTATAAGTATTAAATAAAGTAGATGTCAACATTGGTAAAGCAAGTTTGCTATGGGTATTTAATTCAAGGCAGGTCCAGTTTATAATCACTTTCAAAATACTATCTGGTTACACTTGGGCAGATGGGATGCTATATGTAATTACATTCAGATAATACGTTATGAGTCCCACACAACTATATTCAGGCATACCTCATTTTATTAGACTTCACTTTATTGCACTTCACAGATACTGCATTTTTGTTTTTTGTTTTTTTGAGACGGAGTCTCGCTCTGCCACCCAGGCTGGAGTGCAGTGGCCTGATCTCAACTCACTGCAAGCTCTGCCTCCCGGGTTTACACCATTCTCCTGCCTCAGCCTCCCAAGTAGCTGGGACAACAGGCGCCCGCCTCGTCGCCCGGCTAGTTTTTTTGTATTTTTAGTAGAGAGGGGGTTTCACCGTGTTAGCCAGGCTGGTCTCGATTTCCTGACCTCGTGATCCGCCCGTCTCGGCCTCCCAAAGTGTTCAGATTACAGGCTTGAGCCACCGCGCCCGACCAGATACTGCATTTTTTGCATGGAAGGTTTACAGCAACCCTGTATTGAGCAAGTTTATCAGCATCATTTTTTTAATAACATGTGCTCATCTTGTGTCTCTGTGCTATATTTTGACAATCTTCACAATATTTCAATCATTTATTTTCATTATTATTATATCTGCTATGGTAACCCGTGATCAGTGATCAGTGATGTTACTATTGTAATTGTTTTGGAGTGCCATAAACTGCACTCATATATGATGGTAAACTTAATTAATCAATGCTGTATGTGGACTGACTGCTTCACCAATCAGTTGTTCCCCTATCTCTCTCCCTCTTCTCAGGCCTTTCTATTTCCTGAGACATAACAATCTGAAAATGAGGCCAATTAATAACCCTACGATGGCCTCTAAGTGTTCAACTGAAAGGAATAGTAGCACATCTCCCACTTTAAATCAAAAGCTATAAATGATTATGTTCAGTGAGGAAGATACATAGAAAGCTCAGATAGGATGCCATCTAGGCCACTTGTGCTGAATAGTTAGCCAAGTTGTGAAAACAAAGGGAAAATTATTGAAGGAAATTAAAATTGCTACTCAATTCTGTGAAGCATCAGGGTGATGGGAAAGCTTCAGAGGAAAAGGTTGAAATTAGCAATTGTTGGCTTATGAAGTTTAAGGAAAGAAGTCATCCTCATAACCTGAGTGCAAGGTAAAGCAGTAAGTGCAGATGTAGAGGCAAAGGCAAATTTTCCAGAAGATCTAGCTGAGATAATGGAGGAAGGTGGCTATGCTAACAACAGATTTTCAGTATAGACGAAACAGTTTTCTGTTGGAAAAAGATGCCATCTATAACTTTCATGGCTGGAAAGAAGTCAATGCTTGGCTTCAAAACTGCAAAGGATTAGTGCAGAGAGGCAGTTCTCTTGTCAGGAACTAATGCAGCTGGTGACTTTAAGTTGAAGCTGATGCTCACTTACCGTTCTGAAAATCCTAGAACTCTTAAGAATTATGCTAAGTCTTTCCTGCTTGTGCTTTATAAATGGAACAATTTCCATTTTCCTGGAAACAGAAGAGAGAGCTGGATTATAGCACAACTGTTTACAGCACAGTTTACTAAATATTTTAAGCCCACAGTGGAGACCTACTGCTCGGAAGAAAAATTCTTTCAAAATATTACTTACATAACAATGCACCTGATTACCTGAGAGCTCTGATGAAGGTGTACCAGGAGGTTCATGTTGTTTTCATGCCTCTTAATACAACATCCATTCTACTACATATAGGTCATGGAGTAATTTTGACTTTCAAATCTTTTTATTTAAAAATACATTTTATAAGGCTCTAACTGCTATCCATAGTAATTCCTCTGATGGATCTAGGCAAAGTCAACTGAAAATCTGGAAAGAATTCACCAGTTTAGATGGCATTAAAATATTTGTGATTCATGGGAGGAAGTCAACATATTAAGGTTAATAGGATTTTGGAAGAAGTTGATTCCAACTCTCATAGATAATTTTGAGGTATTAAAAACTGCAGTGAAGGAAGTAATTGTAGATGTGGTAGAAATAGCCAAATAAATAAAATTGTAAGTGGAGCCTGAAGACGTGACTGAATTCCCGAAATCCCATGATCAAACTTGAACAAATAAGATGTCGATTCTTAGGCACTGGCAAAGAAAGTGCTTTCTTGAGATGAAGTCTACTTCTGGTGAAGGTGCTGTGAACATTGTCGAAATGACAGCAAAGGGCCTAAAATATTATATAAATTTAGTTGATAAAGCCGCACCAGGATTTAAGAGGACTGATTCCAATTTTGAAATAAGTTCTACTGTAAGTTAAATGCTATAAAAAAAAGTATGTGCTACCAAGAATTCTTACATGAAAGGAATAGTCAATTGATTCAGCAAATTCATCGTTGTCTTATTTTCAGAAATTTCTACAGCCACCCCAAACTTAAGCAACCATTATTCTGATCAGTCAGAAACCATTCATATTGAGGCTAGACTCATCTCTAGCCAAAAAATTACAACTCGCTGAAGGCTCAGATGAGATGATCATTAGCATTTCAGTAAAATACTTTTCATTAAGGTATATGCATTTTTAGATACAATGCAATTTCACACTTAATAGACTACAGTATTGTGCAAACATAACTTTTATGTGTACTGAGAAACCAAAAACTTGTGTGACTCGCTTTATTACTATATTCACTTTGTTGCCTTGGTCAAGGAACTGAACCTATAACATCTCCAAGGTATGCTTGTGTTTCAAAAAAGAAGTCTTAAGAACATTACCTAACTTCCTGAAAAAATATTAGATTTGAAGCTTTGCATCATTTTATTTGCTGTGACTCAGCACATAATACATGTGTCTCTTGATATGACTTTCTTCCCAGATATTTAAGAATGAAGTTTCTTTCATGTAGATGGGTAGCAATTATGTTAATGGTGATAAAAAAAAAATGCTGATGAGGAAGAGATGAATCAATCAGCTTCAAAGAAACTTAAGAAAAATCAATATATTTATTAAAAATGAGCAGTTCACAGTAAGCACAGATGAAGATGAATTATTCTGTGTTATGTGGAATATCACCACAGGGAACAATTTCACTGAACTGTAAGAATGGTGAGGGATGAGGAGGGTGCCTGTTGGGGATCCCTGGTGCTTCTATAATTTAATAAAAGATAAAGAATTGATGAGTGACTCAGATTTCTTAGTGTAAGATGCTCCTATTTACTCAGTAATAATTTTTGACAATTCAATTTTCTAAGAAAAAATAATTCACCTTTTGCTGTCCACATTATTTGGCATGATATTTATGGAGTTTTCCAAAATATTCTATTTTAAAATGCACTAAGACTTTATTTTTATACAGTAGATATAGTTATATAAAATTAAGGTATTTCAAGATAAACTTAAGACAAATTAAAATAAAAAAACTTGATTTCCATTCTGCGTACAATATTCTCTATAATTACAATGTAGGTTTTGGCCACTTGTTTTGACTAACATAGGTATGCCATCATTTAAATATCTGTATGCCTTTGTCTTTTGTAAATTAAAATTCAGACATACAAAGAAATATAATAAGGAGAGTTAGGAGAGCAGTGATAAAAGATAAAATGGCACCACAGTATTTCCTAAATAAGGGATGGTGGTTTTCTTCTATTTGTTTGCTTTTTGTAAACAATATTTTCTTATATACTATTTTCTCTTGCAAAGATGTTAATAATAACCGCAGAATGGATAAGTTAATTTTGTTTATTCACTCTCTGATATCAATGCTTCTTTGTTCATTAGGAAGATCTTTCTTCTAAGCCTTTTAGTTTTCTGTCAGGCATAGAATTTTCCTATTATTTGCAAATCTGTGCTAAACTTATATTTGTACCTAAGGTATAGTGTATCCACCAAATGTCATTCTAAAGTATGCATATTTAAAAATCTGTAACATATATATGTATATATTTGAGAAAAAATATATATATTCTGTTTTGGGAGTGATAATACTATTAATTTTTTAAAAAATAATTAAAACTCAAAGTCAAAAATTAGTACAATTTTCCAGGATATGTGAAAAATTGTCTTCCAAATAAAAAGGTAAAATAGTTTAAAAATATACCTAACTTGTTTTATCGTGGTTAATATATATTTCTAAAAGTGATAAAACTTAAAATAGTTATTTTTATTTACTTTTTTTTCTTTTGGAGATGAAGTCTTATTCAGTAATATTTTAAAAAATATTTTCTTTCAAGTTTCAACCCTACTAGAGTAATAGTAATAGTATTGATTGTACTTTAAAGTGAAATAGTTTGTCTACATAATAATTTTAAGTATTTGCATAAGGATGTTTGCAATTTTAAAAATAATTTGCTACCATTACATTCTCTTAAATCTTGAATTTTCAGTTAGCTAAGTGCATTAATATAGGAGACAAAAAAATGTGATTTAGTTCAGATCAGAACCAAAGTCCTCTTTCTCAAGATACTCTCTTTATTGTCCACGTTTTAGTTTTTCTATACTTAACCATTTTCTTTTTCTCTATCTAAAAGAATGAATTTTACTCTTACACTAAAGAATAAATGGTGTAAGTATTCTCACTCTTTTCTAAAGTAACATTTATTGCTAAAACCTGTTTCACAGGATTCTAATTTTAAATAACTAGCCAGAAACTAAATAAAGAATCTATAAAATCATGTCTTTCATAGGTGTCTTTTATATAATAAATTAATAAAGATATAGATCATGTAAATTTAAGAAATATGTTAATTGAAATAAAATGTTAAGTTAAGCAAAATCATACTAGGATGTTTGTAACTAATACTAGTACAAATAATGAGAGATACAAATATATTGCACATGTATGACTAGTAGTTTTAAATAAAGGATGTTTTGTCAGTTTACTCATTTAATATTTTATCTTTTATGCTTTTCGAGAGTAACATACATTCAAGAAGTAAAAAGCACAAGTCGACAGCTTGATTAATATTTACGTATTTAATCACAACCTAGAAAATGATACAGAGTATTTCACCTAAGAATGTTCCTTTATGTTCGGTTTTAGTCAACATCCACATCTGCCCCGCTTTGAAAAGCTTTCTTTCACTTTCTAGCACCATCAATTAGTTTTGCCTATTCTTGAACATAATCTTTACTAAGACAGAGAAAGCTGTGTTAGTCGTCAAGTTACAGAACAATTTATTATCAGTTATACTTAATCACAAGCTTCTCTAGTAAACCGTATGGCAGTGCTACTCCAGCAATAGCACTGACAGAGTAAAATGTCAGATCATAACACCTGTATGCCTATATATTTTGCTCCATGGAGCACTGTAATTTGTGCACAAAGAAGCAAAAGGAAGAAACAAAGTTTGGAGACAGTTGTAGCTTTTATAGGACAGACAGACACATGATTATTGGTGGAATATGCCCAACTATGAAGAAGTTCACTTTGTGTGATTTATAGGACATTACTCTCAGAGAGGGATTTTCTCGTCTTCATTTACTCACAGAATCCTTGGGAAAAAAAATCAAGGAGCCTGCCTTTATAAATGCTTTGTGTATATATACTTTGGATTAACATATATAAGGAGTTATGCTGGAGCTTTCATGTACAAGCAGAGATGGAAAAGGCAACCTTCAACCTGCTCAAGGTAAATTTAGATCCTTTTGTACAGTCTCTGGAAATTCTGCCCTTTATAGAAAAGAGACTTTAAGAATCCTGTACATTGGACCAGGGAAGCAACAAAGCAGCATTCTCCCCAGCGTTTTTGATGGAAAGAAAAGCTCACTTTCCCTTAAAGAATCAATAAATAGGCTGGGTACAGTGTCTCACGCCTGTAATTCCAGAACTTTGGGAGGTTGAGGTGAGAGGATCACTTGAGGTCAGGAGTTCAAGACCAGCCTGGCCAACATGGTGAAACCCTGTCTTTACTAAAAATACAAAAATTAGCCATGCATGGTTGTGGGCACTTGTAATCCCAGTAACTCAGGAGGCTGAGGCAGGAGAATCACTTGAACCCAGGAGGCATAGGTTGCAGTGAACCGAGATCATGCTATTCATTACACTTCAACCTGGGCGACAAGAGCGAAACCCCACCTCAAAAAAAACAAAAAACAAAAAACAAAAAAAACAATAAATACGTCTGCATATGCGTACATGCAGACACCAAATTTTCATGGATTTTGATGTAAGGGCAGTCCTAGTCTAGAAATTAATATTAAAATACTACCTTAAGACTAGTGAAACTCAGTGAAAATGCAAAAGCATAATCCATATTATTGAAACATCTTTTCAAACCTTATAAACCCACAAATAAATACTCACTAGAACAGCTCTGTTAGGTAGTTTATTCTAATCCCCATGAATGTGAATTTAATGTGATATCATGCTCTAATTTTGTTACATCATATGACAAAAGAGATTTTTCAAATCTAATTAAAGTTACTCATTAATGTATTGTGAGTTTTAAAAAGAGAGGATGTCTGCGTGAGATTGTCTGTGTGAGGGATATTGCAAGTGTGAAAAAGATTTGACACTCCATTACTGGTTAGAAAATACAGGGAGCTACATAAGGAAAAATGTGAGCTGCCTTTCAAGGCTGAGAGCCGTCCCCAACTGACAGTCCTCATTAATTGAGGTCCTCAGTCTCAAAAAGACTGAATTCTACCAAAAAAATGGAATGAGCTTGGAAGCAGAATTTTCCCTAGGTCCTATTGATGAGTCTGGTTATGCCAATACTTTCGTTCCAGCCCCATAAGACCTTAGCAGAGAATGTGCAGGAGCCTGTATCAGGACAATTCTCTAGGAGACCTTGGACAGACTAAGTTTTTCCTGCTTTCTTGCTTGTAGTACTCAAGAATAACTGTAAATGTGCTGGCAATGCAGTATCTTGAAACAGGGGGAACTTTCTGAAAAAGTCTGAGCCTTGTTCCTGTCCCTCCTAGGAGACTTCCAGGAACAGTCCCAGTATTGTTCCTCTCTCCCCTGGGAGCAAGATGTCCTTCAAATCTTTGCCCAATGAGTCATGTGATCCCTGAATGTATAACCTAGGGTGGGCTGCTTTTTCCCGGGTCTCTCAGCTGTGGTGGAAGTGGGGCACCTGCAGTTGAGACTTCTTCCACCCTGGGAAGCCATCTTGAGCCTTGAGGACTGGCTTGCAATGAATCCTGGACCCCTTTTGTCCCTTGCTGCCTACCTATTAGGTAATATATCCACTTCATGTAACCGGTTGCATATGGGTGTGTTATGTCTCACTGGACCCAGAGAAGTTGGTATTAGTTTGGTGCAAAAGGAAATGTGGTTTTTGCATTGTTGGAATTTGTCGTTTGATATTAGAATACATTCTAAAATAAATGTAGTTATGTTGTACATCATTTTAGTGGGCATTTCTTGTTTTATGGTTTTTTTTTCTTTTTTCTTTTTTCTTTTTTTTTTGCTA
This sequence comes from Chlorocebus sabaeus, assembly GCF_047675955.1. Classification (NCBI taxonomy): domain Eukaryota; kingdom Metazoa; phylum Chordata; class Mammalia; order Primates; family Cercopithecidae; genus Chlorocebus; species Chlorocebus sabaeus. The sequence continues at coordinate 17,618,663 of NC_132927.1, read as the reverse complement.
TGACTTATTTGCTGTCTATTTTATGTTTATTTTAGACTATGGAAATGATGTTAGACAAAAAGCAAATTTGAGCATTTTTCTTATTCGAGTTCAAAATGGGTCGTAAAGCAGCAGAGACAACTCACAACATCAAAAACACATTTGGCCCAGGACCTGCTAACAAAGGTACATTGCAATGGTTGTTCAAGAAGTTTTGCAAAGGAGATGAGAGCCTTGAAGATGAGGTGCATAGTGGCCATCCATTGGAAGTTGACAACAACCAATTCAAAGCAATCATTGCCTGGCGTGGTGGCTCATACTTGTAATCCCAGCACTTTGGGAGACCGAGGCAGGTGGATAACTTTGAGCTTAGGAGTTTGAGAACAGCCTGAGCAACATGACGAAACCTTGTCTCTACTAAAACTACAAACATTAACTGGGCATGGTGGTGTGCACCTGTAATCCCAGCTGTCTGAGGCTGGATAATCATTTGAACCCTGGAGTCAGAGGTTGCAGTGAACCAAGATCGCTCCACTGACAGCCTGGACAACAGAGCAATACTCCATGTCAGAAAAAAATATGTGTACACATATATATATGTGTGTATATATATATATGAAAAAAAAAAGGTCGTCATCACCGTTTGGTGGTCTGCTGCTGGTCTGATCTACTACAGCTTCCTGAATCCAGGGGAAACCATTACATCTGAAAAGTATGTTCAGCAAATGGATGAGATGTACCAAAAACTGGCCTGCAGCTGACATTGGTCAACAGAAACGGCTCAATTCTTTCCCACAACAATGCTCAACTACATGTCGCACAACCAGTGCTTCGAAAGTTGAATAAATTGGGCTAAAAAGTTTTGCCTCATCCGCCATGTTCACCTGACCATGCTACAGTTTTAACAAAATTTTCATGTTACATAACATGGCTTGGTATTTTTCTAACATTCATTAAGAGTTCCATCACCCTTTCTATGTAGCCCCAAAACTATCACCATAATTTTTGTTATAAAAGTACTCATTCCTGGTATTAAATATTTTATCTGTCAATTTACCCAATCTGTGCAGCTGTAAAAGGATTCTAAAATTTCAGCATCTTACAAGAACAAATATTTATTCGTCATTCATGTTATAGATGCATTACTGATTGAGTTCAGTTAACACTTCTACTTCTTCATGAAGGGGCATAGGCTGAAGAAATAGCTTAAGATACATTGCTGGCTATAAGAAATAGCTTAAGACACATACCTCTTGCCAGAGGTAAAGGGGAGAATACAGAGGAACCCAATGATGACTCTTCTAGTAAAAATGAATCTCCTCCATTTATATTTCTTTAACCAAAGCAAGTCCCACAGTCAAGCATATTATCAATGAACAAGCATGTATAATCTTTCCACAAGAAAGGGAAGTTTATATTTTGTACATTATAAGTTAGCAGCAGCAGCAGTGTTTTTCACTTTTTCATTCCTTTTTTTTTTTTTTTTTTTTTTTGTCTTTGATGGATATAATTCCTTCAAATATTCCTGAATTAGATGCTTCGGATTTTGTGTTGTACAAAAGAAGCCCATTCCTTGTTCTCGGTAAGCTCATAATTTACAAAATGAGATAAATGCTTTGAAGACACATGGAAATGATGTGATTGAAGATGAACAGATTGTAACCAAGTGAAGAGTAGAGGGGAGTTCTTTCTGCTAAGACAGAGTAGATGTTATAAGAACAATCCTCCTACCAAGTCCTAATTAGGATAGTTAGATAAAATTCAAAAGCCACCTGTTTGGAGTTACTGCAGAGAAACAAAGGCAGCTGAATCACAGTCTTCTTCAAGGCACCAGAGAGAGGGGAAGTACATTTTGGTGAACCTAACATGTCACCAACTTTGCCCTCAAGAGTTTTTGCCAATTTGTATCCAGCCTGTGTATGGTTGAAAGGCAAGCAGAAGGTGCTACAAATGGCTGAAAAGTTTGCTAGTTTAGGTAGTCTTATGAGACTGAGAAGGCCAAAAAAATATTCACAATTTCCAAAGCAGCCAGAGTATAACAGTTAAGAACCCAGACAGAATGAGAGACAAAGAGAATAAAGAGTGAACATCACTTTCATTCTTGAGTCATTTCTTAATTGGTAAGCAGGGCAGGAGTGAGAAAGTGAGGAGATTCCAGCAGTCTCATAGAACGATGGAAAAAATAAGCAGATTTCAGGGTTTTCCAAGAAGAGAATTCAGCTGAGATCCTTGGGAATCCACCTCTAAAAGTAAGTAGTACTGGGAACACAAGGGTTCTATAATGAACAAAATCCATCTTGGCTTAGCTCCATGCTGTGATAAAGTGATTTTCTCCAGCTTTAATTGCATACTAGACATAAAGATAACTTTTTTTGTGGAATGATAACATCTTACAGAATTGGCAATATGTTTTTTTTCACACAATGTGTAGTATTTAATAAAAATTTACCAATCAAACCAGGAGACAGAGCTGTAAGGACCAAAAAAAAAAAAAAAAAAAAAAAAAAAAATCAAATCAGTGGAGCAGAATCACATTTGACCTAGTTACTACCGTGATCACAATGATGATGATTATTATTTTTTGAGATGGAGTCTTGCTCTTGTTGCCTAGGATGGAGTGCAATAGCATGATCTCGGCTCACTGCAACCTCTGCCTCCCGGGTTCAAGCGGTTCTCCTGCCTCAGCCTCCTGAGTAGCTGGGATTACAGGCATGTGCCACCATGCTTGGCTAATTTTGTATTTTTAGTAGAGATGAGGTTTCACTATTTTGGCCAGGCTGGTCTCAAACTCTTGACCTCGTGATCTGCCAGCCTTGACCTCCCAAAGTTCTGTGATTATAGGCATGAGCTACTGTGCCCAACTTGATTAAATTTAAATATATGAAAAATTAAGATATATGACAGCAATAGTAAAATATTTAAAAGCATGGTAAATGAAATATCCTAAGGTCTTTCATTATTTAGAAATTGCTAGAATATGTAATCTAGATTAGAATGTAGCTTGTTAAGGATGCATATTATAGTCTGTAAAGAAAACACTAAGTTGTCAAATATTGCATAACTAACAAGCTAACAGAGGAGATATTTACATAGCAATATTTGATTAGTTGCTATTTTGATTTTTCTTCATGTTTGATTAGAACAAGATATTAATGCTATCCAGTGTCTCTGGGCATGAAGTTGGTGGACAGCTACTGAAAGAAGCACAAAAGAACAAATTGCGGAATCCAGTTTCTTGATTGGAATCCCAGTTCCACCACTTGGTATCTATGTGATCTTAAAATATTCTTAACCTGCTATACCATTATTTCATCATCTGTTGTCACACAATGATAATAATAATGATTATGGAATAGATTTTAGTGAATATGAAATAAGACATCCATATCAATACACTAACAACAATCCCTGGCACAGAGTTTGTGCTTTAAAAATATTATTCATTATTACAAAAATATTTAAAATCTAATTTCAGTTTTTCTACTTGGACTTTCTAAGTGGCTGAGGGCCAGAAGAATAATTAATTAAATATTTATTTTGAGAAACACTACAATATACACAATGCAAATTAATATTCAATCAAGTTATTTTAAATGAACTAAAATAAAACAAATATAGTTACAACTTTGAAAATTTAGCGCATACTATATCATATTTAAAATAAAATTAAAACTGATTGCTTTGACATTTCTAACATATAACCATGATTGTACTGTTACAAAGTCTCAAACCTAAACGAATTATTTAGCTTGAAGGAAATATTTTAATAAAACTTAAAACATATATTTAAAATGGAAATCAAAAAACCTTCCGCTGAATGTGATGACTGAGTTTATACTGTACCAGTCAATTTCATGTTGAATAATTTCTAAACTGTAAAGGCTTAAATAATAAAACTATGACCACAATGTATACATTTTACACACCCATTGAACATTTTCTGGAGTAGCTTGATGTTGCTGTGCATTATGAAGTAAATAGATAAGTGAAGCTCACAATTTGGTTATTTATTTTGTTTGACTTTTTTGTCTTCCATTTATTTCTCTACATCAGGTAGGTAGAAAAAATATGTTTTACTGGTGAACAGAATTCACTTGCCACTAATAGTTGGCTAAAAAATGGACAAATCCTGGATTAACTGGTTTATAAAAGGAAAACAACTAAGCGGTAAGGTAGCTCAAACAAAATATATTATTACATGAAGTTTTCTGTAAGGAAGAGTTTGCTAGCTGTAACCTGAAGCTATCTGAGGTCTCAGCCCATGCACACACCTCAGATACAACATAATTCTTCAGTAAATGGTGAAGACATTATTCTTTCTAGATTTAGAAAGATTTATTACAGGAAATATTCAGGTGTAAGGAATTGAATGAAACAGAATAAACAAATAATTACCAATTCAAATCAGTGGTGAACATCTTCATTACTATTCAAAAAGTAGTTTTTGTCTTAATAAATCCATATTAATTTTCTCAGTTTTCTAATATGTGACTAACTTTGTTTGATAATCATTCCATTTAGCATCAATATTATTTCTGAGTTTGAAAAACAAACTCTGGATTTTGAGAAGCATAATTTGTATGCTTAAAACAAAGTTTCTGTTTCAGTTAATTGAATAGCTTATATGGACTTGCAGTGAATGTGTAAAATAGAAATATCGTTACGCTAGACTTCTAATCTGAGCCCTGTTATGGGAAAAATGCTATTAAATACCACTGGCATATTGCTATGCACAGACCCTGTATTTTCTATGTTCAAACAACTCTTTCTTTGTTTGGTAGGCTGAAATGGAATGAAAGAGCATGAATTGAATATTTCGTGCTGTGCAGGTATGTATAATTCATAATCAACTTCTTCAAAAAGAAATAGATAAGAAGTACTGAAAGCTATAAATGAAATATTTCTATACTTAACAGATACACTGCATAAAGATCTTTTAAGTTTTATCTTCACTGATGCTGAAAAATTACAAAAATAACAAGCCACTAAGTATGAATCAGACAGAGAGAGAAATAGAAAAGAGTTAAACAGAACAATGGATAGCTGTCCATATAAAATATAGAAGTAGTTTTCTCTCAAGTAACAAAATGTTAGCAAAGTTTGTAGCAAGATATTTGAGTCAATTACTCACTTCTTCCCTTTTTTCTTGTGAATGCAATGTGAATGGTAAAGTTATTAAAAGAGGATGTTTCAAAATTCCTCTTAAAATGTTAAGTTAAAGATAACTATGGTCAGTTCCTTCCCTCACTCAACTGTTCATTCATTTATTAATTCCACAAATCTTTATTGAGCAGCCACCTTTTATCAGTGTTTACAAATGGAGTGACCATGTAATTTATAATCCTAACTAAGACAAGTTTCAGTGTAAAGAGGAGACAAACAGAATATTTTGGCGACAGTTCAAAAGTAAAACTGGCTCTTGCAAAGCAGGCTTATATGAACACCCCCTTATAAAACTTGCTTTTTGAACTTAAGGACTTCATAGCATATCATTTTATACTCAAAAAGGAACATAAAACTCTAATGCGGTATGACAACCACATGAGCACCTCCAGGATGATAGAAATGTGTGTAGAATGAAACTGACCTAGTTAAAAATCATGAGAAGATTTTTAGAGAAAGTAACTTTAAGCTGAGGAAAAGATAATATTGGTTATATTTCAACTGTGTAATAATTACAGATTGGGCTTAGTAAAACACTAAAAATAAATTTGAATCCTCTAACCAAATAAATCATTCAGCATAGGAAAAGATTATACAATATCTTCATGAAAACAAAATGAAGTTTGTGTGTTTGTGTGCTCCAAATCATAGAGTAGGTAGAAATACCCAGTCTAAGGCCTAGATCTGAATTATTAAAGAAAACTGCTAAAGTACCATAACAATTCTGTTATCCTAATAAAATTGTTCAATTCTGAATAATATCATAAGCTACAAAACGGTGTTCCCAATTATAAACACAGCAGAATAGTTCTGCTGTATACATACATCTAAACATTTAAAAGGAGTTCTTGCTAAAAGTTCACTAAAAATATTTTACAACACTCATAACCGTTCTCTCAAGATTTTTATTTGGTGGTATTTTATATATCTTAATGAGTTATTAGAAATAAAAAATAAATTTAACATTAAGATTGAGAACTGGATATTTACTGATAAATCTGTTCTTATTGTACAGAAGGAAAGTTAAGCTGCTTCATACAAGGTAGCAATACTAATTATGATCCATGAAGCCTTGATTCTATATCCAATTCATGAAGTGTAAGCATGCTTTTGTTAATTGCTTATAAAAATGCTCATACAATGACTATTTGGTAAAATTCACTAAGTAACTATAAATGTTAAATTTGTTTTAACTGAAGAGCAGTTAAATAGCCATAGCTATTTGTTTATAGCATAGTAATTGATTCCTTGATCTAATTGGCTTTCATCGCCAATGAATTTCAATGAGCCGTTTGCATGTGACAACCTTAAACCTTGCCATCATAGGGAACAGTTTCACTTCCAAGGAAATATTCACAGTGCCCTCTTCCCTTCACATTCCTTGACTTTCATAGTTTCTAATTTTGAAAGATTAATCAAAATTTCATAATTCATTCAGTCCATCAATTCCTTTTTATTACTCAAATCACTCTGATTTCATCCATTAGCTAATAAATCACCCCCTGCACCATTTCCTGAAATTTTGTCCTTGCCTTTTCACTGCAATTCTTGTCAAACACACTTAGAGAACCCTGCATCACCTGCCACTCTACTTGCTATTGGTTACTGCCTTGGAGTTGATACCCCACAAAAGAATACTCAAATCCCCCAAAACACTCTTTAAAAATGTTTGTTTAGAGTTTAGTTTATAGTTATTTAGTGGCTGCTACTCTCCTTTTCTTCCCTGAATTCTTCACACTTTTTCCTGTAGGAAGACAATTTTAATCAATGCTGTATTAAAGAGAATATCGCAATATAGATGTATGCCCTAATTTATCCTTCATTTCAGCATTACTTTGAAAAGAGAGCTATTGAGGGTTCACAGTTTATTTGAAAACTTGAAGTTTCTGATTGTCCTTCTGCTTATGTAGGCGGTCTTTATTATATTCTTCATAGGCTGTGCTTTCCTGCATGCTATTTGGCAGAGTTCTGGCTTGTGCCACCTCTGATATGTCTAATCCTGGATCTTCATTGAACTCTTATTCTCTCTTGATGATCATGGCTAGCAAATTGGCTGAAACATCAGGAACAACTTTGTCAGTATCTCTACTACTATACAATGAAGGCTTTATGCTTTACTTATTAATTTTTGTTCTATAAGATTATAGCATTTATTTTTAATAAATGCATTTAATGAATATATTTATTTTTTCCAAATGTTTGCATAAATAAAACACCTTCATATTAAGAAATAAAATGAATATAATTATCCAAAATCTTCTACCATTGTCTTTTTCAGAAATGTTCTTCTAATTCTTTAAGAGAGTTCCTTTACTTTGTTTTGAATAATTTTATAACCTCTACATATTATATATGCATGTGTATGTTTTTTCTGTTTTTTTTTTCTTAGAATTAATAACTATAAACACTAGTTTGTGGTCACTGTTGTTTTTTTACCTTAGTTTTGCTTTTTTCAAAAATCTGTAGATCAAATCCTTTTTATATCTACATCAATATTAAAGATGATCTAACATATGTCCCCATGTTAAGTATATCAATAACTGAGAGTAGTCTGAAGTTTACCTTAATTGCAGGTTAACAAGCTCGTTATGTTTCATGCATGCTGACAGGAGACAGAAGATTCCTGGGTCACAGACAAAATATTTTATTATATACAGGCGACAACAGGAGCTTGTTCTTTGTGCAAGTTTCCTATGTGCCCCAAGTCCCTGGTGAGCCTGGACAGGTTGTAGGCACATGGTTTGTGACATAGCAGGGGAACCACCAACTTAGGAAATTATATTTCTTAATAATGGGATGCAAACAAACCTGACCAACATTTGCTCTAAAAGAAAACATTAGCTTTATTGTACTGGATAGTAAGCAAACCCACCCTCTGTAAAGCAAAGAAAAACCCTTTCTTCCAAGACTGTTTTACAAGCAGCCTTGGAAATATAGACTATAGCAAAAGGATGCCAGTGCCTCTGCTGACAAGATGGACAGAAATGTGTGTTCCATGAAGAATTATCTTTCAATAATGCAGACTTGCAATCAACTTCTTGTTTCACAATACAAAATAAGATTTTCTTCTTTCACATTTTCTGATTTTCTGGCTCTTTCATTTGATTGGGAACCTGTAATGTCAAATCCTTGATAATGTTAAGACTTTTTTTAAAATTTGCTCTTTCCAGGTAGTGTTTACTAATAAAAACAGAACTACCAAAATACAAGTTTTCTATAAAATATGTCTGTTGGGATATGCATAAGAAAAAAAGGCACTGTTATTGGCAATAAGAAATTTTTTTTTTGCTTTAAATAAAAGAAGAAAAATACATGCGATAATTTGATACAGGCACACAATGCAGGGTAATAACACCATTTAAAATGGGGTTTCCAGTCCCCAAAACATTCATCCATAATTATGCAATTATACTCTTTCAGTTATTTTTAAACATACAATTAAATTTTATTGGCTATAGACATCCTATTGCACTATCAAATGATAGGTCTTATTATTCTTTCTAAATATGGTTTTCCTATCTATTAACCACCCCTACCTCCCCTACTACCCTTCCCAGCTTCTGGTAACCATCTTTCTACTCTCTCTGTCCATGAGTGCAATTGTTTTGATTTTTAGATCTCATAAATAAGTGAGAACATGCAATGTCTGTCTTTCTGTGCCTGGCTTATTTCCTGTAGCATAATGACCTCCAGTTCTATCCATGTCACTTCAAACGACAGGTTCTCATTCTTTTTTATGGCCGAATGTTATTCCATTGTGTACCAGTGCCACATTTTCATTATCTATTCATCTCTTGATGGACACTTAGGTCACTTCCAAATTTTGGCTATTGTGAAGAGGACTGCCACAAACATGGAAGTGTGGGTATCTCTTCAACATACTGACTTTCCTTCTTTTGGGTACATAACTAACAGTGGGATTAGTGGATGATAAGTAATTCTGTTTCCAGACTTTTAAGGATCCTCCAAACTGTTTTGATACTGGTTGTACTAATTTACAATCCTAGCAACAGTGTACAAGGGTTCCTTTTCTCCATATCCTCACCAGCATTTGTTATTGCCTGTCATTTGGATATAAGCCATTTTTACCGGGATGAGATGATATCTCGCTGTAGTTTTGATTTGCATTTCTCGGATAATCAACGATATTGAACACCCTTTTCTAAAGCTGCTTACCATTTGTATGTCTTCTTTTGAGAAATGTCTATTCAAATCTTTGGCCCATTTTTTGGATGGGATTATTAGTTTTTTTTTTTTTTTTGAGCTATTCGTATATTCTGATGAGAATCCCTTGTCATACGGGTGGTTTGCAAATACTTTCTCCCATTTCATGGGTTGTGTCTTCACTTTATTGGTTGCTTCCTTTGCTGGGCAGATGGCTTTTAACTTGATACGATACCACTTGTCCATTTTTGCTTTGGTTGCCAGAGCTTGTGGCATACTGCTCAAGAAAATTTTGCCCAGACCAGTGTCATGGAGTGTTTCCCCAATGTTTTTTTGTAGTGGTTTCATAGTTTGAGGTATTTGCTTTAAGTGTTTAATTCATTTGATTTAATTTTGTATTTGTGAGAGATTGGGGTCTAGCTCCATTTTTCTGCATATAGTTATCCAATTCTCCCAATACTATTATTAAAAAGACTGTCTTTTCTCCAGGGTATGTTCTTGGAAACCTGTCAAAAATGAGTTCACTCTAGCTGTATGGATTTGCCTCTGGATTCTCTATTTTCTTCCAATGGTCTATGTGCCTGTTTTTATGCAAGTACCACACTGTTTTGGTTGCTATACCTCTGCAACAAGTTTGAAGTCAGTAATGTGATCAGGGTTTTTTGTTTGTTTGTTTGTTTTACTTTGGTTTGTTTTGTTTTGCTTTTTTTGGCATAAGATAGCTTTGGCTATTCTGGGTCTTTTTGGGATTTCATATAAGTGTTAGGATTTTTTTCTGTATCTGTGAAGAATGTCATTGACATTTTGATAGCAATTGTATTGAATCTATAGATCATTTAGAGTAGTCTGGATATTTTAACAACACTGATTCTTCCTCTCTATGAAGATGAAATAACTTTACATATTTCGGTATCCTCTTCAATTTCTTTCATCAGTGTTTTATAGTTCTCATCATAAAGAACTTCTACTTCATTGGTTAATTTGTAGGTGTTTAATTTTATTTGTGGCTTTTGTAAATGGGATCACTTTTTAAATTCTTTTTCAGATTGTTTATATTAGCATAAAGAAATGCTAATAATTTTTGTATGCTGATTTTGTATCCTGAAACTTTACTAAATTTGTTTATCAGTTCTAATACTTTTTGATGGAGCCTTCAGGTTTTTTCAAATATAAGATCATGTCATGTGCAAACAAGAATACTTTGACTTCTTTCTTTTCAGTCTGGATGCCCTTTATTTCCTTCTCTTTTCTAATTGCTCTAGCTAGGACTCCCAGCATCATGTTGAATAACAGATGTAAAAGTTAGATTCTTGTGGTGTTTCACAACTTACAGGAAAGGCTTTCAGTTTTTCCCTAGTTGGTATGCTACTAGCTGTGGATCTGTAGCACATGGCTTTTATTATATTGAGGCATGTTCATTCTATCTCCAGTTTTTGAGGGATTTTATCATGAAGGAATGTTGAATTTTATCAAATGATTTTTCAGCACCAGTTGAAATGATTTTATGGTTTTTGGTTTTCATTCTGTTGATATGATGTGCCAGATTGATTTGCATATGTTAAACCATCTTTGCATCCTTTTTCAAAACCTTACTTGGTCATGATGAGTGAATTTTATAACATATTGCTGAATTTGGTTTGTAGTATTTTATTGAGGACTTTACATCAATATTTTCAGAGATATTGGCCTTTTTTTAATGTGCCTGTCTGGTTTTGGTATTAGGCTAATACTGGCCTCATAGAATGATTTTGAAAATATTCCCTCCTCTATGTTTCAGAACAGTTTGAGTAGGATACATTTTAGTTCTTCTTTCAATGCTTGATAAAATTCTGCAGTGAAGTCATTGGGTCCTGGGCTCTTCTTTCCTGGGAGACTTCTTAATACAACTTCAATCTTGTTACTTGTTATTGATGTGTTCTGCTCTGGGAATTTACATGGTTCAGTTCTGGTTGGTTGTGTCTAGAAATTTATCTATTTCTTCTAGGTTTTCCAATTTACTGGCATGTAGTTGCTCATGGTAATCACTAATGATTCTTTGAATTTCTGTAATATCAATCGTAATGCCTCTCTTTTCATCTCTGATTTCATTTATTTAAAACTTTTCTGCCAAAGGTTTATCAATTTTGTTTAACTTTTTGAAGCAACAAAAACTTTTTGTTGTATTAATCTTTTGTATTATTTTATTTCAATTTCATTTATTTCTGCCCTGATCTTTATTATTTATTTTATTCTACTAATTTTGGGTTTAGTTTGCTATTGCTTTTCATGTTATTTAACATGCATTGTTAGGTTGTTTATTTGAAGTTTTTTTTATTTTTATTTTTTATGTAGACACTTATACCTATAAAATTCCCTCTTAGCACTCCTTTGCCCTCCTTTGGTTGCCCTGGCTGATGTCTCGTGACCCATGTTTTCAGGTATTATGCATTTGTGAATTAAGAATTAGAAACATATGATGTACACTGCATTTATGAAAATTCTTTTTCGCCCAACAAAGAGATAGCAATCTCACCTACTTCCTAAGGTGATTGAGTCCCCACTCATCCTGATTCAGTGTTTCTACATTTTATTTACATCTGGAAGTAGAATAGGTTAAGCCTTACAAGGGTCTCTTATATATTTGTCACTGAGGCAAATGCATTATTAGTACAAGTATGGTGAATGTATGGGGAAGCGAGACACACACAGATAAAAATTAAAAGATGATATATGATAAAATATACAATAAATAATATGTTACTAACTCTGGTTATATCGACTTAAGAAGAAGCTTCAACAATATTTTGTTTAAGAAGTAAATGCTTAATTTCAAAAGTTAAAATGTTTGTATTTTCCCTGATTAATACAGTTTTTGATGAAATATAGTAAAAAAGTTTGATTTCTTTTATTTAAATAACATCACTGAACAGCCTATATGGTTGCAAATTTGCTTACTAATATTTAAAATTGTATTTTTTTAAATAATGGTTAAAGTCATCTAAAATTAGAGCGTAAATTAGAATGGACAACTGTTTAAATTATAGGCAGATGATCAATAAATGCTTTATTCAATTCTAAGCCATCTATGTACAATATCTTAGTATTTTTAAGCAATACAGAGATAAACCTGAAATTAATTATTCACTCTAGTTCTTGTTAAGCCATCATTTTATGAATTTTGAAATTAATGTTTTAATTATCATCAAAGATTATTTTCTTCTTCTTTGAAAAATAACTTTAATTTTTATTTTGGCAAAATCTTTACAAAAATAAGGTAATAGCTTTTCAGAAAGTTAATTCCCAGCATTTGGGACACTCATGTAATGAAGTGACAAATTAAATGCAATAGGACATAACAAAATGACTAATAATTAGTAACAAAATAAAACTTAATAGGGTAAATCAATTTGGAGTTGATTTTTTAAAGTTTTTTTTTTTTTCCCTACTAATTTCCATAGCTCACCGAACAGTTACCATCATTTTTCTTGTATCCCCCTGGGTAGTGGTTGTTTCCCAACCTAGACTAACATTATCATGAGACTACCAAAGGAGGGCATCCAAACAGACTCTAAGAATTCAATTAAACTAAGTTAAGTTTTTGGTTTTTCTTTTCTTCTTTTCAGGGTAGCTGTTTATTTTATTTTATTTTATTTTTATTTTTATTTTATTTATTTATTTATTTATTTTTTGAGATGCATTCTCGCTCTGTTGCCTAGGCTGGAGTGCAGTGGCGACATCTCCGCTCACTGCAAGCTCCACCTCCTGAGTTCACGCCATTCTCCTGCCTCAGCCTCCCTAGTAGCTGGGACTACAGGCGCCCGCCACCACTCCCAGCTAACTTTTTGTATTTTTCATAGGAACGGAGTTTCACCGTGTCAGGATGGTCTCAATCTCCTGACCTGTTGAGCCACCCGCCTCGGCCTCCCAAAGGCGTGAGCCACCGGGCCTGGCTCAGGGTAGCTTTTAAATAAAAATAAAAATTCCTGATAAGGCATTGGACCAATGTCCACAAGTTAGATTATCTAGCTCCATACACACCTCAGGGATGCCAGGGACAATCAAATGAATGGTGCTTTCTTTAATCATTTTAATTAGTACATAATAGCACCCACAGTTTAGTTTAGATGGGCAGTTTTTAACCAACACCTACATTCTGTGATGAATTTTTGCATATATTCTTAAAGTCTCTCAAATCAAAATTATTTTCTGGTTGTTCTGTACTCTTTATTGCATTATAGACAATGCCAAGTTCTTGTCTGAGACAAAATATTGATGTTATCTGTTGATAATTTTGCATCTCCTGTGAATATTTAGGATAGCTACAACCTCTGAATATGTAGGATAGTTGAGCATAAAATGCATTTCATCTTTCCAAAGGTCTAGTAGAAAAAGCATATCTTGTTTGCAGAGAGAGACTTGCAATTCAGACTTTTCTTGGATCTTTAATGTTGGATTAAGTGTATTTTAAGACATTCTAAAGTCTCTTAGGAAAGCATGTCATAGGTCATTAACTATTTCTTGTATTGTATGCCTTAAATTGTTTCTATGTTTGTAATGTGATACATACATTTCCACTTAAGCACATTATTTTTGAAGTTCTAGTTCAACTTTCAATAAAGTGTTATAATATGGAATAATTTTTTGAGGAAAATTTTTGTTAATTCTCCAATTAAAATTATGTAGATTTCATCTAAAATGTTTGCATTATAAATATACCTCAAGTTTTAATGGCAGTATAAAATAACATCTCTCTAAACTATCTTATTTCTGAATGCTGCCAGTACCATATAATTGAATGCTTTCCTTTTATTGCTTTGTCTGCCAGTATGCTCTAAATGTGTTGCTTAATTAAAGTAATTAATATGTTCTAGGTGATAGAAAAAAATCCCATTGAGTATGTGCGGGAGATAAATCATGAATAAACCAAAATAATTCACACATGAAAAGAAGGCTGTGAAATTCAGTAGATGGATGGTATGAGCAACAACATAATGCATTCTGTTTACATGATTTATGGCATTTGAAGGAAAATTAGTATTTTGCAAAGGTAATGATCGTGAAAAGGTTGTACATTTTGTTTTTTTCTCCTGCTTTTGAGACAATGATGAAATGTTGCTCTTTTATTTTACCTAAAACACCAGATTTTAAAGTGTATTTATATTAGTCTACTACTAACTGTCCTGAGGCAAATGGTTAAGGAAAAGACCTATTCTTTTAATTACTCTCAAGCACAACTAATGATTGATTCATATTTTGTATACAGAGGATCTAAAACAAAATAAATTTACTCTTAGTTATAAAGTCAAAACATCTTAAATAAAACAAAAGTTAATAGTTCATTTTGGAGAAGGAAAAACTATATGAAAATCATAGTGAATGTGCTATGATTCACCAAAGATGCTTATGGCAATATTATTTTAGACTGATATTTTTCATTTTGTTTATATTTTTTCTTTGTTTAAACTATATTTTATACAAAATAGTTTATTTTTGTTTGTTTTTTGTTTTTGTTTTTGAGGCAGAATCTCACTCTGTCGCCCAGGCTAGAGTGCAGGGGTGCGATTTCGGCTCACTGCAAGCTTCACCTCCCAGGTTCACGCCATTCTCTTGCCTCAACCTCCCGAGTAGCTGGGACTACAGGCGCCCACCACCACACCTGGCTAACTTTTTGTATTTTTAGTAGAGGTAGGGTTTCACCATGTTAGCCAGAATGGTCTTGATCTCCTGACCTCATGATCCACCTGCCTCGGCCTCCCAAAGTGCTGGGATTACAGGTGTGACCCACCATGCCAGGCCACAAAATAGGTTTAATAGTATCAGCAAAAAATTATTTTTATAAATTATAGAGTTTCTGTAATGAAAAACAAAAGACATAGAAAATAGAAATTCATGTTTATTCAACTGTTTTTTCATTGTCAGGTATATCATTATATAACAGTCATTTGAACTCATTTTCCTATAGTTTTCCAAATGCAAGATGACATATGAGGTAAAAGCAGTAGGAGAAAGATATCAAACGAGAGTAGAAATATGTGGTACATCCTACATAGCCTACATCCCTATGCTAGTAGGTAGACAGTAATATCCATAGTATTATATGTAGTAAGAACTGTGGATTATGTAATAAATATAGAAATACTCAAATCCGTGTTCTGCCATTTACTGAATGTACTGCTTTGTCTATGTCATAGCATTTCTCTAAGCTTAGTTTCCTCACCTCTAAATTATATGTCATTTTAGATTCAGGGGGCAAATGTGCATATTTTTTATAATGTGTACTGATGGGAATTGGGCTTCTAGTCTACCTGTTACCAAAGTGGTAAACGTTGTACTCAATAGGTAATTTTTCAACTCTGACGATTCCCATCCCCATCACATCCCCAGTGAATGTGTATCGATTGTTTAGCTCTCACTTATAAATGAAATCATGTAGTATTTCATTTTACATTTCTGAATTAGTTCATTGAGGATAATGGCCTCCAGCTGCACCTATGTTGCTACAAAGGACATGATTTCATTCTTTATAATGGCTGTGTAATATCCCATGGTATATGTGTACCACATTTTCTTTACCGAATCAACCATTGATAGACCCTCAGGTTGGTTTTGTGACTTTGCTATTGTGAATAGTGTTACAGTATGAGTGCATCATTTTTATACAATTATTTATTTTCCCTTGGGTAGATAACCACTAGAGGGATTGCTGGGTTGAATGGTAGTTCTATTTTGGTTCGTTGAGAAATCTCTATACTGTTTACCCTGGATGTTGAACTCATCTATATTCCCATCAGAAGTGTATGATCATTCCCTGTTCTCTGCCTGCATACCATCATCTGTTGTTTTTTTGACTTTTAATAATAGCCATTCTGACCAACGTAAGATGATATGTCATTGTGGATTTAATTTGCATTTCTCTAATTATTAGTTATATAAAGTATTTTTCCATAGGTTTATTGGGCACTTGTATTTCTTCTTTTTTTTTTTAAATATTATACTTTAAGTTCTAGGGTACATCTGCACAAAGTACAGGTTTGTTACGTATGTATACATGTGCCATTTTGGTGTGCTGCACCCATTAACTAGTCATTTACATTAGGTATATCTCCTAATGCTATCCCTACCCCCACTCCCAACCCCATGACAGGCTCCGGTGTGTGATGTTCCCCTTCCAGTGTCCAAGTGTTCTCATTGTTCAGTTCCCACCCATGAGTGAGAACATGCAGTGTTTGGTTTTCTGTTCTTGCGATAGTTTGCTGAGAATGATGGTTTCTAGCTTCATCCATGTCCCTACAAAGGGCATGAGCTCATCCTTTTTTATGGCTGCATTGTATTCCATGGTGTATATGTGTCACATTTTCTTAATCCATTCTATCATTGATGGACATTTGGGTTGGTTCCAAGTCTTTGCTATATGAATAGTGCCACAATAAACATACGTGTGCATGTGTCTTTATAGCAGCATGATTTATAATCCTTTGGGTATATACCCAGTAATGGGATGGCTGGGTCAAATGGTATTTCTAGTTTTAGATCCTTGAGGAATTGCCACACTGTCTTCCAAAAGGGTTGAACTAGTGGAGTCCCACCAACAGTGTAAAAGTGTTCCTATTTCTCCACATCCTCTCCAGCACGTGTTTCCTGACTTTTTAATGATCACCATTCTAACTGGTGTGAGATGGTATCTCATTGTGGTTTTGATTGACATTTCTCTGATGGCCAGTGATGATGAGCTTTTTTTCATGTGTCTGTTGGCTGCATAAATGTCTTCTTTTGAGAAGTGTCTGCTCATATCCTTAGCCCACTTTTTGATGGGATTGTTTGTTTTTTTCTTGTAAATTTGTTTGAGTTCTTTGTAGGTTCTGGATATTAGCCCTTTGTCAGGTGAGTAGATTGCAAAAATATTCTCCCATTCTGTAGGTTGCCTGTTCACTCTGATGGTAGTTTCTTTTGCTGTGCAGAAGCTCTTTAGTTTAATGAGATCCCATTTGTCAATTTTGGCTTCTGTTGCCATTGCTTTTGGTGTTTTAGGCATGGAGTCATTGCCCATGCTTATGTCCTGAATGGTATTGCCTAGGTTTCCTTCTAGGGTTTTTATGGTTTTAGGTCTAACATTTAAGTCTCTAATCCATCTTGAATTAATTTTTGCATAAGGTGTAAGGAAGGGATCCAATTTCAGCTTTCTACATATGGCTAGCCAGTTTTCCCAGCACCATTTATTAAATGGGGAATCCTTTCCCCATTTCTTGTTTTTGTCAGGTTTGTCAAAGATCAGATGGTTGTAGATGTGTGGTATTATTTCTGAGGGCTCTGTTCTGTTCCATTGTTCTATATCTCTGTTTTGGTACCAGTACCATGCTGTTTTGGTTACTGTAGCCTTGTAGTATAGTTTGAAGTCAGGTAGCATGATGCCTCCAGCTTTGTTCTTTTGGCTTAGGATTGTCTTGGCCATGTGGGCTCTTTTTTGGTTCCATATGAACTTTAAAACAGTTTTTTCCAATTCTGTGAAGAAAGTCATTGGTAGCTTGATGGGGATGGCATTGAATATATAAATTACCTTGGACTGTATGGCCATTTTCACGATATTGATTCTTCCTATCCATGAGCGTGGAATGTTCTTCCAGTTATTTATGTCCTCTTTTATTTCACTGAGCAGTGGTTTGTATTTCTCCTTGAAGAGGTCCTTCACATCCCTTGTAAGTTGGATTCCTAGGTATTTTATTATTTTCGAAGCAATTGTGAATGGGAGTTCACTCCTGATTTGACTCTCTGCTTGTCTGTTATTGGTGTCTAACAATGCTAGTGATTTTTGCACATTGATTTTGTATACTGAGACTTTGCTGAAGTTGTTTATCAGTTTAATGAGATTTTGGGCTGAGACAGTGGGGTTTTCTAAATATACAATCATGCCATCTCCAAACAGACACAAGTTGAATTCCTCTTTTCCTAATTGAATACCCTTTATTTCTTTCTCCTGCCTGATTGCCCTGGTCAGAACTTCCAACACTATGTTGAATAGGAGTGGTGAGAGAGGGCATCCCTGTCGTGGGACAGTTGTGTTTCTTCTTTAAGGAATTTTTGTTCAGGTCTTTTGACCAGTTTATGTTGTTTTGTTTTCCTATTGAGTTGCTCTTAGTTTCTAGATATTAGTGCTTTGTCAGAGGCATAAGTTGCAAATATTTCTCCCATTCCATAGGTTGTCATTTACTCTGTGATAGTTTATTTTGCTGTGCAGAAGCTTTTTAATTTCCTCAAGTCCCATTTGCCTATTATTGTTTGTGTTGCGTTTGTTTTGGGGCTCTTCATCATAAATTCTTTGCCCAGGTTAATGGTCAGAAGAGTTTTTCTAGATTTTCTTCAAGTATTTTTATAGTTTCAAGTGTTATATTTAATTTTTTAGTCCATGTTGAATTAATTTTTGTGTATAGTAAGAGATAGGGGTCTAGTTTCATTCTTCTGCATATGGTTACCCAATTTTCCCAGAATTACTTATTGAACAAGGGGTCTTTTTCCCCATTATTTAATGTTTGTACATTGTTGATGATCAGAAGTATGGTTGTAGGTATGTGGCTTTACATATGGGTTCTTTATTCTGTACCATTGATCTTTGTGTCTATTTTTGTGCAAGTATCATACTGTTTTAGTGACCATAGCCTTGTAGTATAATTTAAAGTCAGGTAATGTGATGCATGCAGATTTGTACTTTTTGTTTAAAATTGCATTTCTTATTTGGACTCTTTTTTGATTCTATATGAATTTTAGGTTTATGTTTTCTAATTGTGTAAAAAATGGTATTGGTAAATTGATAGGGATTGCACTGAATCTGTAGATTGCATTGGGCACTGCAGTCATTTCAACGATATTGATTCTTTCAATCCTTGAGCATGAGATTTAAACACACACACACACACATACACACACACACACAGAGAGAGAGAGAGAGTGAGATCTCAATACCTCTCTGAAAAACAAGCTAGGCTGTGGGAGTGGCTACCCTCTCATAAGTCGGCTACCGTTCTGAGATTGCTCCCTCATGAGTTGCAATGATGGCTATTAATCCATGGAGACTAAATGCTGTTAGTGGATCATGTACATCAAGAGTGAATCTCATTCAAACTAGGAGAATATTCTAAACTGTCTGGCTTCACTGGATGTGTTCAGTTTACTTCTGGGAAGATAAAGACCTACAAAGAAAGTTGAATGTACAAGAAAATTATTTGTCATTGTAGATGATATATACCCAAATGTTTCTTTGTTTACTACACTAATGGTACTAGGGGTGGAGGGAATTCAGAACAGACTTGGATATACGTGATAATGATGAGAATGCTTTTCTCCTGTAGTAGCCATTGAGAAGTACAGTAAGTTTATTTGAGTAAATACAAAGATTTACTAGGCAGAGTTACATTGTGAAAATATATTTCAAATTAAATTTACTTTTTTCTCATGCTATTTTCTCATCACCTATCCAGAAAGGCATCAGGGCTTTTTGTCTGGTTTCAGGCAGCAATATATCTATTTCAAAAAAAAAAAAAAAAAAAGGTCAAAAATACAAAGAACCACTTTCTCTCCTTAATTTATTTTGCAGAGATATGAAGTACATTTTAGGGGAAATCAATGGGAAGAGGGAAGGTAGGAACATAAGGAAAATGGATATTTCCTCTAGAATAAAATGGAAATGGATAACTGTGATTCCTCAAGTAGTCAGAATTTAGTCCCCATTCCCTACAAACACTGCAAGACTGGAAGCAAGATCTCAGAAAGGAAGGAGCTTAGTATGAAAGCATATTATCTATTGACTTACTCTCTCCCTATTTGGATGCCTTTTATGTATTTCTCTTGCTCACTGATTGTCCTGTCTAGGACTTCCAGTACCATATTAAATAGGAGTGGTGAGATTGCGCATCCTTGTCTCATTCTGGTTCTCCAGGGGAATGCCTCCAGCTTTTGCCTATTTAGTATGATTTTGACTATTGGTTTGACATAGATGACTCTTATTATTTTGAAGTATGTTTCTTCAATAGCTACTTTGTTGATGGTTTTTAACATGAAAGGATGATGAATTTCTTGAAAGGCTTTTCTGTGTCTATTGAGATGAACATGTGGTTTTTGTTTTTAGTTCTGTTTATGTGAATAATAACAGTTATTAATATTTATATATAGAACCAACCTTGCACCCCAGGGATAAAGCTACTTTATTATGGTAGATTAGGTTTTGATGTGCTGCTGAATTTGGTTTGCTAGTATTTTATTAAGGATTTTTGTATCCATGTTCATCACCACTATTGGCCTAAAGTTTTCATTGTGTCTCTGCCAGGTTTTGGTATCAAAACGATCCTGGACTCATAGAATGAGTTAGGGAGGAGTCCATCATCCTGAATTTTTTGAAATGATTTTAGCAGGATTGGTAACGGTCTTTCTTTATATGACTGGTAGAACTTATCTGTGACTCCATCTAGTCCAGGGCTCTTCTTTTTCTGGTAGGCAGGCTTTTTATTACATAATCAATTCTGAAACTAGCTGTTAGTCTGTTCAGTGTTTCAATTTCTTCCTGGTTCAGTCATGTAAAATTGCTTCTTCATAGGAATTTATTCATTTATTCTAGGTTTTCCAGTTTGCGTGCATGGAGGTGTTCATAACAGTCTCTGAAGGTTTCTGTCAAGTGGTTGGTAACGTCTCCTTTGTCATTTCTGACTGTGTTTCCTTGGATCTTCTCTCTTTCTTTTACTAGTCTAGCTAGCAGTCTGTCCATCGCTTTAGCTCTGATTTTGGCTATTTTGTTGTTGTTCTATCTTTGGGTTTGATTTGCTCTTTTTTTTTCTAGTTCCTCTATGTGTGATGTGAGGTTGGTGGTTTATTTGATATCTTTTTAACCTTTTGATGTGGGTGTTTAGCACTATAAACTTTCCTCTTAACATTGTTGTAGCTGTGTCCCAGAGTTCCCAGTATGCTGTATCTTTAGATTTTCCCCCCAAAGATTTCTACATATGATAAATAACTTCAGCAAAATTTCAGGATTAAAAATCAATGTACAAATGTCAGTAGCATTTCTGTAAACCAATAATATCCAAGTTGAGAGTCAAATCAAGAATGCAATCCCATTCATAACAGCCACATCCCAAAACAAAAATAGCTAAGAATACTGCTAACCTGGCAGGTTGAAGATCTCTACAATAAGACCTCCAAAACAATACTGTTGAAAATCAGAAATTGCACAAACAAGTGGAAAAATACTCTCTGCTCATGGATAAGAAGAATCAATATTGTTAATGTGGCCATACTGCTCAAAGCAATTTACAGATTCAAAATACCAACAACATTTTCCACAGAAAAAGAAGAAAAAGAAACTATTCTAAAATTTATAAGGAATCAACTAAGAGCCTGTATAGCAAAGGCAGTCCTAATCTAAAAGAACAAGACTGGGGGCATCACACTACATAAATTCAAACTATACTACAAGGTTACAGTAACCAAGACAGCATGGTACTGGTACAAAAACAGACACATAGATCAAAGGAACATGTTAAAGAACCCAGAAATAAAACCTCACACCTACATCCATCAGACCTTCTGTGAAATCAACAACAACAAAAAAGAAATCGGGAAGAACTCCCTTTTCAATAAAAGTGGCTGAGATAACTGGCTAGCTACATATATGGAAGATTAAAACTGGACCCCTTCCTTTCATTATATAAAAATCAACTGAAGATAAAGACTTAAATATAAAACCTAACACTATAAAAACCATAAAAGAATACCTAGGAAATACCATTCTGCACAGAGGCCCTGACCAAGATTTTATTATGAAGAATACAAAAACAATAGCAACGAAAACAAAAATAGTCAAGTAGGACCTAATTAAATAGCATCTTCACAGCAAAAGAAACTATCTACAGAGGAAACAGTTAATCTACAGAATGGGAGAAAATGTTTGCAAACAATGCAATCAATACATCCAATGAACGTATAATATCCATAATCCATAAGAAATATAAATAAATTAAGAAACAAAAAAAACCTATCAAAATTGGGCAAAGGACATGAACAAACACTTCTATAAAGAAAGCAAATATATGGCCAATGATCATTTGAAAAAATGCTTAATACCACTAATTATTGGAGAAATGCAAATCAAAACCACAATAATATATCATTTCACACCAGTCAGAATGGCTATTATTAAAAAGTCAGAAAATAACAGATGGTGGCAACGTAATGAGTGATTATACATTCCTGGTAAGAATCTAACTTAGTTCAGCCACTGTGGAAAGTGATTTGGAGATTTCTCAAAGAATTTAAGATGCAACTATCATTTGACCCAGCAATCACATTACTGGTTGTATACCCAAAAGAATATGAACCATTCTACCATAAGAACAGATGCATGTGGATGTTCACTGCAGCACTTTTCACAATAGCAAAGACATGCAATAAACCTAAATTCCCATCAACAGTGGACTGGATAAAGCAAATATGGTACATATACACCATGGAATACTACACAGCCATAAAAATAAACAAAATGATGTCCTTTTATGGCAACATGGATGGAGCTAGAGCTCATTGTGCTAAACAAATTAATGCAGGAACAGAAAACTGAATATTGCATGTTCTCACTTATATGTAGAAGCTGAACATTAAGTATACCTGGACACAAAGAAGAGAACAATAGACATTGGGATCTACTTGAAGGTGGAGGATGGGAGCAGGATGAACTTTGAAAAGCTACCTCCTGAATATTGTGCTCATTACCCGTGTGATGAAATAATCTGTACACAAAATCCCTATGAAATGTAATTTATCCATGTAACAAACCTGCATATGAACTGAAAATAAAAGTTGGGGGAAAAAAAACAAACAAAGGAAAAAGCTGGTGGTGTATCTAGATCAACTAGACTCTAAGGAGTGATTTGTGTTCTCAGTCTTGGCAGAGCTATTTATTAAGGGATGATACAAGTATGAACGATGAAACTCTAAGCTATATAAAGATGTAATACAATTTTAAAAACTTCTTCAATTTTTCATGCAAAACAAATCTAATTTTTTCTATGACAGTAGATAATATGGTAAAGTCACAATGAAGACAGTTCTGTGGGGTTAGTCATCATATTTGTATTGATTTTATAGAACAATATCTGGACTCAAATTTTTATCAATTACAATATCTGCAAGCATATAAACTTAAAGAACACATACAAGGCATATTTTAATTACATATTCTGATTGCATCTAGCTCTTCAGGTAGAATGAAAGTCCAAAGAGATGATATGTTATGAATAGCCTTCACAAGATTTTAGACAGGAGTGGGACTTCATGTTGGCTTTTGGAATTTCTAGATGCCTAGAAACTGGTTTAACCTACTGCATGCAAAAATGATCAAAAACACTTAGTACTTGTCTTTCTGGTTTAGAATTTCTGATATTGATATGATAGAGATAGAAAAGAAATATAGGCTTAGGTGCAATGACTCATGCCTATAATCCCAGCATATTGGAAGGTCAAACTAGGAAGATCACTTGAGCCCAGGAGTTCAAGGCCTGCGTGGGCAAAATATGGAGACTCTCATCTCTACAAAAAAATAAAAATAAATAAAAAATTAACTGAACACGGTGCTGCATGCCTGTGGCTCCAGTTACTTTGGAGTCTGAGGTAGGAGGATTGCTTGGGCCTAGGAGGTCGAGGCTACAGTGAACCATGATCACATCACTGCACTCCAGCCTAGACAATGGTGCAAAACTCTGTCTCAGAAATAAAAATAAAATAAAAAAGAAATACAGTTTGATATGATCTATGTAATCTAGACTCACTAAAATGTTATCTGTTTATAGTGAGAATATTCAGGGAGCATCACCTAAGTTCAAGCACTAAGTGTGTCTGAGTAAAGTGATTTTGAAGTCAGCATTGTACTATTATTCACCACCCTGAGGTTGCCTCTGAAAACACTCTGGCCAAGTTTCCATGAAGAGGCATATTAAAAATCTAAAAAAGAAAGTAAACTAAAATAATCGATACACTAGAATTTTTGAAATACACTGGGACGAGTTCTCTCTTCTTTGTTTAGGGCTTAAATGAAATACTGTTGATGGTTACTTGGAGAGATGTCACTTACCTTTCATCTTCATGATGACATAAGATATAATGAGCAGCTAAAAAGAATTGAGTTAAGCATGGTCAATAAGAAAAAGGGAGTTTTTCCTCAATTATTAGACAACTAGGGTCCATTGCAGAAATGGAAAAAAATGAAGCAATATGGCATGCAGTTTGGCACTAGTGTCTTCTGGAGAACTTAACTGCTTATATCAACTACAAGGAAAAACGTGAGTCATCTTCGAACATTGGTAGGAGAAAAAAGATGCAACTGAGAAATAGTGTTCCTTGCTATGTGATATAGGGGATGTGATCTAATGTCTGTCCCATCTGTGAGTGTAAACTAAGAAGTTTGTACATTATTTAAAAAATAATTTCCTAAGTATTCAAAGAACAGGTAAAAATTTCTATATAAGACATAATAAAGGCATTAAATTCATTTTCTTTTACAAAATACGATGGTAAGGGTCTTACAATAGAAGGATAATAATGAGAAGGAATTTCGATTATTCTGCCTTAAATAAATTTAGATTATAGGAGAAAACTGAAAATGAAGGAGTTAGAAAGTATCAATGACTTTTAATATCTGCAATAAGCATAATTCACAGAACTATAGGTGAAGAAAATAAGAAATTATCACCATCTATCTGACTATCTGTAACTTAAATTTGCCATCTTTAAATGTATTCAGTGTGTAAGAGCTGTCCGCAAATGCCACTGAAGCCACTGACAATAGTTTGAACTCAAAACGTATTGCAATGGTTAATTTCATGGGTCAACTTGATGGAGCAACCATGCTTAGGTATTTGGTCAGACGTTATTCTGGATGTATCTGTGAGCAATTTTGGATGAACTTACCATTTAAATTGGTGGTTTTTGAGTAAATCAGACTGTCCTTCATAATATAGATAGAGATCACCTAATCAGTTGAAGGCCTGAAAAGAAAAAAACACTGACCTCCTTTGAAAAAGATGGAATTCTGCCAGCAGAGAGCCTTCGGTCTTCAACTGCAATACCAGTGCTACCTTGATTCTCTGGTCTGCCATCCACCTCTGCTGAATTTGGACTTGCCACCTCTGTAATGACATGAGCCAATTATTTAAAATAAATTTCTCTCTGTTAGTATACATAATCTATTGATTCTGTTTCTCTTGCTCCTTTTTTGAGACAAGGTCTTACTCTGTCACCCAATCTAGAGTGCAGTGGTGCAGTCAATGCTCATTGCAGTCTCAACCTCCCAGACTCAAGCAATCCTCCCACCTCAGCCTCCTGTCTAACTAGGACCGCAGGAACAAACCACCACTCCTGGCTATTTTTTTATATATTTTGTAGAGATGAGGTCTCACTATGTTTCCCAAGCTGTTCTCAAACTCATGGTTTCAAATGATCTTCCTGCCTCAGCTTCCCAAAGTGCTGGAATTACAGGTGTGAGCCACTGTGTCCAGCTAGTTCTGTTTCTCTTGAAAACTGTTATACATGTATTACACATGTCATAGTTCTATAACATTGTATATTTTACTGTGTAAACCAATTCTCCGTCCCCACTATTATCTCTGGTAGAGGTCAAGGTCTCATTGGGTATTTGACTTACGCTGTATCTTTTATCATATTCTGATGAGATATTAGTGTGTTTTTTAGTTTATTTTACTTAAAGCATGTGGATAGGAAAGAATACAGATTAACTAGGTATAGGAATCAGGAGAGGACAGGAATTAAAATATGTCAGAGTAAAGAACAGTCATGATACATACCATTTCCAGAACTGAAAAATCTTCCTCTAGTGTATGAACTTTCCCAAATACTGTTGAAAAGGCTTTTCCTTCACCCTAATTGGTCTTAAACTGCTGTCTAATTCCTAAAACTTAACTCCTTTGGAGCTTTTGTGTCAATTTAAAATTCTATTCTAAGGCTTGGCCACTTTTCTTTCTTTGTATTTGCCAAATACAAACAGCAGCAACAACAACAAAAGTTCAGTGAAGAAACAAGTTGGGAAGCCACAACAGCAAAAATTGTGGAGTGGGCATCTCGAAGTGCCTGTTCCTTGATATATCTAGGAAAATTCAAGCAGAGACTGTCAACAATAACTTTTTAAGAACTCTGAGAAATAGTCATATGTTTACATCACTCAAACAAATGTTAAATCATGGAAAGAGCAACTTAACATCAATAGGAAAACATTGAGTCATTTTTAATTGTTCTTGTCCCACCTATACCTCATTTAGCCATAGTTTCAAAGATGGTAGCATGGAATTCCCCATGTGGGATCCTAACTCTTTTTTCTAGTAAACTAGAATAGACCTAATTTTTAAAGGATTATGTTTTTCTGTTATAAATAGCTTAGAGGTTACCTGAAGACCTGACACAATGCAATTTTTTTTTTCACCTACTCAGAACACACTCAAAGTAGGTAAGTATGTAGCATATCTGAAATTAGTATAGGGTGAATGAAAAGTCTGCAACCACTGGGAAAAATACAGTTGGAATATACAATAACATTCCAAAACACTAAGAGGAAACTGAAGAAATAACAAAAGTGCCTATATATACCAAGGAATCTAAAGATCCACATGAATACTTGGGCAGGACGTGTAGTTTAAAAAGTCCTGAGAAATCTAAACTTTTTTTCTCTGGCTGATGTCTAGTCACAGTACAAGCAGGAAACGGAGGCTAAAGCTGAGTTGTAAACTGCATGGCTAAGTGTGGAAGATGTGCCTCAGTGCAGGGCTAATCTGCAAAGACTGGGAGAGGTGTTATTTGTTGTTGTTTGATTGTTTGTTCATTTCTTCCTCCCCACTTCCCTACAGACATTCAAGAAAAATTTTAGTCAAAATACTAGTTGAAGGCCAAAGCTGGTGGCTTATGACTGTAATCACAGCATTTTGGGAGGCTGAGGTGGGCAGATCACTTGAGGCCAGGAGTTCAAGACCAACCTGGCCAACATTGCAAAACCCTATCTCTACTAAAATTATAGAAATTAGCCAGGTGTGGTGGCACATGCCTATAATCCCAACTACTCAGGAGACTGAGGCACGAGAATTGTTTTAACCCAGGAGTCAGAGATCACACCAATGCACTCCAGCCTGTGTGACAAGAGTGAGACTCTATCTCAAAAACGACGACGACAAAAAGGAGCAGTAGTTTAACACAGACATTTCAGAGATCACACATAAAAAAATCAATACATACTTTAAAAATAGATTTTAAAAGTCACTAGACAATCTATAAAAAGTTAAAGAAGAAAACAAATCTGTGGATATATAAAAGTTTTAAGATTTATCACAGTATAATATTTAAAAAGTCCAAAACATGATGCATTTAAAAAAATGAAAAAGGATGGCCCATTAACAGAAGAAATTAACAAAAATATTTCTCCAAGGAAGTATAAACTTTGGTCTTAATATATAAAGAGTTTAAATCAACTGACTTAAATGTGTTCAAAATCTTAAGCATGTTCAAATAGCTATGGAAAACCAGGAGAATGAGGCATGAACAAACAGAGAATTCTGGAGCTGCCAATTATAGTAACTGAAACAAATACCTCAGTAGAGTGGTTCAAGAACAGTTTTGAGAAGATTGAAGAGAGAATCAGCAAACTTAAAGTTAAGTGAATTAAAACTATCCAGTCCAAGAATCAGTATGAAAAATAATACTATGAAGAATAATGAACCAAGCCTAGGAAACCTATGGAAAACTATCAATAATCCTGACATACACAATAAAGGCTAGATCCAGAAGAGGAGATAGAAGTAAGCAGAGGAAATATTTCTTAAAATGGCTGCAAATTTCCCAAATTTGATTTTTAAAAAGTTCACAAATATATGTATGTATTTAAGAATCTCAACAAATTCCATAAAGGATAAATTTCATGGAAATTCATAATCAGACACTCTATTTACTTATAAATTATAAATCAAAATGTCAAAAACCAAGGGCAAACAACGAATCTTAAAAGCAATGAAAAAGTGTATCATCAGATACTAAGGATTTTTTATAAGATCATCCGCAGTTTCTTATAAGAAACTATGAAAGTCAGAAGGCAGTAAGATGGAAAGTATAAAGAAAACTTTGAAAGTATGAAGAAAAAAAAGGAATTAAAATTTTAAAATTTGAAGACTTCTTAACCAAAAATTTTATGTCCAGAAACATTATTCTTTATATATAAAGGGAAATTTAAGAAACATTCTAATAGACATAAGCTGAAGAGATTTATTTCTGTGAGACCTACCCTACAACAAATGTTAATGGGATTCCCTTGGGCCAAACTGAAAGGCAATAGAGGGTAACATTAAAGCATATGAAAAAAATAAACAAGAAAGATGAGCAATCTTGGGGTAAGAAAAACTTCAACAACTTGCCTCAAAACTGACTACAAGGAGCAGCACAAAATTAATTGGGTGAGAATGTGGAATCCTTTATACACCAGGACACTCTCAAAACAATGAAATCTGCTGACATTTAGTGGAGTCTTACAGCTGATGTGACACCAACAGAGGTATACAGCTTAACAAAGAGATCAAGGTTAAAAGAGTGTGAAAGGAAACCATGCTAACACTACTGTTATTCAAGGGTCACTTTGTGCATGCCCAAGGCATCATTCTATGAAGAAAATCACAGACTTCACAATAGAAGGAACAGAATTAACCAAAATAGCGTGTTCCAGTTACTAATCAAATATAGAACCAAATAACATGACCAGACTAAAGAACTCAGTATCCTTTATTGCCATAATAAAATATCTTAAGTTACTGACTTTTAACAAAAAATTATGAGACATAAAAAAAAGTGACCATTCAGAGGAAAGACTGTAAGCAACCAAATCTGTCTGTGAGAGGGCTCAGATGTTAAACTAAGTAAAGACTCAAAAGCAAGTACTCTAAATATATTGAAGAATAAAAGAAAACTAGGCTTAATAAGTGAAAAATGTTGGAAATTAACATATACTTGATGGGAGAATCAGAAGGAGAGAAGGGGGAAAAAGTAACAAAAGATATTCAAAGAAATAATGGTGAAAACTTACAAAAGTTGTGAAAAATATTATTCTACACACACCAAAAAGGTCAACAAATTCCAAGTAGGATAAAGGCAAGGGGTTCCCCAACCAGACACACTACAGTAAAATGTGAAACAAATTGGAAAAAAAAAAAAAGATACAGGGAAATTCTAAAAAGCAACAAGAAAAAATAATCATCACATTTAAGGGAACCCCAGTAAGATTAATATTTGGTTTATCTTCAGAAATAATGGGACTCATATTAGTGTGGGTTGACACAATAAAGGTGCTGAAAGTAAAATGTTATACATTTTAAATCTTCTACCCAAATGGAAGAAAATATTTTCAAATCATAAATCTGATGAGGAACGTGTATGTAGAAGAGATAAGTACATTTATAACTCAAAAATAAAAGACAGTCAATTACAAATAGGCAAAGAACTTGAAGGCAGATTTATCCAAAGAAGTTAAACAAATAACCAAAGCACCTGCTAAGATGCTCAACATAATTAATCACCATGAGAATGCAATTCAAGCCACAATGAGATATTGTGTTACACCTTCTAGAATGACTATAAGCAAAAAGACATACATTTACAAGTGTTGGTAAGGATGTAAAACAGTGAAATCTTCATATATCATCGGTTGAAATGAAAACATTGCAGTCACTTTGTAAAATAGTTTGGAAGTACCTCAAAGTTAAAATACTTACCATAAGATCCAGCAATTTCAGTCCCAGGTGTATATTCCACCCACCCAAAAAATGTCCACCCAGAAACTTATACACAAATATTTATAATAGCATTATTCATACTAGCCAGAAAATGGAAATAAATATCCACCAACATATGAATGGATAAATACAATGTTGTATGATAATTGTGATGGTTAATTTTATGTCAACTTGACTGGGCCATGGGGTGCTTACGTAACTGGTCAAACATT
Organism: Chlorocebus sabaeus; assembly: GCF_047675955.1. NCBI lineage: Eukaryota > Metazoa > Chordata > Mammalia > Primates > Cercopithecidae > Chlorocebus > Chlorocebus sabaeus. The sequence goes on along the minus strand of NC_132927.1, from coordinate 17,588,359 downwards.
ATTTCTGCATATATCTGTGAGTGCATTTCTGGAAGAGGTAAACATTTGAATTGATCAACTGAGTAAATCATGTAGTCCTCCCCAGTGTGGACGAGCATTATTTAATCAATTGAAGCCATGATTACAATAAAAAGGTAAAAAAAGAAGGTCGGATTAACTCTGCCTGACTACTTGAGCTGAAACATCAGTCTTCTCGTACCTTAAGTGCTCATGGTTCTCAGGAGTTCAGACCTAGACTGGTGTCTACAGTTTTGGCTCTCCAGCTTTTAAGCCTTCAATCTACACTACTGGCTTTTCTGGATCTCCAATTTGTAGAAGGCACATCATGGGACTTCTCAGTCCCCATAGTCATGTGAGCCAATACCTTATAATAAATCTGTTTATACACATGAAAAAAGTTCAACATCACTGATCATTACAGCAATGCAAATAAAAACCACAATGAGATACCATCTCAAACCAATCAGAATGGTGATTACTAAAAAATCAAGAAACAACAGATGCTGATGAGGCTGTGGAGAGACAGGAATGCTTTTACACTGTTTGTGGGAATGTAAATTAGTTCAACAATTGTGGAAGACATTGTAGTGATTCCTCAAAGATTAGAACTGGAAATACCATTTGAACTAGCAATCCCATAACTGAGTGTATACCCAAAGGAATATAAATCATTATATTATAAAGATACATACATGTGTATGTTCATTGTAGCACTATCACAATAGCCAAACACAGAATCAATCCAAATGACCATCATAAAGAAAATGTGGTACATATACAGCATGGAATACTATGCAGCCATAAAAAGGAAGGATATTATGTCTTTTTAAGGGACATGGATGAAACAGGAAGCCATGATCCTCAGCAAACCAATACAGGAACAGAAAACCAAACACCGCATGTTCTCACTTATAAGTGGGAGCTGAACAATGAGAACACATAGACACAGGGAGGGAAACAACACATGCTAGGGCCAGTCAGGGGAGGGCAGACAGGGGAGAGCATCAGGAAAAAGAGCTAATGCATACCAGGCTTACTACTTAGATGATGGGTTGATAAGTGTAGCAAACCACCATGGCACATGTTTACCTACATAACAAAACCTGCACATCCTGCACATGTACCTCGGAACTTAAAATAAAATAAAACATAGTTTTTAATTCAAAACAATTAAAAAAATCTGTTTATATATTCATTTATCATATTGGTTCTGCTTTTCTTGAGAACAATGAATAATATACCCTTACAGTAGAATATTATTTACATATTGAATAAAACAAAAACAAAAATGAATAAAGTACTGGTACATGATACAGTATAAACTGGAGATACATTATGCTGGGTGAATTAAGCCAGTCACAAGAAGATCACATATTGTATGACTGCATTAATATAAAATATCAGAAAAAAGCAAATCTATACAGATGGAAAGTAGATTTGTCTCTATTCTCAACAAACACTGTTCTAAAGGAGATATAAAGCTGTAAAACAGTATATGATAAGATGTCAATGCCATTAGTCCTTAGTGGATTGCAAATTAAAACCACAGTGAGATAACACTACACACTTTTTACAATGGTTACAATAATGAAAATTCCAAATGCTAGTAAGAATGGGGAGTTATAAAGACATGTACGAGACTGGGAAGAAAAAGAGGTTTGATTGGATTTACAGTTACACATGGCTGGGGAGGTCTCAGAATCATGATGGGAGGTGAAAGGCACTTATTATATGGTGGTGCCAAGAGAAAATTAGGAAGAAGCAAAGCAGAAACCCCTGATAAACCCATCAGATCTCATGAGACTTATTCACTATCATGAGGATAGCATGGGAAACACCAGCCCCCATGATTCAATTACCTTCCCCAGGGACCCTCCCACAACATGTGGGAATTCTGGGAAATACGATTCAAGTTGAGATTTGGTGGGGACACAGCCAAACCATATTATTCCACCCCTGGCCCCTCCAAATCTCACATGCTTACATTTCAAAACCAGTCATGCCTTCCCAATAGTCCCCAAAATCTTAACTCACTTCAACATTAACCCAAAAGTCCACAGTCCAAAGTCTCATCTGGGACAAGGCAAGTTCCTTCTGCCTATGAGCCTGTAAAATCGAAAGCAAGCTAGTGATTGCCTAGATACAATGGGGGTACAGGTATTGGGTAAATACCGCCATTTCAAATGGGAGAAATTGGCCAAAACAAAGAGGTTACAGGGCCCATGCATATCCTAAATCCAGCAGTGCAGTCAAACTTTAAAGTTCCAAAATGATATCCTTTCCCTCCTTTCCTTCCTTCCCTCCTTCCTTCCCTCCTTCCTTCCTTCCTTCCTTCCTTCCTTCCTTCCTTCCTTCCTTCCTTCCTTCCTTCCTTCCTCTCTCTCTTTCCTTCTTTCTTTTTCTTTCTTTCTCTTTCTTTCTTTCTTTCTTTCTTTCTTTCTTTCTTTCTTTCTTTCTTTCTTTCTTTCTTCTTTCTTTCTTTCTTTCTTTCTTTCTTTCTTTCTCTTTCTTTCTTTCTTTCTTTCTCTTTCTTTCTTTCTTTCTTTCTTTCTTTCTTTCTTTCTTTCTTTCTTTCTTTCTTTCTTTCTTTCTTTCTTTTTTTCTTTCTTTTTCTTTTTTTTCTTTCTTTCTCTCTCTCTCTTTTCCCATTTTAGATAAATCAGGTGCTTGTCCATAGATTGGCTTGCACCTAGCAGTAAAAGTTAAGATTGAACAATTCAAGAAAATTATTAGAAACTAATTTTACATGCTCTTTTTTATGAGATTTTGGTTGTATATACAGTTTTATATTTTAGGGATTTTTATTTAAATTGTAAATTTTTTGTACTGCCTTTTCTTTCAAAGAACAACAATGAGGACTATTGAAAATAATGTAAAAATGTGTAAGATGATACAACTATCACAGAAAAATTTATGACATATTTCTAAGTTATTGTGCACATCTAGTTACCATGTAATTGTTTAAGAAATTATTTGAATTTCATCAATCAAATAAATTTTACATTCAAAGTTAACAATTATAAAAGTAATTAAAATATTCTACTTACTCACTTTGTTTAGTTCAAATATTTTTCTCATAATTGTCATAATCACGATATTTTACCTTTTTCCTTTTCTTATATAATGCATTATGCAACTTAGTGTGAGCTGATTAACATGTACATAGTTCATTTATTAGAGTATGTTACATGGACTTCTAGGAATGATTTCTTTCCAAATGATGTAAAAAGAAATAAAATATTTCAGATTTTTCCACAAAAATAGTAAAGAATTGTAACTGAAAAAATAAAGGAGTCTAAGTATTACTTTCAATGTATAAATAAAATCACTCCATTTCCTTTCTTTTAGATCAGCCCCTTTTCACTTTCCTATTCATACATAGGGACAATATAAGGCCTCCGTTGTGATTTAAGACAAGTGTCTATGATTTGAGCACATTACTGCTTAGGTACTTTTTCAGCATTTATTTTCATTTTATATGTTTATGCATTTTTATGATAATTTTACCTTTTTGGATGACATTTTTGTCTTCCATCATGTGAGCAGGGCTTGTTAGTTACAAACAACAGAAACTGATTCTGGTTGACTTAAGCAAGGGGCAATTTATTAAAGGGTGTAAGAAGCTCATAGAATTTCCAGATGTCTGGAGAATTAGGTTAAACTAAGTATGCAAGTGCTGAAAAAGTTGAGACTCTAATATCACAAAAACAAACAAAAAACACACCAGATTTTCATCACAACAGTTTTGTAAGGACAATGCCCCTACAAAGCACTGCACAATAGACACCAGGACTATCTTTAGAAACTAGATGTCATTGCTACTACTATGATCTCAAAAATAAATTACCTGCTCTCATCTCCTTTACATCAATAACTTCTCATGGATGCCTCAACTCTTAACTTTTTATAGGACGTGCAAAGTCTAGGTAGCATGTGAGGAGTGGGGAGGCGAGAAGAACATTGGACATTTATGATATATGAAGGAAGTGATTATCTGGCACTGTTAACCTCAAATCTGAGCGTTGTACCATTTCCCACTATATTCTTAACATGGAGACATCTCCACAGATAAAAAGAGTCTTTAAATACTGGACAGCTAAACAAAAGATGTCACTTTTACCACTTTGGTGCCCAGCATCCCACAGTGCCCTTATTTCCAAATTTACACTTTTGCAGTAAGTTATTTGGGCTCTCCTAATAAAGTATTACCTTAGAATGTAAGAACCTCCTTCTGAAGGAAAATAACTAATAGTTCTACCAGCTATTTTAAACAGGTTTAGGTCAATGAATCTCAAGTAAACACAAAGTGAACTGTAGCTATACATATCATAGAGAAAAAGCTGAAAGCCAAAGTTAAAAATAAAATATATTTTTTTAAATTTAAAGCAATTTTATTCAGAATTGACAAAACTTGGAAACAACCAATATGTCCTTCAGTAGGTGAATGGATAAACTTTGGTACATCCAGACTATGGAATTTATTCAGCACTCAAAAGAAGTGAGCTATCAAGCTATGTAAACACACGGATAAAAGTTAAATAAAGATTGCTAAGTAAGATATGCAAAACTGAAAAGGCCTCATACTGTATAATTCCAACTACATGACATTCTAGAGAAAACAAAACTATGCAGACAGTAAAATGATCAGTGGTTGCCAGGGTTTAGAAGAGAAGGAGGGATTAATTGGCTGAGCACAAGGATTTTGGGCAAAATAAACCTATTCTGTATGATCCTGTAATGATGGATACATGTCACTATACATTTGTCCAAACCCATAGAATGTATAACACCAAGAGTAAACCTTAGTGCAAACTATGCATTGTGGGTGTCAATGCTCGTTCACCAACTGTAACAAGGGTACCACTCTGTTGTGGGATTTTGATAGTGGGGGAAGCTGTGAGTGTGAGTGGTGGGTATTTGAGAACTCTACGTACTTTCTTCTCAATTTTTCTGTGACTCTAAAACTGCTCTAAAAAAATGTGTGTGTGTACATCTGTGTGTGCCTCTGTGTGTGTGCGTGTGTCCCCCAGGTTGCTGCTCTGCTTTAATCTGCATCTTTTCGCCTTTATTTTGTTGTTAATATGACCTCTATTTTTGTAATATTTTCATTTGTTTCTTCCTCTTCTCTCTTGCTCACGGCCAACCCATTTTTAATCATTTTTCGTTGTTTTCTTATTTCTTCCTTGATCCTTCTGTTCCTGTCATAGGTTCCTGATCCATAGAAGCCATGTATACCACCCATTTATTTGCACCTGTGGAGGAATGCATGGTACGATTGCCCTCTGTTCCACTGCAACATTATTCTGCTGTGTGCTCTTCATTTGCCTTTTCGTTGATCATGCATTTTTTTTCTTGTAGTACTTCTGAGAAAATCTTGAAAACATTAAGAGGTAACTGGTGATAATAGAATTATCTTTTTTTTCAAAGCAATACCATGTGTTGCTAGAAGTCCTTCCCTTAGTGTTATCTGTATTTCCGCTATTTTCAACTCAAACTAGCAAAATCTTCCAATTTTTAATCACTGTCTTGTTGAAATACTTTTATGAAGTTACTCCTGGTGGTAATATTTCTATTAATTACGGATTTTAGTTTTAACAAACAGAAGGTGAATCTGTCAAATAAAGCAGAAAAATAATTTATTTAGAAAAAAAATGAAGCTGAAAATGTCTCAAGCAAGGTAAAAAAAAAATGGGTTTCAATTTTTAAAGGGTTTCAATTAATAAAGGATCAGAGATCAAATTTCAATCAAAATCTTATCACAGAATATGTAGGCTAAATAAAATACTATCCTGTTTACTGCTGCTAGAGCTAACACCATGCACACCCTGTCACTGACATAGGTGGGCCAGTTGGTAAAACTTCCCCTGGGAATAGTATGCTACTGCTATTACTGCTGTCTCCCAAGCTTGTTCTGCCATGTGCCTGTTCCTTTAATTCACGAGACTGTATAATATAATTTGTTAATAGCATCCAGTGCTAAGAAAGTGTTACACATTCATGCAATCAGGAGTCTGCTAAATTGCAGATAGACAAACACATACATAGAGAGGGCTTATAGCTTCAATACTAAAATTTCAGCCTTGGATCAAGACTAAACATGTAAACAAACAAATGAACAAACCTACTGGCCCAGATATCAAAAACAGTTGTTTGTTTGGTGAGTACAAACTTCTTAACTGATTAGAGCCCAACATGGACAGAGAAACAAATAGGGAAACACTTACAAACCAGATTATCTCTTTTCTCTCATACAACAGAGAATACATGCCTATAAGCTATTAATCAATTTTCAGAGATCATCCAATAGTAACATGTAAAATGAAATTACCAGTTACTTCTGTCTGCAGTACTTGGCTATAAACACATCAGTTCTAAAAACAAAAATGCAAAATTAGTAGGGAAAAAACAGAATTAGGAAAACAGAGTCAGCAAACTTCTCTTGATTCTTTGGATTCTCCTCTGGGACCCAAGGAAAGACTCATCTGGACTTAAACTATTTATAAGGTGCACATTTTTAATAATACATTTGACCTGGTTCTGTTAGGTGAATCCATTGAGTATTGCAGCAGGAAGCTTCCAAAACTGCTCAAAGATAATGTTAATAAAAATGCAAAATCATGATTCTCATAAGGATATACAAATGAATATATGTAATATATTTTCTTTAACCAAAATGAGGGAACCAGGCAAATATTTTAACAGATTCAAATTAGAATTTAAAAAGACACACTTTTGTAACTGGAATATTAAAATAAATGTAAAAATAAAGACAGATTCTTCCACAGTGGGGGAAATCAGTCTTTTAACTCTCTACCAGACAAGGCAGAATTTACATAGAAAATAACGGTGAAACCTTGTCTCTACTAAAAATACAAAAAGTTAGCCGGACGTGGTGGTGGGCGCCTGTAGTCCCAGCTGGTCAGGAGGCTGAGGCAGGAGAATGGTGTGAATCGGGGAGACGGAGCTTGCAGTGAGCCAAGATCACCCCTCTGCACTCCAGCTTGAGTGACAGAGTGAGACTCTGTCTCAATAATAATAAGAAGAAGAAGAAAGGAGGAAGAAAAGAAAATAATTTGTTTATAAGTAACAAATGTTTTGCATGACTGTCAGATATCCGTAATTTATGGAGTTCTAAAATAGCTCCAATAAAATTAGTTATATAACAAGGAGTTAGACACACTATAGACAACTTACAGTTTTACACTAAAACAAGCATTTTTTTTCTACAAGTGAATTCCTTGTAAAGCATATGGTGATATTACAATGCTATATTTTCCTATTTCTCTATCTTTTGGTGATTATAGTTCTTATTCCGTAGAAATACATCTTTCTGTTAGCATTTCTTGAAGTGTAATTTTTCAAAAGCATAAGTTTACATCCAACAAATAAGAACAACTTGACAGATTCACCTCTATTTCAGTATGTTTAAATGCATTTAAATTAAATATATATTTTTTCATTATGAGCCTTCCATATTACATGTAAGCTGAACTAAATTGTCGAATATACTTTAACTTTCTAAAACCCTGTAAGCAAATATCTCTGTAGGAACCACATCAAGAGCCATATTTTTACAGCAACCAAAGCTATCAAAACTGAATAGCTTATTGAGTATTCTAAGTTTATAAAATAATTAAACATAAAAGATTTCTTCATTTTTGTGTGCCTTTAAAAGACCAGAAAAAGTCAAAATGGAAAATCAGATAAAATACAAAAATGACAAACTAATTATATACTAGTTTAAATGTGGTAGTGTTTTTTTCATTAGGATAATTTTCATCAAGATAACAAATTACTATTTTATAACTTGGGATTTATACAAATTTGCTCAACATGTAACCCAGATGCTTGACTTCTAAGAGCACTTTCAAAAATTATTGTTATGCATTTGATCATTAGAATGAAAATATAATTTACGTGTTTAAGTCTAAAGACACTATATTAATAGATGTATATTTTATTGTTTCAGATTAATGTAGTTATATTAAGTGCTAAATTGAATTATAACGCTAGCTGAGTTTTAGCATAGTGAATTACTATTTTTTCTAAATGTATTGTTTTATAATGGCATCTGGCAGAGAAACTCTGGGAAGTGTTAACAGAAATAACGGTCTCATCTATCTAAAAAACAAAAACAAAAAACTGAAGGGTATAACTTGCGATGTAAAGAGACTGGCCTTTAACTTCTCTTTTTGAATCATTAGAAAGCAATGATAGTGAGTTAGTTTTCCTTGGGCAGAAAATGCTGTATATATTGTTGAGATTTTCAAATTTGTGTTTCCTCTCATTCGTCTTACCTCTTTTCTTGTGGTTTGTTTCAGTTGTTAGATGAAAAAATGTCTGATTAAATCCACTGACTCTGAGATGTGAATATATGGGAATGCCAATTATTCAGGGACATTCAGAAATGAATGGTTGCAAAAATAAATAAAAATACCCATAATATGATTTATATATATTTTTTCACATATATGGGATAGTTCTGACAGGCAACAGCAAACTAGTTTCTGTTTCTGTCCTGCCACCGACTAGTCACAGACATTTGGTGTGTCACTCAATATATGTTTCCTTATAGATAAAGTAGAAATTATTTTGATATCATAGGGATCTTGTGAAGATTAAATGGTATACTATGGTACTTTCCAGGTTTTCTTAAAAATAATTAGCTGCAAGTCAGACATAGAAAAATACTACATAATACCACTTATGTGATGAACCTAAACTAGTCAGACTCATAGAAGCAGAAGGTGAAATGGGATTGCCAGAGGCTAGTGGAAGGGGGGGAAAGGGGAAGCCTTAATCAAAGGGTACAAAGTTTCAGTTACATAACAACGAGTAAGTCCTAGGTAACTACTTTGCAGCATAGTGTCCATAGTGAACAATTCTGTATATGTGCTTACATATTTCTTCAAAAGGTAGATCTGAAGTGTTCTTACCACACACACAATAATATAAATAATAATAAGGTGGGAGGAAACTATTGGAGGTGATGGATAGGTGTATGGCATAGATTGTGGTGATATTTTCATGAGAATAAATTTGTCTCCAAATTCATCAAGTTTTATACATTAAGTATCGCTTTCTGTGTGCCAATCATACTACAATAATATGGTTTCACAATACATAAAATGAATTTTAAAAAAACAACTAGCCAAAGAACATAGCCTTTAAACTATTATATAAAAATCTTAGAACACCAGTTGATATTTTATAAAGATTATTCAGTTTGGGTTCAGCAAAGGTCTTCTAGAAAGGGTCAGATAGCAAATATTTTATGCTTTGCAGGTCATATAGTCTCTGTTGTAGCTACTCAAGTCTGCCATTGCAGAGTGAAACCAGTCATAGACAATAAGCAAATACATGAGTGTGACTGTGTTCTAATAAAATCAAAATGTAAATATCATAGAAATTTCATTTGTCATGAAATATAATTGACAATTATCAAGTTATTAATTTGTAGTTATTTTAAAATAATTCTTAACATATGGGCCATATCATAAAAAGGCAGTGTGCTGAATTTTGGTGGGGGGGGTTCCATCATTGCTCCTATTCAGCTTCTCTCTCTCTGGTCAAAGAGACCATCTCTTCTTAATCCCTAGGAAACTTCTTAGAAAATGACTTAAAGGTACATGATAAACTATATATGAAAGAGCCTTGTGCAAAATGGTAGAAATCTATTCAGTGTTTCATCAAATTATTTCAAAAATAAAATAAATAATATATATAAAAATAATATGTTAGGTTTCCAAATTGCTTTATGAGCTCAATTAGAGAAAAGACTAAACCGTATCTATCTTTATAATTCTATTACCTAAGAGAGTACTTGTTATTCAATCAGTTGAAATTTTAAAAGTGTGTTAATTAGTGTATCTAGTATCTGACAATATATTCACTTGAAATTAGGCTGGTTTAATTTATTATAGTCATTATGATTTATCAATATGGCAAACTATGCTTACAATTTGCAAAATGTAAGAGGATTCAAACTAGGAGTATGCACAAGTAAAAGGGACTGGACTTCTGCCATCGTGGGTTTTTATTCTGCACATCCTTATATGACCTTTGTTGAATTATTAGACCTCTTTTAGCTTCTGGTAGTACAGGAGACTAGGTGATGCCTAATGTCTCTTTTTAATACAAAGGCTTTTTCTGATGGCTTGGAACATTTATCATTAGAAATTATAAATAAATCTCCTTGAAAAGGAACTTCATTTCCCTTGTTAGATTTATCCCTAGATATTTTATAATCTTTGTGGCAATTGTGAATGGGAGTTAATTCATGATTTGGCTCTCTGCTTGTCTGTGTTGATGTGTAGGAATGCTTATGATTTTTGCACATTGATTTTGTATCCTGAGACTTTACTGAAGCAGCTTATCAGCTTAAGAAGCTTTTGGGCTGTGTTGATGGTGTTTTCTAGATATAGGATACTGTCATCTGCACTGCTCAAGGAAATCATAGAGGACACAAGCAGATGAAAAAATATTTCATGCTCATGGATAGGAACAATCAATATTGGAAAAATAGCCTTACAGCCCAAAGCAACTTATGGATTAAATGCTATTCCCATTAAACTACCATGCACAGTCTTCAAAAAATTAAAAAAAAAAACTATTTTAAAATTCGTGTGAAACCAAAAAGAATTCTTATAGTGAAGACAATCCTAAGAAAAAGAACAAATCTGAAGGCATTATGCTATTTGACTTCATACTATACTACAAGACTACAATAATCAAAACAGCATGGTACTGGTACAAAAGCAGACACATAGAAAAATGGAACAGAATAGAGAACTCAGAAATAAAACCGCATGTCTACAACCATCTAATCTTTGACAAACCTGACAAAAACAAGCAATGGGGAAAGGCCTCCCTATTTAACAAATGGTACTGAGAGAAATGGCTAGCCACATGCAGAAAACTGAAACTGGACCCCTTCCTTACATCTTAATCACAAATTAACTCAAGATGGATCAATGACTTAAATGTAAAACCCCAAACTATAAAAACCCTAGAAGAAAATCTAGGCAATATCATTCAGGAGATAGGCAAGAGGAAAGATTTTATGATGACATTGCCAAAAGCAATTGCAACAAAAGCAAAAATTAACAAATGAGATATGATTGAACTAAAGAGCTTCTTCACAGCAAACAAAACTATCATCAGTGTAAAAAGACAACCTACAGAATAAGAGAAAATTTTTGCAATCTATCCATCTGACAAAGGTCCAATATCCAGAATCTACAAGAAACTTAAGGAAATTTACAAGAAAAAAAAAAAAAACACCTCGTTAAAAATTGGGCCAAGGATATGAACAGATATTTCTCAAAAAAGACATACATGCAGCCAACAAACATATGAAAAAAAGCTCAACTTCACTGACCATTAGAGAAATGCAAATCAAAACTACAATGAGATACCATCTTACAGTAACCAAAATGGTGATTACTAAAAAGTCAAGAAACAACAGATGCTGGCAGGGTTGCAAATAAAAACAATGCTTTTACACTCTTGGTGGGAATGTAAATCAGTTTAATGATTATGGAAGACAATGTGGCAATTCCTGAAAGACTTAGAACCAGAAATACCATTTGATCCAGCAATCCCATGACTGAGTATATACCCAAAGGAATATAAATCATTCTATTATAAAGACACATGCACATGTATGTTCATTGCAGCACTATTCACAATAGCAAGGACATGGAATCAACCCAAATGCCCATCAGTGATAGACTGGATAAAGAAAATGTGATACATATATACCATGGAACACTATGCAGCCATAAAAAGGAGTGAGATCATGTCCTCACAAAGGACATGATGAAGCTGAAAGCATTATCCTCAGCAAACTAACACAGGAACAGAAAACCAAACACCACATGTTCTCACTTATAAGTGGAGCTGAACAATCAGAACACATAGACACAGGGAGGGGAACAACACACACTGGGGCCTGTCAGGAGAGGCCTGAGGGCAGGGACAGGGAAGAGAGCTAATGCATGTTGAGCTTAATACCTAGATGATGGGTTGTTAGGTACAGCAAACTACCATAGCACACGTTTACCTATGTAACAAACCTGCACATCCTGCACATGTAGCCACCACACCTGGCTAATTTTTGTATTTTTAGTAGAGATGGGATTTCATCATGTTGGCCAGGCTGGTCTAGAACTCCTGACCTCATGTGATCCACCCTCCCTTGGCCTTCCAAAATGCTGGTATTACAGGAGTGAGCCATGGTGCCCAGCCAATTTTTATATCCTTGTTAATACATGCTAAAACCTTCCTTTGGTTTGTCTTAGCACAGAATCTATGCCACAATACTGTGTCTAATTTCAACACAAACCCAAGTATGTTTAAAACGGGTATGTCACAGATTCAGAGAAAGAAGTGCTTTCACACAAGGTGAGTAATATGGACAAACACAATATCTACCCCCTGTGAAGGGAGGCCAGGCCCACTGTGCTTCACATTCCTAAGTGGGTATCAGTGGGGTTAAGTGGTGATCTCAGTGTCTACCTCCATGTGGCATCAACAAAATAGTCAATGTGTGATACAAGTTGGGATAATAGACACTGTTTTCCTTCACTTATGATGTCAGTGGAAGCTAATGAAGAGCTGAACTTCCTGCCTCCACACATTAAGAAGAAAGAAATAGGTGGTTGGAGGTGGGGTAGTTGTTATTCTGCTTCCTCCGTGTCACTAGGCCCCAGCAGAGAGCCCTCATTTATGCAACAACAGAGTGATCTAAGTCAGCCCTCCACTTTTCCCAACCTTAGAAGCACTTGAGTTCGAAGAAAAACGCATCATCTAATTCCTTTCAGAGACAAGTTGGTGCCATACTTTTGCTGAGAAGCTATCAGCAGGGCTGAACTTCCACTCTGCTTGTCTGCAATACAGGCAGTGTAAAGTTTTATTCCACTTTTGTTGAGACCCAATGGTACACTAAATATACATATATACTCAAATTGCCTTCACACTACAACTCAACAAGACGATGGGCTAATAAAAACAAAGAAAGATTAAGATTCAGAGTATCATAAAATAATAGCCTAAACATCAAGACAATAATGAAAAAAAACACTCATCATACTAAGCAGATAAATCATAACATGAATAAGAAAAGACAATCAATAGATGCCAACACCAAGATGAAGCAGATTGGGGAATTATCTTACAAGGACTTTCAAACTGCCATTGTGAAATAGATTCTGGAAACCATAGAGCCGAAAAGTGCAATATCTGAAATGAAAAATTCACTAGATGTGCTCAATAGTAGAGATGACAGAGAATGGAATTTTTGTTCTTGAGGACAGAACAATAGAATTTAAACAATCTGAAAAACAGAGAAAGTAAACTGAAAAAATCAGAGTCTTAGGGACCTGTAGGACAATAACTAAAGAGTTAACATTTATATAATCAAAGTCTTAGAAGGAAAAGAAAGAATGCGATTAAAAATAGTATCCAAAAAAAGTAGCAAAAAAATTTTCAAATTTGTTTAAAGACATAAGGTACAGATTCAAGAAGCTGGATAAACACTAAATACATAAATTCAAAATAATTCATGCTGAGACATATTATATTGAACTTCCGAATACTAAAGAAAAAAAAAACTGCTGAAAGAAATCACAGATAAAAAGCACATACTTGTAGGAAGACAGAAATTAAAACGACAGTTGATTTCTCATGTGATACAATGAAGACCAGAGGAAGTGATCCATTATTTTTGGAATACTAAAAAAAAAAATTAATCATGAATTCCATATTTAGCAAAATTACCCTTCAGAACTGAATGACAAAATAAAGATATTCTCAGAAGAATAAAGACTAAGAGAATAGGAGATAATTTTGTGTGGTTATAAATGGTATAAGAAATATCCTGGTGGGGATGTTATAATTCTGTATAGTCACTGCATCAATTTCAATATCCTGATTATGATATTTTACTATAGTTTTGTAAAATGTTTATTTTAGAGCAAAGTGGATAAAGGATGCATAGAATTTCTGTGTTACATATTTATTATACTCACATGTGAATCTACCATTATCTCAAAATAAAACGTCTAGTTTTTAAGACTGACTTTCCCACTTCCTCTGTAACAAGATTGATGCTAAATTAAATATTTCAACTGAGGCTTTTAGAATGTCATAGATAATAGAGGGGTAGTTCACCATACAGAAGGGTCCGAGTAGGTATCTGAGAGTTAATGAAACCTCCTAAACCTTTACAGCCAAACAAGGGAATAAAATAAAATGTATGGAAATATTTTAAGAATTATTTTGGAAAGAACTGCGCTGTGAACTACATTCTCTCTCTTCACTTAAGTCAAGAGAGAGGGGTATTTTTAGAGCTTGCTCTATTTATCCCATAGTAAGAATTGTCCTAATGAAAAACAGCAACACTAATAATAACAACCAAAAGTTTGAAGAATTTCAGGGAAAAGAGAGGAAATAATCTTCAGAAGTGTCACTCAGTTTGTCAGAAAGAGTTTGTAACAGAGATTGGTACATGTACTTTGGTCAATATTAATTTATTTAACAAATGTTTGAATATTAAATGGACAAAACATTTTAATGTTATATACTCAAATATATACAGTGATATCTTCTTAGTGGTGTGATATGGGATGTGGTTATTTTTTTTATTTGCTTAGAGTCAATAAAAAGGAAAATGACAAAGAGCAAGGTAATAAACACAAAGTAAACTCCAGGCATGTCAGAAATACTCCCTGAAACTCAATACGTTTTATTCCAATGCATGAGACTAGTTCTCACAGAAACTTTAGTGAATTTTAAAAGTACAACTCATTTTTAATTGTTATGGAATTTTACGACTTACAATCTGACCACAATGAGAATAGGACAAAATAAAAAGATGGTTAGTTGGCACATGATTTTTAAAATAGGAAGTAAATTCAAAATTTTGTTAGCCTTTAATCCAAATATGGAATAATATTTTTATCCTACTTGTGGTTACCCAATCATGAAAAGGGGATCTAAATTCTTGGTTGTTTACCTCCACATCTGCCTTCAAAATAAAAGTCATAGGGGAAATACAACAAGTGATATACATTCAACTTCTCTAAGTTATTATTATCATTATCATATAATGATATATACGATGATACACAAATATATATTATATATATTTTATATATATATTTTATATATATATGTAAAGTTATTGAGTGAGCGACCCTTTCAAACAGGTAAGAATAACTCTGAGATTGGCAACCATATGTCAGTGTACAGGAAAACTCACATGATAACCATGGAACATTTTTCTGAACTATTAATTTAAATTAGTGAAATTAATTAGAATCTCAATTAGGTATTTTTCATGGTAGATTGACTACTTCTACAATGTTACAAGTTCATGAGCTGTGATGCATGATACTGCAAAGTTCAGGTAGCTCATAAAGAGCTGCTCTTATATGGAAATTGAATTTGTGAATTAAGTACAATTCTGTCCACTGGAGAATGTTTTAATTCAGCCCTCAATTATTTATGAGGCATGCACCTCTTTTCAGGAGACATCAGTTTAAACAACTAGGTAATGCTCAGGATTAACAATTATGGAGCCCTTTCAATAAGACAATATTGAATAAGCACTCATGGGAACTCAAATATAATTTTGAACCATAATAATTACTCACTATTGCTTTAATAAAACTTCAAATGCATTCTGCACCGAAAAGATTTGCTCAGCTTTATGTATTTTACTCTTTTGCTCAACCTAAAATATTAGTTTTAAATTCTCTCATGTCACAACAATTATTCTACCTATTATTTTCTGGAATCTAAATCTGTCAGAGGACTCAAATGCCCCTATTAAAGAAGGTGAAAAGAAATCTAGCAGAACAAATATTAGAAAAAAAAATCCATTGACTGATAAACAAAGACCAAAACTGTAGATTTAAAACATGTGTCACCATTGTAAAAGCAGCCCTTTCTTCCCTGAAGACAGTGAATTGGAAAGGTTTTTGAAGCATAACTCCTAGATTCTCACTTAAATTCTTGTCCAAGAAATGTATCTGCAAAGCTAGCTGAACTCATCTTCAAGAACTGCTCACTGCAGAGTCAGATCGTATGTGCATTAAGCCAATTCCAGTTACCAGAGACACTATGTACTGGATTTTCAGCACTCTAAAATCCATGTTTACACAGTTAGGTGTGTCCACTGGCTGAAACTTAAGGATCAAAGTTTTAAATTTAAAACTTTAGGTTAACCAGAGTAAAAAGGGAAAAGTTTACCAAAAAAATAATCATCTTATACTACTAAATAGCATGGTTGTCATTTGGTAAATCATCAAAGCAAAATAGTCCTATTTAAATTATAGCACTGACAGAGATCTTCAATGTGATTTTGAATATCCTTGTTTTTGTAAAATAGCAGATAAGCAACAAACTCCTTAATGCTTACAAACAAGCAAAAACCAAGAGAACAAGCAGAATTGGCAATTGATATGAAGCACATAAGAAGAAAGAAATATACCTGGTAAAGTATATTTGTTTGTTAGTTATCTAATTGATTTTTATTAAAAAATGATGTTTAGAACATAAAAAATGAAGGTCTATGGGAAGCAAGACATAGATTTTATATTACCACAATAGCACTTACAAGGATATGAAGGGAAGAAACAACTGGGTATGTGATTTAAATGTAGATTAGCTGAAAGAGAGATGCTATCATGACCTCACATCATAAATACTGGATAGAGCAGGAATATGCAAAGAGGGCTGGTGAGCTCCTAGCATGGCCAGAACTAGGAGGCTAGGAGGCCAGTGGGAGTTGAGTAAAATATAGAGAAGGCCGAATAACACAATTCTTGGATGCAGAGGCCATTCCTTCTTCATTCTTTTTTTTTTTTTTTTTTTTTTTTGCTCAAGAGGCAAGAAGCCAAGAAATTCCACTGGGCCTTGAGTTTTTTAGGATTCTAATTCACAGAACCAAATACCAACAGGAATCTTAGTAAACCCTATGTAGGATGACTGAGGGTCCTTGAAACTCAGAGAGGCAGAGGTTTTGTGGAAAGAAAAAAATGCAGCACCAGCACTTGGATAGTACTAGCCAGTGGACTACACCTAAATTAGGGCATTTCATACACTTGAAGTGTTAGAATATATAAGAAAACCTCTTGAATATAAGCCAAAAAGTAAAATGCAAAACATGCAAGACAGATTAAATAATAAATGATATATTTTTAGAAACAAGGATTACATATTTCAAAACTCTTCTACCTTCCATACAAAATGAATTATGACATGCTCAAGATTAGCCAAGTTGCCTGGAGCCCTCCTTCACTCTGCACTGTGGAGATATTATGTCTCATATCACACTTGAAATTTCTAAGTAGAAATTATTCTTCCGACTTATTAATATTGACAGAGAAAAACCCTAAAGTAGAAAGTTGAGTACTTTCACAAGTAACTAGACTTCTTGCTTTTAAGGAGAACGTTGTGTCTAAAATATCCTATTTGACATCTCATCCCTTATCCACAGATTACTTTGGCTGGCAATGGAAAAAAATAAAAAATGTTAAACATAAAGTTAAACAAAAATTTATAACAGAGAAATTCAAAGAAAATTTTGAACTTAAGAAAAGTTTAACATAGTAAATATAGTAAATGGTAAATGTGCTATAACAATAAGTGCCATGCTCAGCATGGCAGGAGAGTGGCAGAGAGGAGGAAAAGTTTCTGGAAATAAAACTAAAGCACTTTAAATTTTATAGGCATATATTAAAATTAAATTCCATATATATGAAAATAGATGATTAAAATAAACTATAAAATAAAAGTGGTTCGGAGAGTGTTTTAGTGTTATAACAAGTGTTAATGTTAGATGTTCTATTATTTAATCTAGATTTAAAGCATTTTAGAATATTGCTTTATTTAATTTTTTCTATAGAAACAAATGGCTTTATATGTTTACATGTTTACATGTTTTGTATTTGAAAAGTAAAACAGGCCAGGTGCAGTGGCTAATGCCTGTAATCCCAAAATTTTGGGAGGCTGAGATAGGAGAATCACTTGAACCCAGGAGTTCAAGACCAGCCTGGGCAATATAATGAGATTACATCTGTACAAAAAAAAAGTAAAAGAGCTTACTGGTGAAAAAAAGAAAAAACTTATGGCAAAATTACACTGAATCTAATTACATACGCACTTAGCATTATACACATATATGTTAAATTGCCAGAAATCACCATTTTGGATATAAATATAAATTGTGTATAATTTATATTCATATAATGACTGTAGCCAGCTAAATAAATTAAAAATATACTATATATTTGTATTCAAATGGTCAGAATGTCTTTTGATTCCATAGATGTATGTGTCTAATTCCGTGTAGATTTGGAAATTTTGAATTACTCGTGGATAGCAAGTGACATCTTGTTTTGTTTTGCATGAATGCCTTTGATAGAATTATTAAATCCTTTCACTATCCTTCTCTATTCTTCTCCTGGCCCCAACAAGCTGGCTCTGAGAACTTTTGCCACAGATTTTGACCTGCTACTGACACTCTATGGATCAAGTCCTTACATGGCTCTAATAGCATCATTTCATCCCTTTACTGGTTTAGGCCCAGGATTGGTGACAGTCTCCTACCGTTGCTAGTCTCTGAGTGACTTGATATTTCTTGGTCGTTTCCTTAAACATTAAATGATTATGAATATAGTCCTTTAGGTAATTTTCTTTGATATGTATTTGTATACCCATTCTTCTGTATATGTATTAATTGACTATTTATATGTATTGATTTCTATAATGTTTATAATATTCTTGACCCAAGAGTTTTTAAAACCTGACAAATTACCTTTATTGATATATTTATTGTTTTTCTTTTCTCAAGTTGTTATTTGTATTACAAACTTGTTTATACTTGGGCTTTTTTGTTTTGTCTTTTTTGTGTTTGTTTTGTTATTCAGTTTATAGTTTTCTATAATTGTATGGATCATGTATATTTATTAAATTTATTTTGGTAAATGAGTTTGTTTCCTCTTCCCCAGAAGCACACTGCAGCCAGTTGTTCTAAAATAATTTATTGAAGAATTTAGTTTTCTTATAATCTCTAAATTCTTCCTATATAACATATTAACATTTCTGTACATAATGTTTATCTTCATTCAAAAATGTATTACATTCACTATAACTTTTAAGTAGTTATTTTATGTCAAAGAGTGTAGAAATTTGGGGAACTTAACATTACTTGCTAGGCAACACGTTAACTTGCCACAATTTCATAAATGTTGGTGGAACTTGCAAGAATCCTGGGACAGAGCAAAAGGAGCTCAATGCTTGCCAGATCTCCTTGATAAAGGTCCCAAGCAGTTGAAGTGAAGATGCCCAGGTAGTTGTTGTGCATGCAGTGGGTTTGTTTTACAGCTGAAAAACTCCATGCTTAACCCTGAACCTTTTATAATTGACTGGATGGAGACATTTTCTGTATTATACTGGGTGGCGAACAAATACGATCTGTCCTCTGGAGGGAAACATTATGTCAATCTTCCAAAGCTGTTTGTTATATAACAGAATCAGAAAAAACAAACAAACAAACAAACAAAAAACATAGCCAATGTCCTGGATGCAAGATGTGCAGGAATTCAAAAGACCCATGTGAAATCATCTACTAACATTAAAAAATATAAGAAAATAACTGATTTTGATAGAGGTATTTTGTTGTTAACCAGGCTATGAATATTTTAATTGATTTACTCTTTTTCCATAATTAATTGTATTAGAACTTTTATACAGACAAATCATTCAAAAATACTGATATTTTTGCTTCTTATTTCAAAATCTATACAGTTTCTTTTCACTTTTCTTGTCCAATGACAGTACTCAGAATTTCCAGAAAAAAGTTTTAAAAGTTCTATTGATAATTAAGTGTACACTCCTCACTTTAATCAGGACACAACTACATTTTCCCCATTAAGCATGATTGCTGTTTGGTGATACATACATGAAAACACACAAACACACACTCATTATACACATTCATTTAGCAGACTGGGACATTCAACTCCACTCATTACTTACAAAAAATTTTAGTGGATTCTTGGCCAAAGTTCAGGAGAAATATTTCTTCTTGCCAGGATCTAACTGATTTGTTTTATTTTTTAGCAGAAATAATGTCAAAAGAATTTCTTACCTTCAAACAAGTATTTCTTTATCATAAGAAATATCTCTAAAAACTCACTATAGTGTTAGAAAAAAGAGAAAAACAGTAACAGTAAGACAGTGTAGTCTATTTTTGTTGACACACGCTTCCATTTCTAAGATATCTATTGATAGCTTGATGTGGACCTGTAGAGCATGGGGACTCTCACATTTCCTTTATCTCCCTACCCACATCTTAGTTTGTTAGTTAAGTCGTTATTTTGTACTGACATTGTTTATGGCATGTCATACTTATATAACTATAAGTGACAAAAATATTAAATTTATATATACATGGAGATCATATAAATTCCTGCTCACAATCAATCCTTTTCTCTCCTAGTTCTTTCTTTAAATTTTCTATTACTCTTTCATTATCTGGCTCAACTTGATTGCTAAATGGTTATGTCATTCTTAAGAGGAGTATATACATAAATACACACACACGTACACATATATACACATATACACAAATATATACATATAAATGTAGTCTTTCAGAACCGTATATGTGTGTGTGTGTATATATATAGGTATATGCAAAATCTTTCAGAACTGTGTGTGTATCTGTATACAGATACACATAAATATGTATACAGATACACACACAATAAAAAATTTTACTGAGTATATATATACACACACACAGGACTGTATATATATGTATATACATATATATACACATAGAGTTCTGAAAGAAATATATATATTTTGGAACAGTATAAACATGGTTACAGAGATTTCTGGCATTGGTTACTATTACAGAGAGACACTAATGTGAATCTGATTTTCCTTCTTGGTAAGATATGCCGTTTTTCTGTCAAAATGTTGATTATAATTTTAAAATTTATACCTGATTTTCCACAATGTAGAAAGCTTTAGTTATTCTTTATTTCCTTAACATTCAGTTTGCTTTTTCAATGGAAATATTTATTCCTTTCTTTCTATTTTATTTTTATTTTTGGGGGAATTTGTAGGTATTTTTATTCAAGTAAGACATTTTGATAGTAAATTTCTGAAGACTTTTCAGGTCTAACTTTTTAGTTCTCCAGAGGGGTTGACAAAAATTTTATTGAATCATGTTTGTCTTCTCACCATATGAAGTGTTTTTGCAGGGTTTGGTTTAATATTTTTACCTATTTGTGAAATCAATTTTGTGTTCTCCTTGATTTTTACATTTTTAATCTATTTGGTCAGTTTGGGGAAAGTTTTCTTGTTATTATTTGTATATTTATTTGCTGTGATTTCTGTTTGTTTGTGTTTGTTGTTGTTGTTGTTTGTTTGTTGAGAAAGGATCTCGCTCTGTCACCCAGGCTGGAGTGTAGTGGTGCAATCTTAGTTCACTGTAGCCACAATCGCTCAGGCTGTTACTCCTTCCACCTTAGCTTCTCAAGTAGCTAGGACTATAGGCATGCACCACCATGCGTGGCTAATTTTCTTTTTTTTTTTTTTGTACTTTTTGTAGAGATAATGTCCCACTACATTGCCCAGGCTGACCTCAAACTCCTGGTTTCCAGTGATCCTCCCTTCTCAGCCTCCCCAAGTGCTGAGATTACAGGCATGACTACTGTCACTGGTCTTGATGTGATTTTTTTTTTTTTTAATCTCCGTTAGTCATTTTCTTCTCAACCATACTTACTGTGTTCTGTGTTAAGGATAATGGTTTTTCATAAAAATATTTTTCAAAATACAGTTGCATCTCATTAGCTAAACAATATTTCAAGCAAGAGCTTTACTTACTGTTTCTAAGTGCTGTAAAGTTTATTGAAAATAGAATCATGTAGACTGTTAATTTGGGGGAAGTATATATTTTTACCTACTTGTAAAATCTTTTTTGTGTTCTCCTTGATTTTTACATTTTTAGTCTATTTGGTCAGTTTGGAGAAAGTTTTCTTGTTATTGTTTAACCTATGCTTAGTTTGCCACATTTTCTCTAATAATAAAAATAACATAAATATTGAAGACATATCAGTAATGGTATTGTGCTTTAAACAGAATACAGTACAAGTGAAATGCTGACTACACATTGCTTCTTGTGTTTTCATCTTTAAGTAAATATTCCAATTTAGCTTCAGTGGAGTACATTGCAGTGAGTGAGGGCATGCATTTAAAGTTACAAACTTTTTATACAAAAATATTAATACACTTACATATACTGTACTAATGAACATCTCTTCTAAAATGTTGGTGTTTTCTTGTTACTAAAATCCAAATAATGATACATTTTCACAAGGATATACAACTGATTTGTGGTAACTTGTAAGCACCCTCTTTTCAGATATTAAACCAGCTACCAAGAAAATCATATTTGAATATATATGTTTTCACAGTTCAATTAGATAGGAAATTTTTTCCATTAGAATGGAAAAATGTCAAGTTGCTTAAAAAAAACAGTGAATGTGAAGAAGAAATTTGTGAGACATAAATAAGGGATAATTTTGCAGTAATAAATAAATTTAAATTCTTGAGAAAATATCTAGTTGTGATGATTGCTCATTAGATTCAGATGAAATTTTTGTTCAATTTCCTCATCTATGTCACCATTTATAAATATTGTTTACAATAATCTTTCCTAAGAATGACATTTGATGTTTTCTTGAGAAATAAATGCCAATTATGAAAACAATAAGATTAGGATTTACAGCAT
Organism: Chlorocebus sabaeus; assembly: GCF_047675955.1. Lineage (NCBI taxonomy): Eukaryota > Metazoa > Chordata > Mammalia > Primates > Cercopithecidae > Chlorocebus > Chlorocebus sabaeus. The sequence goes on along the minus strand of NC_132927.1, from coordinate 17,565,546 downwards.
TAACTGAAATATCACAATATTCTAACTAGGACTGAAGGAATTTGCATATTAATATAAAAATTTGGTGAAATATTTTAGCATCAGAACTAGATAGCAAGTTTTACATTTCTGTTTTTTTCTTTACATTTCTTACTTATATTCTTATTAATATCTCTTTGGTTATACAGAAAAAAATGACCAAAGTATAAAACTGGTAAAATTTCTTCCAACATTTATATTTATTTGCAATTAGAATGAATCTTTGAATATGTGAGGAATCTGCTTATAGTAAAATAAACAAATCTTTAAAGTAGTTTTTGTAACAGAAATCAAACTTTCAGAAAAACACTAAATATTACTTGTTATAAGTGACTAAATATTGGAAAATGTAGGGAGTCACTTAGAATGTGTGTAATTCATAATTTATAAGATACAAATATTTTGGAAAATGTTTTCAGAATGTATTTCTTCACCTTCAAACTTTCTTTTATACAGAATGTGATTTCTCAGTTGAACAAAGTGATGTACTTATTTTTCAGTGTTTGTTTTCCTCCACTGAATACACAGATCATGTGTCAATCTTTTTATTTTTAAAAATAAATAAATAAAATATATTGTAGTTTTATGAATTTTCTGTAAATTTTATCCTCCACCTTGCATGTGGCAAAATGTTAATACAAATTGTATTACTAGCCAATAGATCATATTTTTAAATCTTTAGAATTAAAACAAGAAACCTGCTCTTATGTATAAATCAGTTTTGATACTTTTTAGACTTTGTTCATTAGTATCTACTATAGTGAATCTAATTTAACACGGATTTGTGGAATGATGCATTATATGTAATAGTATGCTTTTCTCTCAATAATGCTGTAATTCAAGTAATGAAGTTGAAGTTTAAGTATATAGTCAACAGGAATTTTCATATTAGGCACACTTCATATTGTACCATTTTAAAAAACTTGGAATGCTCTATAATCATAATTTAGATATTTGACTTTAAATGCAATATCATTCTTAAATTCAAAAAGTTTCCATAAAGTGAACATAATATAATTTATGTAATTGTTTGAAGAGATTTAGAGACATTGAAGCTGTATTCATCGTTTCTAACATTTTTTTCTTAACATACATACGTATAACACGTTTACCAAATTAACATTAACATGATTTTTTGACTTTTAATTTAATGTTTTCTTGTATCTTTATTTTTAATGTATTAAATTAGAGTATTAGATATTAATATTATACTTTGAAAAATGAGAACATAGCTTATTTACATCATTTTATTCTTCCCCTGGCTTCTAATTTTGATAGTCACTATAACTACCTTGTAGACAAGCAATATGTCTTAAAATTATTGGTCTCAAATAATTGAGTTTTGTTGCCAAGGGGACTTTTGGCAATATTTGAAGACATTTTTTGATATTGGGACTTAGGGAAAGAGAAGCTACTGGCATGCAGGGGGTAGAGGCTAAGGATACTATTAAACACACAAGAAAAGAAAAGGCTCCACAATAAAGGAAAGGTCCCCACAGCAAAGAGCAAAATATCAATATCACTCATGTGGCAAAAACATCTTTTAACTGGAATATTTAAATAATGTTTGCACCAACCACTTTATGTCTTTCAGGTATGTTAGAATAAGACACATGTGTTAGAATATAGTGTTTGTCACCTGGTATCTTTATCCTCTTCTCACTCATTTGATCTACCTACTTCTTATTCCAAGTGGTTTCTGTGAAAGTTATAATAACACTACATTCTATAATAGTATTAAATTCTTCGTTAAATGCTCTATAGGTTTATTTTAAAAGTTGGAACATAAACAAATGATACTTGCATTATAATTTTGTAATAAACTTACACTCTAAAAATTAAGTTAGATACTTTTCCTTCTCTATTGGTAAAATGTCCTAACCCCTCTTCCAATCATACAAATATTATCATCCAGGTCAAATTAAATTTTAATTTTTGGAGCCATAAATTATTCAAGTCATGAAATATTAAAACTTTTAATTTGCTAAATATATCGACTATAACTTTTGCTTCTCATCTAAGTTAACTTTCTGTTTTTTTTTTCTTTTCCATAGAAAGAAGAGAAACAAATGCTTATACTACAGATTACAATCCATCCACAGTTATTTAATTATCTCACTTTTTGTACTGAATATATTTCACTTTTTCTTTTTGAAGACATTTCTGTTGGTGTCCAGTAACCTCTTTTCTAATTTTACCAACTAATTTTTAGTTACGCTACATCAATTTAATTTGGGGGTTTTTTTGCTTATATCTTTACATATGAAACTATATAAATATACGTTATTTCATCCTGTGTCATTCATTTACTTGATTTTCATTTTTGTTTTACTAGTTATTTTTCATACAAGATACATTGATTGGTAAATTTTCAAAATTGTTGTATACTTTTAAATGCCATTTGTTATTGTTGTTGCTGAAGGGATTGAGCTTCATACTTACCTAATAGTTTGGGTATATAGTTTTTGATGCAAAATACTTTTCATCCCTAACTCTCAAAGGTTTTGCCCCAATGTCTTTCTGTATCCAACATTTCTTATCAGAGTTATGAAGTCAGCCTTATTTTTTTATTTGTAAAATGCACATATTTTTCTCTCTAGAGGCTTTTGCATTTTCTCTTTCTTTTGAGTTTTTCAAAATATCACAATAAAGTGTCAGTTTGGATTTTTCTTTTTTCTACTCAGCACTTGATGTGGTGAGCTCACACAATTTGAGGCCTTGTGTCTCCCTTCAAAGGGTATAAAATGCCATGCTCCATCTATGTCCTTGAACTACAATTCCTTAAGTGATTACTTGAATAAAGAATTTAAGTAATGTATTTTGAAAGTATTAGGTTCGTATTAGGTGCAAAAGTAATTACACAATAGGGGGATTTCAGTGAGACTTAATTTCCACAGCTGTGAAATGTGAACAATAAAACTATTCTAATGATTGTTATTTGGAATAAATGAATTAATAGATGTTGAACTTCAGTAGCTGTTCTTTTTTTTCCCCACAGTGATGAAAATTTGTTTGTTTGTTTGTTTGTTTTTTGTCTTATCTTTATTCGATCTACATATAGTACATAGGTTAAGCCCTGGGTTTCTTATTTTCTGTTTAATTAAATTAGAAAAAAAAAAAAGTTGCCAGTTCACTAAACAGTAAACCACCTTTATCTGCAGAGATACATTCCAAGACCTCCACTGAATGTCTGCAATCACAGATAGTATTGAACCCTATATATTTTGCTTTTGCCTATACATACATATCTATGATAAAATATAATTTATAAATTAGGGACAGGAGGAAATTAACAATTACTAATAACAAAATAGTGAAATTAATTGAAATAAGTGACAAAAGAGTTACTTGAATACAGCACTGTGACACCAAGTCAATCAGTCTGATCACCATGATGGGCACTAAGTGATGAACCGGTGGAGAGCACAGACAGACTGAATGCACCGGACAAAGTGAGGATTCACATCCCTGTTGCGACTGAATGGAGCAGTGTGAGATTTCACCACTCTACTCAGAAGAGCATGCAACATAAAACATATAGTTTATTTCTAGAATTTTCCATTTCATATGTTTAGACCCTGGTTGACCACAGAAGGGGGAACTGGATAAGGAGGGACTGCTGTATTCATAGAAAATCCAGGTTAGTGTTAAAGATCAAATGAACATCATTTCAGTACCTATTTAGATAACTGATATCTTCATGGATTTATTTTTTTTTTTAGTACGAGGCTGTGACCAGGAAACACATTTTGCTTTTGTTCTGATTTTCCTTAAATTGGGCTTTTTAGCTATATTATACAAAGAGGTTGCTAAGCATCATTTGTTCTGTATTCTGAAAAGAATGGCAAACTAATTCTGAAAGAAAGTCTGATATTTCTTTCAAATTTCCATATTACTTTTAAAAAGTCAAATGTATTAATAATATATGAAAAAGTAAACCATAACATGATATGAAATGTAGACAAACATTTTATCAAAAACCCTATTTTAGGGTACATATCAGGTAAACCTCCTCAAAGCAAACACACCCTTGATTTGTGATAGTTTATGGGATAGAGGGTTAAAACTGGATAAATACTAAAAGTAGGGGTTATTATATCAAAGAGGATTTTTTTAAGTTGTTATTTTATAAATCTAATTATTTCTCCCCAATTTAGGAGTATTTATTTTTCAGTTAAAGTTTCATCTAAAAATGACTGTTACTGCTCTAATACAAAGACTGTATATATGCTTCCACAGTACATCTCAGAGACTGCTGTGTGAAAGCAATGCTCTGGATGATAGTGACAGCTGATGCTAGCATTTTCTGAAGAGGAGAGTGTAAATAAAGCAGATCAGAGAGGGTTGAAAAATGAAAATGCTTTCAAAAAGTTAACAAAATATATTGGGAGATTAAGAACCTGCTTATATTGAAATATTTTAGAGTTTTGTAAAAATGGTGACAACTTGAGAAATACTTGATAATAACCATTAGTTAATGTTTGAACTTAACAATTATATTAAAATTTTAGGAAAAATAAGTGGCAATTTTAGTGCATATTAGTCAAAAAAAAAAAAAAAGAGTAGGAAGAGCTATCAGAATCAGGAAAGTGAATATACATACATTAGATTCAAAATAAAAAAAGAGATATTACTTTTAGTCATATATGAATAAAATGACACAAGTCATTCCATAGTGAGGAAGAAAGAGCTAAAAAGAAAGAATTGGATTTGCATTTCTCTGATGGCTAGTGATGATGAGCATTTTTTCATCTCACACCAGTTAGAATGGCGATCATTAAAAAGTCAGGAAACAACAGGTGCTGGAGAGAATGTGGAGAAATAGGAACATTTTACACTGTTGGTGGGATTGTAAACTAGTTCAACCATTATGGAAAACAGTATGACGATTCCTCAAGGATCTAGAACTAGATGTACCATATGACCCAGCCATCCCATTACTGGGTATATACCCAAAGGATTATAAATTATGCTGCTATAAAGTCACATGCACACGTATGTTTATTGCAGCACTATTCACAATAACAAAGACTTGGAATCAACCCAAATGTCCATCAGTGACAGATTGGATTAAGAAAATGTGGCACATATACACCATGGAATACTATGCAGCCATAAAAAGGATGAGTTTGTGTCCTTTGTAGGGACATGGATGCAGCTGGAAACCATTATTCTTAGCAAACTATCACAAGAACAGAAAACCAAACACCGCATGTTCTCACTCATAGGTGGGAACTGAACAATGAGATCACTTGGACTTGGGAAGGGGAACATCACACACCGGGGCCTATCATGGGGAGGGGGGAGGGGGGAGGGATTGCATTGGGAGTTATACCTGATGTAAATGACGAGTTGATGGGTGTAGCACACCAACATGGCACAAGTATACATATGTAACAAACCTGCACATTATGCACATGTACCCTACAACTTAAAGTATAATAATAATAAATAAATTATATAAAAAAAGAAAAATGTAATACAGATCAAAACCTGTATGTTGAATCTTCTCCACATAAAATTTTAATTAAACCATTAAAATATGTAAAAAAAAATAATGATAATAAAACAGAAAATTATGAATGACAACAACAAAAAAAAAAGGAAGAATTGGAAACAAAGTAATTTTAGTCATTCATTTAGAGGTGGCAGTGTGGGTCTTTTCTAAATAATTTGGGAGTCAGTGAGAGCTTGAAAATGTGGGGACCCTAAATAAAGAAGTTGTTAGTCATACTGAAAGGAGACATGGAGTGCATTTTTTGTTTTCGTCAACTTCTGCAAAGCCAGTACAGAGAAGTTCTACTGCAGTTTGTTCTGAGGAAAAGAGGACATGGATACCAGATAATGAGAGATAGATTCTAGTGGCTTATCTTAGTCTTTTACACATGATGCTTTCCCTCAGAGAAGTTAAACTATGAGATTTGTGTCTTGGCTCAGAGCCTTCTCATTTTCCCCAACTTCCCTGGAAACTATGCATTATTACTTATGCAGCTTTAATCACTGTGTTGCTTATGTCCCCTTATTACCCAAGTGTACTGATCCCTCTTAACAAAAGCAGAAATTTCTCAATTTTTAATGCCCTTGTCTTGTTTGTTATTTTTACATTTGGATTGCCAAACTCCCCTAAATAGTAATTTTAGTTTTCTCTATTAATTTCTGAATCACATATCAATCCATTTTAGCTTGTTTCTTACACATACAATTATATAATTATTTTTTCAAATGTTATTAATGATTCTTTAATTCCCAGATTCAACAGGCATGCCTCAGCCTTTCTCTGGTTGACTTTTTACCTTCACATGACGTTTTCCCACCCCATCATCATCGAAATCATCCTTTGTTGATGATATTCACATATTTCCTAAATCATTTTCTCTTACTTAACGAGCTTCCCAAATGTTTATTCTGTCTATGTCATTTACTATAATTTTATATGCAGTTGATTCCAGAAATATTGCCCCTACACAAAATATCTTTCCTCAATTCCAGATCGGTCTTCAATTGATTGGACGCTTCTGCCTGAATATACATAGAAACCACAAATGGAATGTTCAAAACTCATTAACTTTGTACCTGAAATGCTCATTCGTATTCTGGATCCCACTGTATATCACCAACATACCAAGACACTGTATAAGCAAGATTTTGAGAGTTTCATTAACTATTTATTTTTACCCCATCTGCTTCACCTGCAACTGATATAATATTTAGTTATGTCCATTTAACTTCTAAACATTGCTCCAATTTATCTATTCCTCTCAATTCCTTTTGACATTATTCTCTACTTTTTATCACATGTACTGTTACAGTAGTATCCCAACTGATTCTATGCAGTCAATAAGAGGTTCAAACTTCTATTCGTCCTACCAGATTCTCACTAAAGAAGAAGAAGAAATAAAAGCTGATCTGCACTGCTTCAATTCCATGGCTTGCATTTGACCACGGCTATGGTTTTAATGTTCATCTGTTCCAAAGCTCATGTTGAAACTTAATTTTTAGTGCAACAGTATAGAGGGTGGGAACTAATGGGAGGTGTTTAAGTCATAAGGAGTCCACCTTCACGAATGTATTAATGCGGCTTTAAAAGTACTTCCAGAAGTGGGTTGACTCTCTTGTCCCTTCTTCCTTCTGCCATGTGACCATCCAGTCTCCCTCCCCTGTGCAGGAGGAAATGTGCACAGTGCCATCTTGGGAAAAGAGAACAACCTCACCAGGCACCAAATCTGCTAGCACTTTCACTGTAAACTTTCCAGCCTCCAGAACTCTGAGTCAATAAATTTCTGTTAATTATAAGTTACCCAGTCTCTGGTATTCTGTTATTGGCGCACAAAACAAATTAAGAGAACCACATTTTTAATAATTGGAGTTTTCTTCACCATTATCATCATCTTATTAAGTGAAGGCTTACAGTGTGGCAGTCACTTACAGTTATTTTACTTGATTTGTCTGATTATATGATTCATTGTCCACATTTTGCAGAAAACTAGGTTTTAGGGAGATTAAAAGACTTGCTAATAAATAATGGAGCTTGGATTAGAAATTAGTCTCCATGCAATTGTTCTGTTTATGTTTCTGTACTTAGTCATCATTTGCATTTACATTGTTTGGTTTAATTTACTTGTTCACTTTTTCCTATCTCCTGTAACAACATAAACAGGAAAACAGTGACCTCATTTGTTCTGACCATGAATATTTCTTTAGTAATTAGACTAAAACTATGTACACAGTACACACTCAATGAATAATAAATAAGCCCAGCAAGTCTATCTATAAAGCCTGTGATTTTATATTAACCAGTACACTGTGATAGTCAAATGCAATGTAATTGACATTCTTTTGGAATGTCCTTTCTTCTCTCAAATGGTTATATATTTGATGGTCTTATGTATTTGGTGATACCTCTAGATAGCTACCTTTAGACTGGCACCATTTAATCAGTTCATTCTTGTCACAATATTACTACATAGTAAACCATCCAAAAACTCAGGACTTAAAACATCAATAAAATATTCCTGTGTTCACATATCTGCAGATCAGCTGAAATTAAGCTTTCTAGACTGGTCTTAGGCTCTGTGCTTTGGTCTCCGCCTGGGTTTAGATCTGCTTTTCATGTCCTTTGTTATGAGATAAGAAAATGAATATACAGATAGAAAATGGCCAGACTATATATAGAAAAGGAACTCTGACGACAATCTGCAGCAACTATTCTAGGAAGCTAATTCATTATCTCATAACCAGCCCAGGAGCTCAACCTGCTATCTATAAATCAGACTTAATAGAACGTCAGGCCACTATCTGTAGCACAAGTCTAAGAAACCAAAAAATAACCCTGATAACAATCAACCCCAAGTATAAAAGTTAAATAATTAACGACATTTTTCCTAACCTTTGGTCCTGCTTCCAACTTAGAACCAACCAGACAAAGGCAAATACGTGCCATTATCCAATTACATAGGATGTCCCACCTATAGCTAGCCCACCTACAGCTTACACCATGTCAACAACCTATAATCGGGGCATATCTGAAGCTTTCCGTTTTTTCTGCTATGAAGTTTTCTCACTCCCCTTCCTGCTTTTGGGTCTCTGCTAAACACAAATGATATAGTAAACTCTAAATAAGTAGATTTTCCTTGTTCCCATTTGGCTGATCTTCATTTATTTTCACAGTGGTCTGTTCCGCATTTATCATGATAGGGCCCGAGCTACAGAAGTTATAATATCTGCCTCTAGCGTCTTTTTGTCATAGTGGTCACAGGTGCACAAGACTGCAAACCTTCCCTATTAGCATATTTGATATTCCAATTATGTTTGTTTGTTCACATATTGTAGTTTAGAATCTTGTGATATAAATCAGACTCACCCTGAACACCCATGGAATCAAAAATTGTATAGTCTAATCATCTTCAGTCAACATGGAATAATGCAACAGGGACAATATAAACATAATAAAAATTTCCTTTTAAGAAAAGGAAAAAATGTTTAAGGAAACTGTCATCCGATTCCCCTACACTGAAGAAAATAAATATTATTTGATCAGGCCCCACTTGTACTCCTTAGAAGTGATTTCCACTCCATTGTTGTCCAGCGCTCTTTATTCTTACCTTTAGGAGGTATTTTCTTTTTGTTTTAGGTCACTTTGTGATGCTGTACAAAATGCCGGAGACTGGGTAATTTATTAAAAATTAAAACTTATTTCTCACAGTTCTGGTGAATGGAAAGTCCAAGATCAAAGTGCCAGCAGGTTTGGTGTCTGATGAGGGTCCAGTCTCTGCTTTCAAGAGCACTCCTTGAATACTGTATCCTCTGAATGGGAGGAACCCTGACAGGTGCTAGAAGGGCCTCATTAGTTTCCTCCAGTCTTTTATAAAGCTGCTAATCTCATCTACGAGGGATCTGTCCTTAAGACTTCATCACCTTCAGAAGCTCTAATCTCTTAATATTATTGATGTAGGAGGTAGGAGTAGATTCCAGACCAGACTGAAGACTAGCTAAAACAGGGAAGAAGCACTGAAAGCACATCTCCTTAAGACACATCCACCAGTGCCATGGCAGTTTACCACTTCTATGGCAACACTGGGAAGTTACAGCACCTTTCCATGGAAACTCTTGAAGTTACCACCCCTTTTACTAGAAATCTCTGAATAACTAGTTTCTTAATTTGCATGTAATTGCAAGTGGGTATCATTGCCTACGGGGTAGCCCGGCTCTGCAAGGAGAAGTACCTCTGCTGCTGCTGTACGCCCCCACTTCAATACACATTGCTGTTTAACACCACTAGCTTGCCCTTGAATTCTTTTCTGGATGAAGCCAAGAACTCCCCCAGCAAAGCTCCAGATGTGGAGCTTGCCTGTCCTGCATCACTATCACATTGGTGATTAACTTTCAACACATGAATTTTGAGGGACATTCAGGTTATAATATTTTTCTAATATCCCCCATGGCTATAACTGAACCAGACATTAAAAATATGCCTGCTTGGTAGCTGAGCAAAAATCTGGCAAAACCTTTGCTCAAATGGCATTCTCAAAAGCTTTGGTGAGTCTTTCCACATATTTGATTTCAGTCAACTCCATATTCAAAAGTTACAGACATAATTATTTTCAAGAATCAGCCCTCCCCATTGCAATATAAACCTAACCGTGGCTTCCTCAAACATAGTCTCTCTAAGACCCTGCCTTTAATCTTTCAACTAGTAGTTTTTATAGCAGAAATAGTCTACAAGGCACGACTGTAATAATTAATGAACAATGGATGTGGTAGCCTTGTGCTTGATATGGCTTCACTCTGATACTTTGTTGGTCCAGCTATACACTTGCCTTTTTCCTTTTGTCTTTCAAGTCTTTACTTGCCTCTCAGTTGCCTTCTCAGTGAGGTGTTTCTGAAATCATATTTAGAATTACATTTGCCAACTTTACAACATTTCTTATCTATCTTCCTTTAGCACTTATCACAATGTAACATGACGTCCTCACCAGCTGCATGTGACCATTGTGTTTACTTTAGAGTCCCCAGTTTCTCTAACTATGCTTGGAACAGAGTAGATATTCTTTAAATATTTCTTGAATGAATGAATGAATGAATGAATGAATGATTCTAATTGAGCTCTACCCTAATTTATAAAATTCAGAGCTAACATCAAGAGAAAAGATATATACTGACTTACTTCAGCCCAAAGAAAGAGAATGTAAAATACTGTCTCATCTCTTTAAGGAATTTTCTTACCTAGCTTTCCCTGAGGCACTACCTATTATTGTAGACAAAATCAATGAATCACATTTTGTTTGAGCTAAAAGAATTAACTTTTAAAATTATGCCTTGTTATGTCTAAAATTTCTAAGTTCATCTAGCAATATTCTGGTACATAGTTGTGTCTAAATTATTTCTTGATTCTGGGATAAGCTTTTTTGGAAGTAGGGGAGATATAAATATTCTACTACCTGTAAATGTGTTTACTTATTTTATTAAATAATATTAAGGAGACATTCTAGTTTATGCATTGACTTTTTAACACATTTCCAAATATGTTTCAATTACAATAATTTCATCACTTTTAGAGTCCCTGACAAATTTCAGTTATTAAACCTCTAAAATTTGAAACCAAATGAAAAATACTGTTACACATAACTAATGCTCTGTAACAATCTACTAACATTAAACAACTAACTATATGTCTGTTTTGCTGTATGTGCACTTTTTTATTAGTTATATCCATCTTACTCTTTATTGAGAATGTAGTAATTTATACAATACCAGCAATGTTTAGGTGGACATGCTTTTTCCAGACATTTACTAACAAAACTTGCTACCAAGGTTTGTAATTTTTAAAAATGAAATTGGCATGATATATTAAAGGAAAATTTATTCTGAAGACTCTATTAACAGTGTTACTACTGCTCATTGAAAATGAAAATTATTTCCTTGAGTTAGAAGAGCTTTAAAAGTTAAAACTTAAAAAGTTTTAAAACTGAAGGCATTAGGTTAGTTGCTTTTGAATAGGAAACTTGGATAATTTTTAGATTCTCAGTTTAATATTTCCCACATCCTTTTGATTGTCATTTACAGAGTGATATAAAATAATTGCAGATGCTTTTATAAAAATCTATTTGTCTGAGTTCCAATGATTCTTTCCAAATGGTTCCCACTTAACCTGTAGTTCCTTCCTTTTTACTAAATTTATACTGATTATCATGGAATATATGATTTCTAGGTAAAAAGTAAATAATTTGACTTACTCTGATAAATAGCCTAAATCTCTTTTTAATAGAATATATTTATAGTAAAATACTCCTCATTATAACAGATTGAAGTCAAAATGATTCAAATAGAACATTTCACTCCTAAGAACATGGAATTTCTGAAATATCAGAAACATCATGCCTACTGACAAGGTTCATAAAGTACCAGAGTACTTGTATAAAGGTGCTAAAAATATCATTTTCATTTATGTATACTCTCTTTGATTGCAGAAGTGCTATGAGATGCTATTTTTTTCTAATGCTAATTTTCTCAGAAGAAGTGTGTACTATGGGTAAGAAGAGAAAGGTCAAAGTAGAAAGATTGAAATTGCTCTTTGTACTATTCAGATTTTTGTCTTTATATTTAAATTTTTTAACTAATCACATTAATTATATTAACAGGGCTGATCTCTAAATGGATTAGGGAAAGACGTTTGCCTAAGTTGCCAATAAGCTTCACAAAAGCTTGAAATCCTTAAAGAAAAGTTATGTAAGACACAGAAAATACTGTTGAACAATGATAACCACAGCATCAGTAAAAACTGATAGAATCATATTTAGTTTTTTAGCACTATATGTCAAATGCATGTAGATATCGTTAACACATACAAATGAGAGTATTTATGAGTGGTAGTATGTGATGTAAATTTAAGTGAAAAATAAAAGATGAATGAAGTATTAAGGAGTCATCTTGCATTGCATTCACTGACTCTTTACAAGATTTTTGGTATATGTTTATGGAGAGACACAGATTCCAAATGTGAAATTGAATGAGATTTTGATTTCTTCAGCATTACAGTTGTTGTTGAGAGGGTACTGTTTCAGGCAGCACAGTAGATGAAGAGGATGTCATTAGTAATAAACCAAACAAGCAAAACTCCTTATTATCATGAAGTTTATATATTGAAGTGAGAGAAAGAAAACAAATAGCATATACTAAACAGTTATTATGTTATGTGATTCAAATAGCTGAGGGGACACATATGAACATGGGAAACAGGATAAGAAATGTCAGTGGGAGATTGTTGACATCTTGTGTAAGGTTTATAGACAAGATTTTTATTTAAGAACCAGAAGGAAGTGAGGCATGTAACTGTATGGACATCTAGGGGAAGAGTGCAGAAAGAGAGAAGAGTCAAAACAAAGACCAGAGCAGATAATGTACCTAATCTTGTGAAGGAACAGGAGGGAGAAGGGTACGACTACAAGACAGATGAGAAAGGAAGGAAGAATCACAGATGAGGACAAACGAAACTAAAGGCCAGATCCTAAGAGACTTCTAGATTCTAGATTATGATCAGGGCCTTGACCCTTACTGGGAGAGGGAAAAACCATTGAGGGACTTGACAGAGGCATGAAATGAGCAGTTTTACACTTTATGTTCTACTACTAGACACTCTGCTACCAGAGATAATCATATATACAGTATAACTAAGGAGGAAATGCTTGATTCATATCAAATTGGGGGGATTCTCTTTAGAGTTCTAACGATGTAGAAGAGTTACCAACTCACTAGGTTACAAATAAAACGGGTTGGACTGTAATCTCTAGGGCTTTTACTGTGGTTCTGTGGTGAGCTCAATATGGTTTATAATATATTTACATACAATGTAAGTTCTAAATGTGACATGTATCTAAAGCTTGCGAGAAAACACTTTCATCAGAACCATGTCATATGCATGTATCAAAATATCTCATTCACCCCATTAATATATACAACTATTATGTATCAATAAAATAAATAAATAAAATGGAAAAAAATAGAATGAGGCATATGCAGGCTATTTCGAAGTCTTCTCCTTTCTTTGCTAACAACTGATGTCACTCAATTTTTTAAAGTCTGCTTTTTCAGAAAATGATGAAGCAACAATTATCTTTACACAAGTATGAAAGAACCAGAAACTGAGAGCAGTCAATTAAATTTTAGGATATGTTTATTTCATGTTATGTTATGTTATGTTATGTTATGTTATGTTATGTTATCTTTATTTTAGTTAGAGTCTTGCTCTGTCACCCAGACTGGAGAGCAGTGGCATGATCTTGGCTCACTGCAATCTCCACCTCCCAAGTTCAAGTGATTCTAGTGCCTCAGCCTCTTGAGTAGCTAGAATCAGAGACACAGGCTACCTCACCTGTCTAGTTTTTGTATTTTTAGTAGACACAAGCTTTTGCCATGTTGGCCAGACTGGTCTCAAACTCCTGATCTCAGGTGATCCGCCTCAGCCTCCCAAATTGCTGGGATTACAGGCATGAGCCACCGTGCCCAGTCTGTTTTGCTTTTAAGAAGAGCATTTAAAAACAAAATTAGGCAGTTGTAAAAATATTTTTTGGGGGAAAAATAACAGGATTAACAATAAAGATTCTATATGCAAAATTTAAGAATGATTGATGCCTTTTATATATATTCATGTTGAGAAGAAATGCTGCAAATTACTGATTTTGATGAAAAACAATTAGGTAAATAAGCACAAACTGTATAAAACATTATATTTTAATTTACTTTGATAAACATAATTTAGTTTTAATTATTTATGAGTTTTATGAATTTTCCATATGAAGTAAATGAACTCTAATGGAATTTTTAAAGATTATGAAATATTTATTCTCATTGATTCTTTTCAGCATATATTATTGAGGTTATTCTTTGAATAAGGACTACTAATCTTAGATATGTTTGTCAAGTATATTGTATTTGGAGCTTAATTAATTGGGAAATAATTCAATATATAATCATCATGTGGCTTAAAAAGAACAAAATCCTATTTAGTAACATGTTCCACTTCATTTATCTCAGATCAAAGGAAAAAGATGGAAAATTAATTGTGTGGTAATACCAAGCACAGTAATTTCACAAAAATTACATTTGTTGAATTCATTTAAAAATCATATATTTTTAAAATCTTATACATTATTATTATTAAAACTACATTGAAGCGTGATAATTGATCATGAACTCTATCATGTCCTTTGGCAAGAGATGTAATAAGACTGATAAGTATAATCTGGTGACAAAGCAAAAGAAATGGAACGGAATATGGAGGTTACAAAAATACAGGCAATATTATACACGGTATTAGTCCATTCTTGCATTGCTATAAAGAAATACCTGAGACTGGGTAATATTTTTCTTTAAAAAAGGAGGTTCAATTGACTCATGGTTCTTTAGGCTGTACAGAAAACATAGTAGCTCTTGCTTCTGGGGAGGCCTTAGGAAACCTACAATCATGGCAAAGGTGAAGGGGAAGCACACACATCTTACATGGCCCTGTAGGAGCAAAAGATGGCGAAAGAGGTGCTAAGCACTTTGAAACAACCAGATCTCAGGAGAACTCCCTCACTAACAGAACCATGGTACCAAGGGGGATGGTGTTAAATCATTTATGAGATATACACCCCCATAATCCAATCACCTCCCACCAGGCCCCACCTCCAACACTGGGGATTACAGTTTGACACAAGATATGGTGGGGACACAGATCCAAACCATATCATATAGTAAATATAGTCTAATAATTTCTTAATATCAAAAATTAAAGAGGCAAATGTCATGAATATATGACAGCTAAAAATAACAGTGAGGCTGGTAACATACTTTAGGTTTGACAGCAGATAGGATAGGCGTTATTCACCACTTACCTTCAGAGGTAATAAAATACTTAATTAAATTGAGCTGATAATGTCCTTCTTGGTGTCCCTAGTGAGCCATGTTCTCTACAGATAGTAAAAATCCTAAAACATTAAATGGAATTTATTATTTTATCTGACAGAATGGGTTACCCACTAAATTGTCAGTTTCCTGAGAATTGAATTTATGTTCCATGTATTTTTTTCTAGTGCTTCCTTTAACGCCTGCAACACAGTAAGTAATGGAAGTTGAGTTAACATGGTTGTTGATTTTACAGTAATGGTCTATTAAGGAAAGCCTCAAGGATTAGTCTGAATCACTGTCTCCCTTCTTAGTCACCCATTCTCTTACTCATTCTAGTTGTCTTTTATCCCTAATGACTTCACTAAATAGATCACTGAATAATATCATGGTGTCATAATTTAATTGTTTCTATGTTCACATCTAAGTTAGTCTCTCAGTAGCATTTGCCGTAATTTATTATCCTTATTTGGGAGGAGTTTTCTAGAATTTTTTAAACTGTGTCTCTGCTTTGTTTTTTCATAAACTTTCATATATTTCTTTTACTATTTGTTGTTGTTGTTTTTGGCTTCTGCTCTTCACTTTAATTCCAGATTTTGGAGCATCCCAGGACTTTATCCTTTGATTCATTCATCTGAGTTCTCTCCATAGGGGATCTCATTATTTTACAAGCAATAACAAAAAAATCCAAATCAGATCCCTCTTTGATCCTGGTCTAAACCTTGTTTTTTATTTTTTCCTTTACCTTATCTATTATACTCACTATCACCACCTTAATTAAACCATGCTGGCAAAATCACAGCCCATTACATATGTCATCAGAGTGACAACTAGTTCACATCAATATATATAATGTATTTCTTTCCTTGATACGGCTAGGGCATAGCTGTCAGCTCTAGTGGATCTAATTGATGCCATGAAATTAGAAGGAGCCCCTGGGATATGCAAGAAGGTGATGCATACCCTTTTCAGACATGACTCTTAAAAGTTTTGTTGTAGTCTTCTACTCATGCTCTCTCCCCATGTCCACTGGCCAGATAAACAGAAGATAGAGAAAACATTTATTCCATCACGAAGTGTTACATTATATATCACTTCTACTTTGCCACTGGTTGGGTGGTATCGCTGAATTATTGGGATTCTCATTTCCTGTTTTTTAAAAAATGTTATATATACGTGAAAACAGTCTATAGGGTAGGCCTAACTTTTTTTTTGTTACCCGATTTATAGTTCAGGAGCAATCTTTTCTTTTAATAAAGCAAAATATGGTTTCTTTAGTGATGAATATTTGTTTGTTTGGAGGAAAATTTGGGGACATGTTTTGTTTCTTTCCATGTTTATTTTTCTTATGTCCTTTCCCATTCTAAGCTTCTTTTTCTCCTTGTTGTCACCTTCCTCTTCAGTGCTGATTTCCCTTAGGGTATGTATCAATTCATTCTCACATTGCTATAAAGAAATAACTGAGATTGGGTAATTTTTAAAAAATAAAAACCAAAGTTTTAATTGGCTAATAGTTCTGCAGGCTCTATAGGAAGCATGTCAGCATCTGCTTCTGGGGAGGCCTCGGAAAGCTTCCAGTCATGGCAGAGGCAAAAGGGGAACAGGCATATCAGACGGCCAGAGCAGGAGCAACAGAGAGAGTGTAACTGGGGAGATGCTATACACTTTTAAACAACTAGATGCCACAAGAACTCACTCACTATCTTGAGAACAGCAACAAGTGGATGGTACTAAACCATTCATTAGAAATACATCCCCATGAGTCAGTCACCTCCCACCAGGCCACCCTCTAATGATGGGGATTAAAATTCAACATGAGATTTTTCAGGGACACTATTCCAAACCACACAAGGATACCTCACACTTGCTTTATTTCTATCCTTAGGGCATTATAATTCCAAGACTGCATTCTCATGTACCCTGTACACTTTTACGTCTCTTCTCTTGGAGTAAGTGCTCTGATGTGCCAATGAAATTTCTCATTATTTTACTACATAAGGTAGATTTTCTGGGGATTTTTTTGACCAATCTTTTTCTGCTTCTCTTTTCTTTATAGTTTTTCTCTAGATTTTTACTTATTTCCTAGAAGCCGTTCAGACAGTTAACATGGATGTGATGATGCTGTGAATGAAAGTGTTTGACAAGATTCAGTTTTCCAGTTTAATCCCTGAAAACATCCTATAAGCTGCATATCTTAATAGCTCTGCAAACATTAATCTTATAATTCTTAAAACAGGTTCATGAGGTAAGAATTATTATATTCATTTTGCTTTTAAAGATTAGATGATTTCACACCATTGTTGAGAAATAAAAATACGCTTGGTCTTCAAAATTTCTTTTTCTTTTTTTTTTTTGAGATGGAGTTTCGCTCTTGTTGCCCAGGCTGAAGTGCAATGGCACGATCTTAGCTCACCACAATCTCCGCCTCCCTGGGTTCAAGTGATTCTCCTACCTCAGACTCCCAAGTAGCTGGGATTACAGGCATGTATCACCACGTCTGGTTAATTCTGTATTTTAGTAGAGACGGGGTTTATCCATGTTGGTCAGGCTGGTCTCGAACTCCCAACTTCAGGTGACCACCCGCCTTGGCCTCGCAAAGTGCTGGAATTACAGGCGTGAGACACTGCACTCAGCCGGTCTTCAAAATTTCTAACCATTACTTATTTCTTTGTTCTGTACTCCCTTCGAGATATCAGATTACATGATGACTTGCTTAAATTTTTAACCTTCTCACTTGCTTTCATCTCAGATAAAATTCAGTGTTATTGTATTCTGCTAAGAACAGAGACTTTGGGCACTTAATGTGCAAACTGAAAAATTTAGAGGGGATGGAGCAAGATGGCCGAATAGGAACAGATCCAGTCTCCAGCTCCCAGCACAAGCGACACAGAAGACAGGAACACAGCTCATCGCCAGCAATGGATCAAAGTTGACAGAGAATGACTTTGACGAGATGAGAGAAGAAGGCTTCAGTCCATCAAACTTCTCAGAGCTAAAGGAGGAATTACGTACCCAGCGCAAAGAAACTAAAAATCTTGAAAAAAGAGTGGAAGAATTGATAACTAGATTAATTACTGCAGAGAAGGCCATAAACGAATGGACAGAGATGAAAACCATGACACGAGAAATACGTGACAAATGCACAAGCTTCAGTAACCGACTCGATCAACTGGAATAAAGAGTACCAGTGATTGAAGATCAAATGAATGAAATGAAGCGAGAAGAGAAACCAAAAGAAAAAAGAAGAAAAAGAAATGAACAAAGCCTGCAAGAAGTATGGGATTATGTAAAAAGACCAAATCTACGTTTGATTGGGGTGACTGAAAGTGAGGGAGAATATGAAACCAAGTTGGAAAACACTCTGCAGGATATCATCCAGGAGAACTTCCCCAACCTAGTAGGGCAGGCCAACATTCAAATTCAGGAAATGCAGAGAACGCCACAAAGATACTCCTCGAGAAGAGTAACTCCAAGACACATAATTGTCAGATTCAACAAAGTTGAAATGAAGGAAAAAATTTTAAGGGCAGCCAGAGAAAAAGGTCAGGTTACCCACAAAGAGAAGCCCATCGGACTAACAGCAGATCTCTCAGCAGAAACTCTACAAGCCAGAAGAGAGTTGGGGCCAATATTCAACATTCTTAAAGAAAAGAATTTTAAACCCAGAATTTCATATCCAGCTAAACTAAGTTTCATAAGTGAAGGAGAAATAAAATCCTTTACAGATAAGCAAATGCTTAGAGATTTTGTCACCACTAGGCCTGCCTTACAAGAGACCCTGAAGGAAGCACTAAACATGGAAAGGAACAACCGGTACCAGCCATTGCAAAAACATGCCAAAATGTAAAGATCATCGAGGCTAGGAAGAAACTGCATCGACTAACGAGCAAAATAACCAGTTAATATCATAATGGCAGGATCAAGTTCACACATAACAATATTAACCTTAAATGTAAATGGACTAAATGCTCCAATTAAAAGACACAGACTGGCAAACTGGATAAAGAGTCAAGACCCATCAGACTGCTGTATTCAGGAGACCCATCTCACACGCAGAGACATACATAGGCTCAAAATAAAGGGATGGAGGAAGATCTACCAAGCAAATGGAGAACACAAAAAAGCAGGGGTTGCAATACTAGTCTCTGATAAAACAGACTTTAAACCATCAAAGATCAAAAGAGACAAAGAAGGTCATTACATAATGGTAAAGGGATCAATTCAACAGGAAGAGCTAACTATCCTAAATATATATGCACCCAATACAGGAGCACCCAGATTCATATAGCAAGTCCTTAGAGACTTACAAAGGGACTTAGACTCCCATACAATAATCATGGGAGACTTCAACACTCCACTGTCAACATTAGACAGATCAATGAGACAGAAAGTTAACAAGGATATCCAGGAATTGAACTCATCTCTGCAGCAAGCAGACCTAATAGACATCTACAGAACTCTCCACCACAAATCAACAGGACATACATTCTTCTCAGCATCACATCACACTTATTCCAAAATTGACCACATAATTGGAAGCAAAGCACTCCTCAGCAAATGTACAAGAACAGAAATTATAACAAACTGTCTCTCAGACCACAGTGCAATCAAACTAGAACTCAGGACTAAGAAACTCAATCAAAACCGCTCAACTACATGGAAACTGAATAACCTGCTCCTGAATGACTACTGGGTACATAACGAAATGAAAGCAGAAATAAAGATATTCTTTGAAACCAATGAGAACAAAGATACAACATACCAGAATCTCTGGGACACATTTAAAGCAGTGTGTAGAGGGAAATTTATAGCACTAAATGCCCACAAGAGAAAGCAGGAAAGATCTAAAATTGACACTCTAACATCACAATTAAAAGAACTAGAGAAGCAAGAGCAAACACATTCAAAAGCTAGCAGAAGGCAAGAAATAACTAAGATCAGAGCAGAACTGAAGGAGATAGAGACACAAAAAACCCTCCAAAAAAATCAATGAATCCAAGAGTTGGTTTTTTGAAAAGATCAACAAAATTGATAGACTGCTAGCAGGACTAATAAAGAAGAAAAGAGAGAAGAATCAAATAGATGCAATAAAAAATGATAAAGGGGATATCACCACCGACCCCACAGAAATACAAACTACCATCAGAGAATACTGTAAACACCTCTATGCAAATAAACTAGACAATCTAGAAGAAATGGATAATTTCCTGGACACTTACACTCTCCCAAGACTAAACCAGGAAGAATCTGAATCCCTGAATAGATCAACAGCAGGCTCTGAAATTGAGGCAATAATTAATAGCCTATCAACCAAAAAAAGTCCAGGACCAGATGGATTCACAGCTGAATTCTACCAGAGGTACAAGGAGGAGCTGGTACCATTCCTTCTGAAACTATTCCAATCAATAGAAAAAGAGGGAATACTCCCTAACTCATTTCATGAGGACAACATCATCCTGATACTGAAGCCTGGCAGAGGCATAACAAAAAAAGAGAATTTTAGACCAATATCCCTGATGAACATCGATGCAAAATCCTCAATAAAATACTGGCAAACCGGATTCAGCAGCACATCAAAAAGCGTATCCACCATGATCAAGTGGGCTTCATCCCTGGGATGCAAGACTGGTTCAACATACGCAAATCAATAAACGTAATCCAGCATATAAACAGAACCAAAGATAAAAACCACATGATTATCTCAATAGATGCAGAAAAGGCCTTCGACAAAATTCAACAGTGCTTCATGCTAAAAATGCTCAATAAATTCGGTATTGATGGAACGTATCTCAAAATAATAAGAGTTATTTATGACAAACCCACAGCCAATATCATACTGAATGGGCAAAAACTTGGAAAAATTCTCTTTGAAAACTGGCACAAGACAGGGATGCCCTCTCTCACCACTCCTATTCAACATAGTGTTGGAAGTTCTGGCTAGGGCAATCAGGCAAGAGAAAGAAATCAAGGGGATTCAGTTAGGAAAAGAAGAAGTCACATTGTCCCTCTTTGCAGATGACATGATTGTATATTTAGAAAACCCCATTGTCTCAGCCCAAAATCTCCTTAAGCTGATCAGCAACTTCAGCAAAGTCTCAGGATACAAAATTAATGTGAAAAAATCACAAGCATTCTTATACACCAGTAACAGACAGAGAGCCAAATCATGAATGAACTTCCATTCACAATTGCTTCAAAGAGAATAAAATACCTAGGAATCCAACTTACAAGGGATGTAAAGGACCTCTTCAAGGAGAACTACAAACCACTGCTCAGTGAAATCAAAGAGGACACAAACAAATGGAAGAACATACCATGCTCATGGATAGGAAGAATCAATATCGTGAAAATGGCCATACTGCCCAAGGTTATTTATAGATTCAATGCCATCCGCATCAAACTACCAATGAGTTTCTTCACAGAATTGGAAAAAACTATTTTAAAGTTCATATGGAACCACAAAAGAGCCCTCATTGCCAAGACAATCCTAAGTCAAAAGAACAAAGCTGGAGGCATCATGCTACCTGACTTCAAACTATACCACAAGGCTACAGTAACCAAAACAGCATGGTACTGGTACCAAAACAGAGATATAGACCAATGGAACAGAACAGAGTCCTCAGAAATAATACCACACATCTACAGCCATCTGATCTTTGACAAACCTGAGAGAAACAAGAAATGGGGAAAGGATTCCCTATTTAATAAATGGTGCTGGGAAAATTGGCTAGCCATAAGTAGAAAGCTGAAACTGGATCCTTTCCTTACTCCTTATACAAAAATTAATTCAAGATGGATTAGAGACTTAAATGTTAGACCTAAAATCATAAAAACCCTAGAAGAAAACCTAGGTAATACCATTCAGGACATAGGCATGGGCAAGGACTTCATATCTAAGACACCAAAAGCAACAGCAACAAAAGCCAAAATTGACAAATGGGATCTAATTAAACTAAAGAGCTTCTGCACAGCAAAAGAAACTACCATCAGAGTGAATAGGCAACCTACAGAATGGGAGAAATTTTTTGCAATCTACTCATCTAACAAAGGGCTAATATCCAGAACCTACAAAGAACTCAAACAAATTTACAAGAGAAAAACAAACAACCCCATTAAAAAGTGGGCAAAGGATATGAACAGACAGTTCTCAAAAGAAGACATTCATCCAGCCAACAGAAACATGAAAAAATGCTCATCATCACCGGCTATCAGAGAAATGCAAATCAAAACCACAATGAGATACCATCTCACACCAGTTAGAATGGCGATCATTAAAAAGTCAGGAAGCAACAGGTGCTGGAGAGGATGTGGAGAAATAGGAACACTTTTACACTGTTGGTGGGATTGTAAACTAGTTCAACCATTATGGAAAACAGTATGGCGATTTCTCAAGGATCTAGAACTAGAAGTACCATATGACCCAGCCATCCCATTACTGGGTATATACCCAAAGGATTATAAATCATGCTGCTATAAAGACACATGCACACGTATGTTTATTGCGGCACTATTCACAATAGTAAAGACTTGTAATCAACCCAAATGTCCATCAGTGACAGACTGGATTAAGAAAATGTGGCACATATACACTATGGAATACTATGCAGCCATAAAAAGGATGAGTTTGTGTCCTTTGTAGGGACATGGATGCAGCTGGAAACCATCATTCTCAGCAAACTACCGCAAGAACAGAAAACCGAACACCGCATGTTCTCACTCATAGGTGGGAACTGAACAATGAGATCACTTGGACTTTGGAAGTGGAACATCATACACCGTGGCCTATCTTGGGGAGGGGGGAGGGGGGAAGGGGGAGGGATTGTACTGGAAGTTATACCTGATGTAAATGATGAGTTGATGGGTGCTGACGAGTTGACGGGTGCAGCACACCAACATGGCACAAGTATACATATGTAACAAACCTGCTCGTTATGCACATGTACCCTAGAACTTAAAGTTTAATAATAACAATTAAAAAAAAGAAAAATTTACTTCAACCATTGTTATGCTGATTTGGGATTTCAAAATGCACTTAAAATTCTATTTGTCATTTGAATAATCTTGGGCAAATGCTATTTAATCTCAATCTCCAAGTGACTATGAGTTTAAACCAAAGTGACATTCTTATTTACACTTATAAATAATGGAATCCTGAAAAAGAAAAATTGTCATAAGACTATCTCCTATAATGAGGGATGCATATAGGAAGTTTTCACTATACTTTTTATGCAAATTTAGGTGTGTGTATGTGTGTACATGCACTTACATATGATAATCTCATAGTCTCATACAGAGGCAAAAAATCATAAGAATAATTTCTGAGGATTAGATTGAATCTTTCTATTATAAATTGAGAACTGGATTTAAACTGTCTTGCATTGGTGAATTCCTTGAAATTTTTATGGCCATATTTCAAGTTCTTATTTCCTACTATTTGTTTATTGCAGAATTATGGGTACTTTCTCTGAAAATGCTGAATCCTCTAACAATAATTTTTGTCTGCAGACAAAAATCTGTGTAACCCATGATTCCTGATCACTTACAGAAATAAACGAAAATATCCTAGTTTAATGTTCACCACAATTTGACACTATGGGAATAACTTACCTTCTGAGTGTCATATTCTCAATACCCTGATATGTCCGTATTGTAACCACAGACTTCTATTTGTCTTTTCCTTTGCACACCCTCAACTGACTTTCCTGTTTATGTTCAAGTTGAATGTTCATTCTTCGTAAGCACTTTGATAAAGAAGAATTTGTTAATACTGTCACAATTAAACTCTAGTATTCTTTATCGTCCCTAGACACTTAAGGTACAATGTGATCTGTTCTGTTGTGGTGGTAAGGTTGAAATACTATAGTTGTTCTCACACTTGGTCACATATTCACATTAGATGTGTAAACTTTTCGGTAGTGTCCATGAGTAAGCTACATACGTGAACAATAACTGAATATCTTATAATACTAGGCCTTATGCTAAGCACTTCTGATACAATGCCCTAGTTAACAATTAAAAGACATCAACTCAGAGATGAAGAAAGTGGCATACAAGGAAGTTAAAAAAATTGCTCTGTATTTTCACTTCAATTTAACATATCCTTCAATTATAAATAGAAACCGTATATCTTAGCAATTTAACACTTGTAGTGATTTTCTCCCCAATAGAAACTGCATATATTTTATACGATATTACAGAAGTTGTATAGATTTAAATATATTATTATCATTATCATCTTGAAAATTTTGTTAGTTAATAGGCTTAATGATAGATCTTGCTATTTAACATGTAAATGAAGAATTACCCATAATACTCTCTTCCAAATTAAATGTTATAAAATATTTGGTATTTCAATGTTGTTGGTTTCTTTGGTAATTATACTTAATTTTTTAAAATGTAAGCCATTATTCTGAAAATGCATCTATTCTGATTCACTAGGCTGTAAATATCATGGAAAAAAAAAATAACTGTATTATCTGCTCACGCAATAGCGTACCTAATGCAGCCATAGTCACAAGTTCAGTGACTTACAAAACAAAAGAATGGTTCTCACACTGGTTTCCAGATTGACTGCAGTTTGACTGATTCAGTCTAAGCTTGGCTCTGCAGCAAGATAGGCTTCACTCAATGCAGTGGGTTAGGATCAGGTCAGTGACAAGTGAACCTCAATACCTGTGGATCAGCAGATACTTTTGGTATATTATTTTCACAATAAATTCATCACAAGAACCAAGTCAAACTGGGCAATCACATTGAGGCCTGCTTGAAATAAGTCCACTAACATTTCACTGGCCAAATCATCTTACATGTCTAAGCCCAACACCAGGGGTGTAGTATACCCAACCCCAGGTAGGTATACTCCACCCAAAGAAGAAGAAAGCATTTTATGTTTACTGAGAAATAATCCAAGCTACCCCAGTAATCCTTGGTCTAGACCATATGATGTCAGTATTTTTTTTTTTTTAGATGAAGAAATTGAGATTGAGATGTTTATATAATTGACCTCATTCATTAAATTTAGGAAGCAGAGGCATACGTCAAGATGTTTCTGTTTGATCCCAAAATGTCTGATCTTTCCCATATACATTTATCTATCTAATAATTATCAGCAAAACCTTTGGAATTTTCACAACGTATTTCCTGTAATGCAAAAAGTATTATCTTTAAATAAATAACATTCATTTATGTAGAAAATGATTTAGACTGAATATTTAATTCTGAAAGTACTAGATAACGAAGATGTTATCGTAATTTAATGCTATATTAAACACTGAATACCAATGCATAATAATTATTCAGTTAAAATTAGTCATGACACTAAACATTGGGAAAGCAAATCAAAACCATAATGGATACCAATTAACATTCATTAGGATGTCTATTATAAAAAAAAGTAAAGAAAATAAGTGTTGGCAAGAATGTGGAGAAATTCAAGTGCTTGTGCATTGCTAGTGAGAGTGTAAAATGGCACAGCTTCTGAGGAAGATAGTATGGTATTTCTTCAAAAAATGAAGCACAGAATTATCATGTGATCTAACAATTCCACCTTTAGGTATATACATAGGTAATTGAAAGGAAGAACTTGAAGAGATATTTGTAAGCCAATGTTCATAGCAGCATTATTCACAATAGAAAAAGGTAAAAACAAACAAAGTGTCCATTAACAGATAGAATAAATATGTGGAATAATGTGGTATGTAATGTAATATGATTCAGTCTTAAAAAGAAATGAAATTCTGACATATGCTACAACATGGATGAACCTTATAAACATGCTAAGTAGAACAAGCCAGTCACAAAAGTATAACTACTACTTCATTCTATTTATATAAATTACCTAGAAAAGTCAACTGTAGAGACAAAATGAGAAATAGGGCTTCTCAGGGCCTAAAAAGAGAGGGAAATAAGGAATTATTTTTTAATAAGCATAGATTTTTGTTCGGGATGATGAAAAATTCTGGAGATGGATGGTGATGACGATTTCACAACAATATGACTGTACTTAATGCCACTGAATTGTACTCTTAAAGATGGTTCGAATGGTAAATTTTACATTTATTTTGCCACTGACTAAAAATAGAATAAAAAAGATACTCTATTAAAGAATACAAAGTGGCTAATTTAAATCTATCAGGATTAACTAAATAGATACATAATAAAGAAACAGGGGATAAGACAAAATCTTGAATAAGAAAGAACCTGAGACCATACAATGAAATTTCTTTTAGTAAAATTGATGAAACAGGTGGGAGCTTGTCTAGATGTCTGTGATGTTAAGTAAGAAGATGGTGGTGGAATCTCCAGAACAAAGCAAAAGCTCACCTGTGAGAATTGATCACAGGATACTAACAAATCTGAAACACAGCATCAGGTGATTGGACTAAATAGCATTGAATTCTTCTTGCCTTGCATAAAGATTTATAGTTTAAGGTGGAGGAAGGCAGAGTTCTGGTTGGCACCAAGTAACCCAGCTGTGGTGAAAATGGAACTAAAGGAAAGTAAACAAGGAAAGACTGACAAATGCACACTGTGTTTTATAGAAAGCCTATGTCTGTGACTCTAGTGGTTTTAGTGAACCCGGGATACTTTATAATTCAATAGAATTCTCCTGCAGCAAAGCAGAAGTTGATAAATGTGACTTTAGCTACCCTATCAACAATTGATGTTTGTCAAGAGGAAAAATGGAAGTATTTTCCCTCTGGTACTTTCCTGTAATAAATCAAAACACTTAGGTATTTGACCAAATAAGACAATGAATCAGCAAAGGTTATCAATAATTGTCTTACTTTTCTATAGCCCAGGAATTTGCTACATTAAAACTGTTTTTGCATTCTAAATTTTACAAATTAATAACATATCTTCTTGATATTTCAAAAAAGTCAATCACATAATTAATATCTGATTATTAAAGCTGTGTTGCAAAGAATCAGCCAGATATTATGTGGCCACTTTTTACCCAGGTAATAAATTATGAAATAATGATAATTTGACTTTACAAATTTGTCTTCCACATGAGCATAAAATTTATATTTGTCTCAGTTTTTGTCAGCATTAATAATGTGCATCATTAAAGAACATTAGGATCTGACCTGATGAAATGGAAAGGTGAAACAGAATAAATATAGAGTACTGTCTTTAAATCAGTGAAAGCAGTCAACATGAAAAGAGAAAAAAAGCTTAAAGAAAAATATTTTAATGTGTTATAAAATAATGTAAAACATTTAATGGAAGCTATGCTACTAGAAAAACATCTGTTTTATGCTAAAATCAATCAATTTTGTTTACTTTTGGTAAAATGCTAATGTTTATACCTACAGTTTATAAATATTGATTGCATAATTAATTATAGTTTGATTGTTATGCATAACTGGCAAGGATAAATATGCTTCAGTATAATTATTTAATAATTATTTTATAAATATTAATTTAAAGCAGGTACTACAATTCAATATTCACTCTACTCCAAAATTGAATATCAAATACTTTAGTTTTGCAAAATACCAAGTATAATTGATCTTTCTGGAATGTATGCAATGTTAATCCTGTGGCATTTTGAATCTCCTAACTCAACCATCCACTTATCCTGGAATGTTCTAAAATCTACTTTGAGAAAAAAAAATTTACAGAAAGATTAGTATTCTACACTCATTTCTCAGTGTTAATTTTGTGGAAAGTGGAATATCAGAATAATTTTTTTTTTTTTTTTTTTTTTTTTTTTTTTGAGGCAGAGTCTCGCTCTGTGGCCCAGGCTGGAGTGCAGTGGCCAGATCTCAGCTCACTGCAAGCTCCGCCTCCCGGATTTACGCCATTCTCCTGCCTCAGCCTCCCGAGTAGCTGGGACTACAGGCGCCCGCCACCTCGCCCGGCTAGTTTTTTGTATTTTTTAGTAGAGACGGGGTTTCACTGTGTTAGCCAGGATGGTCTCGATCTCCTGACCTCGTGATCCGCCCGTCTCGGCCTCCCAAAGTGCTGGGATTACAGGCTTGAGCCACCGCACCCGGCCCAGAATAAAATTTTTTAAATCTTGCTTTGTAAGGCCTAGACATTCCACTTTTGTTTCTGACCCTTCCTTGCTTTCAGATACATCAGATAAGGCTGATCCCCAATTCAGAATGAAGAGCAAAAGCTTGACTTGGTACGGCCTATCTTGGCAGTCATTCTTCAGATTGATTGATTGATTGATTTGTAGATGCGCACACAATACCTTCCTGCAAATGAAACCCCAGGAAGTCCTCAAGAAATACCATGCAAACAAAATTTCAAGTTCCACTAGGGAAGTTATGTTACATGTTCCAGCTGAAAACATTAGTTTGCAGCACTGGAGAGTGACTAAAGCAGGCAGAAATTGAAGAGATATAACCTATCAAAAACAGAAATTACAACATGTAATATTCATATTTATATATCTTTTTACCCGAGGGCACTCTCTAATCTGTGAAGCCTGGTGTAGTAATAATTCAAAGAAAAAACTGGTGTGGATAAAATTCAAACAAACTTTTATCAGATTCATGAGTTGGAGGATTCATTTTGGGGGTATCATAGCTTGTGGAAATTTAGAGAAAGGAACCTAGGAAGGAAGAAGCAGGGGATTTTTAAAATGCTCATATAAACTGTACTGAAATCCTTGAATAACAAGTGGACGGCATATATGCAGGAGGTTTTCCTAAAGTTCCATCAGAAAACAATAGTTTAAGGCATTAAGAAGGCTGAGCAGGAGGTTTTACCCCACCCCTCAAGACAGACTGAGTTTGTAACTCGAGTGTCATTAAAGAAACAACCTCCTAAGAAGATAATCAAAATTCTTCTGAGAGAGATAAAAGAATTAGGTACCCTACAATGTATCATTCACAATTTATATTATGCAATTTAAAATTATATATATATATATGAAGAAACAGAAATTCATGAACCCACAGAGAGAAAAATAAAGTCAGCAGAAATTGATTGCAATATAACAATGTTAAAATTAGCAGAAAGCGACTTTTAAGCAATATTATAAATAGGTTCAATGACCTAAAGTAAAATACAGTCCTAATAAGTAACAAATGGAGAAGCATCACAAATTTTTAAAAAACTATAAAAATATTTATCATAAAACTACATATAAAGAAGAAATATCACTAGATGAGCTCAACTGCAAATTGAAAAATATAAAGTATTGATAATCTAGAAGATAAATTAATAGAAATTATCAGCTATGACAAATAGAAAAAAACTGCAATGAAACGATCAGGTCTTTTATGACCTGTGGAAAAATACCATGTGCTATACCAAATGGAGCTTCAGTAGAAAAGAAGAGAGAGAATGAGACCAAGGCAATGAGATATGAATGGTGTAAAATTGCTGAGCATTGATGATACATCTAAAATTTATAATTTCAAGAAGCTCCACAAACTCATAATAGTTATAAAAACAACTTTTTCAATGTACTAGATAGCTGGAATTAATAAGTTTGAAATACCTAGTGCTATCTAGAATATGGAACAATGGGAATTTTTATATACTGTTTGTAAGAGTGTTAAATATTAAACCACCTTGGAAAATAGTTTGATACTTCCTTATAAAGTTCAATAATTAGCTATCCCAGGTTAAGCATTTTTTGCTACCAGGTATTTTCCTAGGATAAATTAAAACCTATGCCTCAGAATGATAGGCCCATTTTTCCCCCCTGTAATGGTCTAACAATAGAAATAAACAAGATGTCTATCAGTCAGTGAATGGATAAAAAGTCATATACTGATACAATAGAATATTGCTTAGCAATATAAATGAACTGTGGATACATGCAACCACATGGAAGAATTACCCTGATACCTTTTTGCACAAAAAAAGTGAGATAGAAAAGAATGCATGTTGTATTGTCTCCTTTGTATAAACCTCCACATTAATCAAAATTATCTATGGTGACATATATCAGTTCAGTGATTTACTGAGACAAAAGGGATGTGCCAGAGAAAGAGTTGTTAGGATAATTTAAAAGCTGTTGAAAATCATCAGGATAGTGGTTATCCTGATAGCCCAATTGTATCCTGATTTGCATATATACATTTACAAAAATTGTCTAATTGTACATTTAAGGTCTGCACATCTTTGGACATTTTACCAAAAAAAAAAAAAATACGAAATTCTAAATGGTATGTATATTAGTTTCTTATTGCTACTGTAACAAATCACTACAAGCTTAGAGTTTTAAAACAACAAAAAGTTATTTTCTTACAATTCTAGAGGTCAAAATATAAAATCAGTCTCACTGGCTAAAGTCATAAAGTGTTCAGGCATGGTTCATTCTGGAGGATCTTGAGAATAATCTGTTTCCTTGATTTTTAGCTTCAAATTACATATATACACATACACAAAACTCTATTTGTGTGCATATACATATATATGGATATAAACATAAACATACACATCTGTGTATATATACACAAATACATTCATAGGAACATATATAGCATATAAACAACTATATATGTGTGCATCTACCTATTTATATGTATGTAATGTTCTTATATTGTCTCCTGAAAATAGTTCCTCAGTAGCAATGAGCACACCCAGCACTCCGATCTCGGCCTTTGGCTTCTAAATATCAGTCTTTACAAACACACAAAACAGAACTCCTTAGAGAAACGGTAGATTTCAGATCTATGGCAGGGATCTTAAGAGATAAGCAAAGAAAACCTTGTTAAGCCAGAAATAAAAGAAGTGCTAAAAAAATGACTGAAACATGTTGAAAGGGTACAATTACATCTACAGTGCTTTCATTAGCCAATTCAGAGACAACTTTACAATCAAGATTACCAAATATTGTAATGAATTAAAAACTATAACCAAAGTGTCCATAAGTAAGTAAATAAATAACACAACATTAAAACTCTTCTTTTGGACAGAATATCAACTAATTAATGTAGATGGGTAATATATTTAGAAAATGATTAATGTTTACTAAAACTAGTGGGTGAAAATTGCATACGAAAGTTATCCAGACAGTTTTAAAATATCTGCCAATATCTATTTAGTTAATACAAAGGAAAACTAGGAAATGTACAGGAGAGAAATCTGACAGAAACCACATTAACCATTAACTAAGCACTAAACAATTAAGCATTAACATGCTTAAATGTCAGGAAAAAGAAACATGCCTCTGTATGTGCACTTGTGTACTTTTGCTACTTTTGGAACTTTTTTGAGTTTGAAATTAGATCAAAATAAAATGATTTTAAAAATCAGACACAGCACATCATCTTCAATCTTCCCCTCCCTTCATTGATTTGTGTAGTGGTAATCCCTATGTATCCGACATTATATCAACATGAAAGTCATGGCAAGCTTGTTGAAGGTGCCAGGTGAAAGTGGGAGAAAAATTTGAGCCTTAATTACACATTTGAGTCAATGACTTAGCAAATTAGTAGCCATGCAGCTCTAGAGTTGCTAGGTGATATAACACATACCATGTATATTTAAGCCTGTTTTAATTGTGTTTTCATTTATTGCTGCCGAACCCATCAATACAAACAAAAATTCCACATCTTATATGAGCCAAACGCTGTTACCACTATAACAAACTAATTTAACAATATAAATGGAAAAATCATTTGGAAGAAAATTATTTACCAGTGAAACTGTTTGAACATTCTTCTGATGGATGGATTTCAATCTTGTTAAACAATTTCCCCTTAATACTTGCCTCAGTGGCATGGACATGTTATTTAAATTCTTACGTGGCAAGTTTTACATCTCATTAATTATCTGAATAATCAATACACAAGCAATGCTATTTCCTTTCTCAAAATTAATGTCTGGGTCGCGCACAATGGCTTAGGCCTGTAATTCCAGCACTTTGAGAGGCCAAGGGGTGCGTGTCACCTGAGGTCAGGAGTTTGAGACCTGCCTGGCCAACATGGGGAAACCCATCTCTACTAAAAATACAAAAAACTTAGCCAGGCTTGGTGGCGGGTGCCTGTAATCACACCTACTGGGCAGGCTGAGGCAGGAGAATCACTTCAACCCTGGAGGCGGGGATTGCAGTGAGCTGACGTTGTGCCACTGACCTCCAGCCTGGGCAACAGAGTGAGACTCTGCCTCAAAATAATAATAATAATAACAATATTAATAATATGTAATTATTATTAGATAATTATTATTAGATATTAATCTAATATCTTGTGAAGAAAAAGCAAGATTCAGACATTATTACAATACTATTGGATATTGCTGATGTATTTTGACAAAGAGTGACAGAAAGAGAGAGAGAGAGAAGGGAGGGGGGGAGGGAGAGCAGGAACAACTTTTAAACTCTTTGTTGATAAGTCATGAATTTTTAATTCATGGAAAATCTACATAGATTGTATGCAAAGCTAATAAAATTTCTATAAAACCTTCATCATATCATTGACATTATTGTGAATTTAATTTTTTAGTCTTTCTTATTAAATATCTCCCTGTTTCTTCATTTTCATTTCAAAATACACATTGAAAAAAATGTGTATTTTTCATTTTCATTTCAAATAAGCAAAGAAAATATCACTGCACTCATACCAGATTCGGGGTTGCTAATATAGTAATGTGTTTGTAATTAACTGCCACCAAACAAAGCAACCAGTCACTGGTAGTCATCTGTACTATTCAACATTTCTTTCATTTGAAATTGGCAACATACATAG
Source organism: Chlorocebus sabaeus (assembly GCF_047675955.1). NCBI lineage: Eukaryota > Metazoa > Chordata > Mammalia > Primates > Cercopithecidae > Chlorocebus > Chlorocebus sabaeus. The sequence continues at coordinate 17,532,487 of NC_132927.1, read as the reverse complement.
TATCTGATCAATTCACTTCAAGATTTCCACCATTTCTATTTTGGATAATGTGTCCCTTATGTGTGATAATTAAAACCAAATAATATCTTTGGTGTTTCAAACTTGAAACTCTGAGTAATAATAATGTAAGCCACGTAAAAGAAACACTTTATTAAATGACCTGATTTTAGTGTAACTGTGTACCAAACAAAGTCAAGGTTTACTTGTTTCCAATATACTTTTTAAATGTTAATTTTGTTCTTCTATAGCATTCTCTTCCGAAGTGAACTATTTAAGTACACTTCTTTTATCATCATTTAAATCCAACAATTTGTTTATCCTTTTAAAAAATTATAGTGATATATACATACACACACACACACACATATACACACACATATATACTAGTTTGACCTATAATTTCTTTGCTTTTTTGCTTATAAACTCTCTCAATTATGTCAACATTTCTGCAATTATATTTTGGTTTGTTAAAATTTCGAGTTCTACTTTTACCCATCATCTATACTGCAATTTTGTCACCAATTTTTTGTTTTACTTTCCATTAAAGAAAACACCTATTTTCTTTCTTTCTATAATCTATATCAGACCAATTGTCACTCTTTCTTTAAGTCATTTATACTCTGTTGTTCTTTATATTTTCATCTAGGTATTTCTCATACTTTACCTGAGATTAAGTTTCAGATTAGTTGAACTGAAATTCTATAGTTAAACCTATTATCCCTAGGCTTGATAAGTCATGTGTGAAGAAAGTTAATTTGCTTGTGACATCAGCTATAGTCTAGAAAATGAAATATTTTTATCCATAAGTCACTATTCCTTCTTCATATAGACTTTTCTCCTTCAAAGTCCTAACTCTCAAATAAAAAGAAGTAAAATTTGTAGCCATGCAAATAAGCATTTTATTTTTCAAATCAGAATTTGCTTTTTGTTTTAAACATGCAAAATATAACAGAGATTTTGGGAGTAAGTCTATGGTAGTAGTATGATAACTTCATTGATTTTCACATAAGACGGTTTAGTAGTGGTTTAGAGTTTAAGCTTTCTTTTCCTTTTTCCTTTTGGCACATTTTAGTCACACTTCAAGCAACTATTTCCCAAAAGAAATAATAACCCTATTCTTTATCATTTTTTCTCAGGAAGATAGCTTTTAGTCTTAAATTTCATGACCTACTAAGCAAGAAGCCATCAACTAGGGGGGAAATGATATTTGAATGAGAAACAGCTATGTTCATTCATGATTTCCCATTAAATAGAATTTTTCAAGTTTAACAACCATTTTGACTTAATAGGTGATAACTTTAAATACAGGTGAAATGACTATATTAGAACAGGCAACATTTATTTTACATAAGCTGGAATATTTAAAGTCTTAGATACTGTTCATAAAACAATATTGGTATATTGTTTCCAGGAAAACAATTACTTTAGTAAATAATTGCATATTCACCAACACGGTTTTATGAACTATGCTCAAACCTTTAAATATAGAAGATATAATACTTTTTACAAAGGTTTGAACTTAATTGGAAAGTAATAAGTGCATTTAAAACACAGTAAACCTAACATCATTCCTACCTGGTAAAAAGAGAAACAATCCCCATTTGAAGAAGAAGGAGGAGAAAAGAAGAACAGACACTGTAATTTTTAAAATATAATTATAAGGGCTGGGCGCCGTGGTTCACGCCTGTAATCCCAGCACTCTGGGGGGCTGAGGCGGGTGGCTCACGAGGTCAGGAGTTCAAGACCATCCTGGCTAACATGGCAAAACCCCGTCTCTACTAAAAATACAAAAAATTCCAGGGCTTGGTGGTGGGCGCCTGTAGTCCCAGCTACTCGGGAGACTGACGCGGGAGAATGACGTGAACCCGGGAGGCGGAGCTTGCAGTGAGCCGAGGTCGCGCCACTGCACTCCAGCCTGGGCGACAGAGCGAGACTCCGTATAAATAAATAAATAAATAAATAAATAAATAAATAAGATCTAGAAATATCTACATGACATTAAAATCTTGCTTTTTGTACTATGCTAATAATGTATGCAAGACAAATACATTCATGATTTACAAATAATACATTTCATGTAGACTTCAAAAGTTTTCCTCAGATATTGTAAAGTGTAGTAAGCTCAGTGTGCCACAGAGTAATATTAACCAAGTTACATCCTTGGACAGCTCTTATGTACAAAAGAGCTTCAATAAGGATTTTTAGAGTTTTTAAAATAATTCTTGTTTGTAATTTTTGTGTGTATATAAAATGTTGTCCCAGCACTTTGGGAGTCCGAGACGGGCGGATCACGAGGTCAGGAGATCGAGACCATCCTGGCGAACACGGTGAAACCCCGTCTCTACTAAAAATACAAAAAACTAGCCGGGCGAGGTGGCGGGCGCCTGTAGTCCCAGCTACTCCGGAGGCTGAGGCAGGAGAATGGCATAAACCCGGGAGGCGGAGCTTGCAGTGAGCTGAGATCCGGCCACTGCATTCCAGCCTGGGCGACAGAGCGAGACTCCGTCTCAAAAAAAAAAAAAAAAATGTTGCCATAGACCAATGCAAAATAAAATGATGACTAAGTTTGAATGTGATTCATTACCTAATAATATGAATATAATAAATACTTAGTTTTTCAATTTATACAGTAATTATTAAACAAATTTACTTTCAGTACTTTTTTTAAAAAAAATAAACATTTATTATGACTTGCAAAATACACTGTCATTTTATTTATTTATTTATTTATTGAGACTCTTGTCAAGTTTCACTCATCGCCAAGGCTGGAGTTCAATGGTGCTATCTTGGCTCACTGCCACCTCTGCTTACCGGGTTCAAGTGATTCTCCTGTCTCAGCCTCCCAGCTGGGATTACAAACGCTTGCCACCAAGCCCAGCTAATTTTTGTATTCTTAGTAGAGACAGGGTTTCACAATATTGGCCAGGCTGGTTTTGAACTCTTGACCTCAGGTGATCTGCCCGCCTTAGCCTCCCAAATTGCTGGGATTACAGGAGTGAACCACCATGCCTGGCCCTATATTGACCCATTGATCTTTGAACGTTAGTCCTTATCTTTCCCAACACTTGAATTTAGAATTCACTCACATAGGCAAACAACGACTTTTATCATTTCAAGTATATCTTGATGTTGGAACGCCATTTACCGTCTCTCAGCAATATGTCTAGACACAACTGAGCTCAAGGCTTTATTTGAACTTGCTAGTATCATCTCCTGAGAGGTGAAATACTAATGTCCTGTTAGTATATTGACAAAATACAGAATACTAGAACATATTCTTTAGATAAGAAAATTCTGAGAATAAACTAAAGCAATCTTCATTATTCATTTACAATCCATCATTCCCCGTATTGTTTCTGTATATAAAATTTGCTCTAATATAGATTGATCACATATGTGACATATATTATGCTAAAAGCATAGTGAAATAAATACATTTCTGAGAAGATGAAATATAGTAAGGAAAAGCATAAATATGGAAGAAATCTGCAAGATGATGAGAAATCTGGGATAATGGAATATATATGTGTATAATAATGTCATGGCTGTGAATCAGATCAAATGAACACGTGATAGAACATATTTCCCCAACACTGACAAGGCTTCATACAAAAAGCACAAATATCAGTGAAACAGGACATTTATCTAGCAAAGTGATGATTGCAAGATGAATGACAGTATAGGCAGATAAAACGCCAAGGAAAGAAAGTATTAGAGTGAGCCTCTAGCCTGAAGTCTGAGTGACTATAAATAACAAAGGCATGAAAGCTGCCAGGATGTGTTTACAAATACAGTGATGACAACACCAAAATTAACAGTAGTGATTCTACTTCTCTTCCAATACTTGAAAAATTCAGTACTCCTGAGCTGGTTATATAAGGATAAGTTAAAATGAAAATATCGTCATATTTAGTGGGTAGTTAAAGCATTCAGAGAGAAGGCCACAATTAACCAAGAAGCCTTGACTTTAGGAAACCCAAATTATTTTTGTTTGTTTGCTTGTTTTAATAAAGGAGATATTTACAAGAATCACTTATTTACTGGCTTCTATCTTCACTTGCCAGGTTTTGATCCATGGGTAATAACTTTCTTGCATTTCAGGACTATGTATGTGTGTGTACAGAGCAGATTTTCACAGTATATGTTCCATGCCATGGCATCATGAAGTCCTAGAGCAGAAAGCATGAGAAATGGGGATAATTGTCAGTTTGTCCTCACAGAGTCTACTCTGTGCTGATAGGTTTCAGTTTCCCCTTACTTTCCTTCATTCCTTCACATTTCCCTTATCCCTTACATCCATATTTTTTCCAGAATGCCTGCAAGGCTGAACTGTAGCAGCTCTGGGTCCACCACCAGACAAAAGAGTAAAAGCCTTCCATAGACTTCTTCAGCAGTATACTTTTATGTTCCATGTTAAATGATACTGATACTTCAACGATCATCTTTCACACCTTCATTTCTCATGTTCTCTCACAATTGTAAGGTTTAGTTCTCATAATAAGTCCCATTTCACATCACTCCTAACTGTTGAATTGACCTAACCAACCTCTAAATGACATATGTCTTATTTATAACACAGACTAGAACATAAATCTAGATGATTTCCTAGTTAATCTGTAATACAGAATTTTTGGTAAATGCCAGGTAATGAATAGCAGAAAAATCTATGTATGTATTTGATAATAAATAAGTAATATGATGTCTGTACCCTCTGAATCCCATGGAGTGGAGCAACACATTACACAAAGTGAATAAAATCTATATTGGAGCAGAATATTATTAAGAATGCCATCACCATACCAGCAATTTAGTCATTCTTGTTACATTTAATGTAGAAATGAATGAAATGAACAAGGCAAAAGGCCAGGTTGCTATTCTGTCTTCTTTGAAAGATAGTATCCCTGGGTAAGAAGAGAGGCCATAAACACACACACACACACACACACACAAACAGAAGCAAATAAAGAATCTACTGCTGTACCTTATCTACAGTGAAAAAAACAAAACAACACAACTGGCATGTCAAAACATAAAGATCAGAAAGATAGCATGAGCACTTACAAGAGTACAGGGGAAAGTCAATTTAGTGATGGCTTCCATGAGTGGCAGACACTGGTAAGATGAATATATGCATAAAGTCTAATCAAAGTTTTATTGTGGATGTTCTATATTCTCAGACTTTCATAGGTATATGAATCACCTTGGGGTCTTGTTAAAATACCTATCATAACAAATCTGTGATATGACCTGGTTTTTTGAATTCTTACAAGCTAGTAGGTCAGGTCACTGCTATTGGTCTTTGGACAATATATTGCTTAACAAAGATTTCATAGACAATAATTGAAACCAAAAAACAAAAGCATACTGTTGGAAAAAAGACATGTAGATAATCAAATATAATCAAATGAGTCAACAAAGTTCATGAAAATAAATGTTTCATATCTGTATGTAAATTTAATTTCTTTGTAAATTACTTATAATCAGGTAAACATTTTAATAAAATATATTATGAAGATAAAACATTAAATATATGAACATGCTGAAGATAAGATAAAATAAGGAAAGGCCAGGGGTAAACACTCTCTCATCAGAAAATGTTAACTAAAAGAATTCATAACAGAAAAACTTCAAGAAGTTCCTCCTTTTAAATTATCCTCATTTAATTGGTAATATTAATTATAATCAAAGTCAGTAAGATTTTAATAGACTTGGTCAAGAAGCTCTAAATATCATTTAGAATAAAAAATACTTGTTTTTTTTTTAAAGAAATACTAATAAAGACAGTTTATCATGCATTAAAATCCACATAGGATAAAATAAACTGCATTTTGATAGGTACGTGGTTAGATAGATAAATCAAACATAAGAAATAATGCACAAAGAGATGCAAATGTATATTAGAAAATAAAAAAAAAGGACTGGCTGCGGCAGCTCACACTTGTAATCCCCAACACTTTGGGAGGCAGAAACAAGAGGAATGCTGGAGCCCAAGAGTTCAAGACCACCTTGGGCAACAGAGTGAGGACTCATCTCTGCAAAAAATAAATTTAAAAGATTAGTCAGATTTGCTGACATGCACTTGTAGTCCCAACTACTCAGGAGTCAGAGGTAGGAAAATTGCTTTAGCCAGAGAGATGGAAGCAGCAGTGAGCCATGATTGTGCCACTGTACCTCAGCCTGGGGGACAGAGTGAGACCTTGTCGCAAAACAACATCGAAAGAATAAAAATGACATTGAAATCTACAAATAAAAATGTTATTTAACAAATACTACTTTCTAAAATATTTTATCAATATGCTACATATGCTGACATAAATTATAAGTTTTAAATATTTTAGGGTAAAAGTGAATTATAATATTTTAATAATATTATGTTGAAAAATACAATATAATAAAGGTATAAAAATCTTTAAAACCATAACACTTAAGAGCAACTGTAAAACAAATTATTATATCTACTTCTGTTAACAGTAATACTGACGAGAATAGATTTTTATGTCCATAATCAACATTAATTATATAAAGTTAAATGAATAATTTGAAAAATATATGTTGCAAAGGAATTATATTCTTAAAGATAAAATATTTTTTTTAATTATAATGAGAAATAAGCACTGAGAGTAAAGGTACGTGCAACTCAAAAAACTATGTCCATTGTAGAGGATAGAAATTTGAAAATTAAAAAAAAATCTTCAAAAAATAACAATAAAATAACATGTCCCGCATTTCTCCCTAATTAATTTCACACAGTTAAAAATTATTTAAAAACTCATATTGATGAGTCTGCAGATGGGCAGGCAAACTTATAAGCGACTTAGGGAGTACAAATGGGCACAACCATTCTGGAAGGAGACCAAATTAAATACTCAGTATTTAAAATGTATATACAGCACTTGACACAGCTAATATACACCCAGAAACTGTCTATAATATTTGAGGCAAGAATATTTACTTATAAATATTTATAATTGCAGGAACATGTTAAAACATATACCCACTAATAATCCAATGGTAAAAATTACAGAACACATTGTTACAATGAAATTTTTTTCCTGTGTTAAAAAATTTTCTATAAAGTATATTTGCATGACAAAGAAAAGTTTTCAGATAAATATCTAGACAGTGACTATATACTTGGGTCAGTTTATGTATTGATTCACTTTCACTTATTTTGGCCAATATTTCTTTTTTATTTATTTATTTTATTTTTTTCTGAGACAGAGTCTCGTTCTGCCGCCCAGGCTGGCGTGCAGTGACTCGGCTCACTGTAACTTCTGGCTCCTGGGTTCAAGAGATTCTCCTGCCTCAGCCTCCCAAGCATCTGGATTACAAGCACATGCCAGCACGCCTGGCAAATTTTTGTATTTTTAGTAGAGACGGGGCTTCTCCATTTTGCCCGGACTGGTCTCAAACTCCTGACCTCAAAGTGCTGGGATTACAGATGTGAGCCACCGCGCCCAGCCTGGCCGATGTTTCTTTCCCCAGCCCTGAAACTCCAGAACTCAGCTTGTTTTCCAGCTGGAGTTGCCCTGCAGATAAATCGCATTATTGCTTTGATCACAGAGGCCAGATAACTACACTGGTTGAAAAGAAACTGAAATGACTGGATGTCACACTAGCTATTCAGTCCATGTAGCCCAACCAGGATTTCTGAAGAAGTAACTCTGGTTACTGGAAGATGCGAAAAAGGATGAACACTGTGGGCAAATCGCTGCCTTTGTCTATATCCCATCCCCCTCAGACTGTTCTGAGAAACTTTAGATTTCACAGAGGCTCTCTGAATACATTACACGAAACAAAGTGATTGACCATGATTTTTTTGTGAAGCACTGGACGGTTTGGCAATACAATCCCATACACTGTACAGATATTAAATTTATCGTGCTCCACTTTATTGCACTCTGCAGGTATTGCATTTTTTGCTTAAACAAATGGACAGCTCTGGGCAACTCTGCATCCATCAAGTTTCTCGTCACCATGTGCTCACTTCATGTCTCTGTGCCACATTTGGTAATTTTTACAATAGTTCAAACTTTTTTAATATTAAAGCTGTTATGGTGATCTGTGGTTGGTGAGCTTTAAATGTGACTATTGTAATTGTTTTGAGGTGCCACAAGCCACTCCCATATAAGATAGCAAAGTTAATCAATAAAGGCGTGTTCTCACTGCTCCACAAACCAGCCATTCCCTGTCTCTCTCCCTCTCCACTGGCCTTCCTATTCCCTGAAACACAACAATATTGAATTAGGTCAATTAATTACCTTAAAATGGCCTGCAGGTGTTCTAGTGAAAGAAAGAGTTCCACATTTCTCATTTTAAATCAAAAGCTAATCTTAGTGAGAAAGGCACATCAAAAACTGAAACAGGCTGCAAGTTAGACCTCTCGTGTCAACTAGTCAACTTGTGAATGCAAACAAAAAGTTATTGGAGGAAATTAAAAATGCTACTACAGTGAACACAGGAATGATAAGAAAGCATAACAATCTTATTACTTTTATGAAGAAAGTTTCAGTTTTTTGGATAGATAAACAAGCCACTAATTATATTAAAATAAGACCTAATTGAGAACAAGTCCGTAACTCTCCCTTTATTTCTATGTGGACTGAGATGGTGAGAAAGCTGCAGAAAAAAAGTTTGGTTTATGAAGAGGTTGTTTATGAAGTTTACAAGAAAGAAACTGTCTAAAAATGCAAGGTGAAGCAGCACGTGCTGATGTAGAAGCTGTGCAGGTTCTCTAGATGTTTTAGCTAAGATAATAGATAAAGAGGGCTACACTAAAAAAAAGTAGATTTTTAACGTGAAGACTTAAACTGTAATACAACACCATCTAATACTTTCATAGCTTGAGACAAGTCAATACCTGGCTTCAAAACTTCAAAGGACAGGCTGACTTCTTAGGATCTAATGTAGTTGGTGACTTTATGTTGAAGTCAATGCTCATTGACCATTTCAAAAGTCCTAATGCCCTTAAGAATTATGCTTCATTTACTCTGCTTGTGCTCTCTAAATGGAACTACAAGCCCTGGATGTTTAGTGTACACAATTTAGTGTAACTTTTATATGCACTGGGAAGCCAAATGTCCTGTGACTTGCTTTATTGAGATATTTTTGATAGAGTAGTTGGGCTAAGATTTTACTTAGACAGACAGACAGATAGATAGATAGATAGATAGATAGATAGATAGATAGATAGATGATAGATAATTTTATGTAGACATAATGACTATTCACATTTCATTTATTGATCAGTTACTACTATGTTATCATTCTCCTTCCTTCTTTCCCTCCTTCCTTCCTTCCTTCCTTCCTTCCTTCCTTCCTTCCTTCCTTCCTTCCTTCCTTCTTTCCTTCCTTCCTTCCCTCCTTATTTCTTCCTTCCTTTTTTTTTTTTTTCTTCAAGATTTCACTCTGTATCCCAAACTGGAGTGTGGTGGCACAATTATGGCTCCTTTCCCTGTAGCTCTGACCTCCTGGGCACAGACAGTCCTTCTGCCTCCGCCTCCTGAGTAACTGGGACCACAGGCACAAGTCACGGTGCCTGGCTAATCCATTGTTACTATTATCTGTAGATATGGGTGTCTCGCTATGTTGTCCAGGCTGGTGTCAAACTACTGGGCTCAAATGATTCTCCTGCTTCTGCCTCCCAAAGTGCTGAGATTACAGGTGTGAGCCACTGTGCCCAGCCCACTAGGTAAGTGTCTTTTGGGTACATTTAATCCTCTGAACAATTATATGAGTTTAATTGTATTATCACTTCAAATTACAGATGCGAAAACTGAGGCAAAGAGTGTGCTTTAAGGTCAGGTAGGTAGTAAATAATGGAATGGTAAAGTTTGTTTTCAAGATGGATTTTTAAACTCTGTGACACATTGTCTAACCATTTGAGGAGAAACACCTACCCTTCCAACTTTTCTGCAATACTCATAATTGGGTAACTTAAAAGCAAACAAAATAAGCTAGTTTAGTCAACAATAGATTCAGAGGTGGTTTACCAATAAAAAACTCATTGTATGCATGTAGCCCTACTATATTATTTTGCAGAAAGTCATGAAAATCTGCGAACTCAGAATATTTTTGGCTTTTTAAATCTGGATCCAAGTGGTCTCTTTTAAGCCATAGGTGATGTGCTAACCCAAAAGTAACAGATGGTAATTGGAAAATTTTCGTTGCCTATCACATCTTTGTGGAAATGGAATTTATGAATAAACTTATTTTCTACTTTGAATAAATCTAAAATGGTTGCATGTACTTCCAAAGTTTCTAATGGTGGTACATAATATAAATAATGTAATCTAGATAACAAATTCACAGATCTATTTAAATCTGTAAAATCTATTTATCTTTAAAATATGCTATCATCATATCAAATTTGCAAAATCTATTGGTCTTTACGATATGCTATCATTTGTTGTATGACATATTTCAAATATAGAGTATAGAAATGGCCAGGGCTAGTGGCTCACGACTGTAATCTCAGCACTTTGGGAGGCCAAGGCTGACAGACCATTTGATGGTAGGAGCTCAAGACTAATCTGGCCAACGTGGTGAAACCCCATATCTCCAAAAATACAAAAATTAACCAGGTGTGGTGGTGTGCACTTGCAGTCCCAGCTGAGGTAGGAGAGTCACTGGAACCCAGGAGGCGGAGGTTGTGGTGGGCTGAGATCACACCACTGCAGTCCAGCTTGAGTGACACAACAAGACTTTGTCTCCAAAAAAAAAAAAAAAAAAAAAAAAAGTACTTGTACTTACTCATGTGTATCCAAACTAAGCTACATCATCTTCACATGTTGACACATTAGATTTTTTTTTTGTCCATGAAGTAAAACATTATGGGTGCATTGAAGTTTTCAGTGAAACCCTCTGCTCTCTACCTGTTTTCCTCAGAATTAGTTTAATTGTAATTAGTATTACTACATTCTTACATTCTTGAGTGATAGGAGCATTATGTAAAATGATCTGGATGTCTTGTTAATAGTGAATAGAGTTTTAACAGTTAAATCCATTACTTGAATTTCCATTATGCTATTAAATATTCAAGTTTATTGCACAGTACATTTTGGTATAAGAACTATTTTTTCTTAGGAAATTGGATATCCCATCGATGTTTTCAAAGTACTCAGTTTAGAGTTTTATTTAATATATTTAATGTTGTCTTATGACAGTTGTTCAGAGTAATTAATTATCTCAAAGTGAAAACATCTATGTATCTACCAACCAAGTCAAGGAATATAACATTATTGGAAATTTATTATGTTCTGTTCCCTACTACCCACCATTCCTCCTCCTTCTCCAAACCTGATCTGACTTCTAATTCCATAAATGAAGTGGAATTTACTTTTTAATGTGAATAACAGAATCATAGAGTACATGTTTTGTGACTGACTTCCTTTATTCAACATATGTTTGTGAAATGTATCTGTATTGCTTCTCATATAGCAGTTCTCATATTACATTTGGTTAGGTAGGAAAAGGATCATTGCCACATAGCATTCAAAAACATTAACATATTCTAATATACTCTATTATATCATTATATGAATATGTTATTTAGTACCTTGGTACTCAAATTAGCAGCAATAAAGTTGACAGACCAAAAGTCCTGTGGTAGTGCTCATGTGCACATGTGTCATTTAGGAGTGGAATTGTCAAGTAGCAGCATTTAGAAATGTGTTTCACTATCTAATTCCACTGAGCAATTGTCTTAAATGTTTATAGTAATTTATATACATACTTGTACAATATAAAACTTATTTCTTCACGTTCTAGCCAATACTTGGTTTTCCCAGGATTTTTTATTTTGGTTATTCCTGTAGGTACGTTTTGGTATGTTATTATGATTTTAATTTACATTTCCCTTGTTATTAGTGAGGTTGAGCAGTTATCACCTCACCAGAGAGTCACGTTTAGCCTTATTAGTAGCAAGAAAACTGGCTTTGCATGGCCACGATGATATTCATTACAAAATATAGAGAATTTACCTATTATTATTATTTTTTGCTCAAACTGCTTAACCTGTATCTACTCATGCCTTAAAAGCTGCCAGTTTACATGAAATAGTCATTAGTAGAATAATTTAAACAAGTTGTAAAGATATAATCAGAAAAATGTATAATGTGAGACATGCTTGCTCTAAAGCTCATTGGTATACTCTCCTCAAAATCAAGTTAACTTGGTAGGAGAGATGAAGATGACAGAATTGTTCTGGATTAGCAGAAGCTAAAGAGCCATGAAATAACAGGAAAATCCTTGAAAGTTGGTCTTTTAATGATAAGTGGCAACCGAGGGTGTTTCTTTAGGGTAAGCTCTGAAGAAATTTAAATATGGAATGGATTTTAAATATTATTGCAATTACTTTTAATTTTTAAATTAATGGTAAATAACTTCAGGAGATGAATGCTGAATTACGAAATATGTTATTTTCAAGTTACTTTTTCAGCAATTGAAGGACAGAGGGATTGTTCTATTATTTCATCTTTTCTTATTTTTCAATGTGAGGTAGTAAAATTTTTATCAAACGTATCTATTAGTCTTAATATCTTAAAACTTTCAGTGCTCAAGTCCTAGAATATAAAGGGCTTACAGTTCAAAGTGAAAAAGAGTTAAGCGTATGCATCTTCAGATTATATTATTTTGTACATAGAATTTTCTGAAGAATTAATACATAAAAATTAGCAAATTAATGGAGTAGGGTCACAGGATACAAAATATGACTACACACAAACATAAATTGTCTTCCTATATACCAGAAACAAGCAACTGAAAACAGAGTAAAAACTATTTGTAAGATAATAAGGACATAAAATATCTAAAATATCTAAGACTGTATATATGTATATCGTTATGGTTCACATGCAATGTTTTCATCAGTGATGATCACATATATGACATGTTCTGCTGAAGAAAGCAATTGAAAAAAAAGACAAGACATGGTAGAGCAAGACAGGAGAATGTGACAATGAGAATGTCATATATCATGATTTGGATGTTAATTACATGGAGTTCATATATTTGTCAAAGTTCATCTATAGCTTTTACTGCGTAACACACTATACCTAATTTTTTTGACCTGTCACTGTTTATTATTTCAGCACTAAAACTGAGGTGACTGAACTGCTGGCTCTTATTCCCTTTGTATTTGTATAAGGATCACTGCACTAGCATAAAATGTTTTAAAATACAAAATGTACAAGAAAACACAATCCCAAGTGCTGTAAACATAACTGAGGATCAGTTCCTTTCTTTACTAAACATCCATTTTATAAAATACGAGGCTTCAACTGGAGCCCATCTGAGCCTTAAAGTGGCTTAATGCAGAAACTATTTATCTTTTCTCATGATTCTGTGAGCAGCAGCAGCTACATTATTTGCAGGGCCTTGTGCAAAACGAAATGCCTTTGAGGAAAATTAACATTGAAGTCCCTAAATCTAAAATTTTTTTTTCAGTCTTCCCATGGGATCTGTTTCTCTCTCTCATGAGCTATGACAGTGCTTTTTAAATTTGTTATTTCATGGACAGTGAATACTCACTGGCAAGTATGAACCTGACAGGCATTGGGAGTCCCATCCATGGCCTTGCACATGCCTGTGGCTCGGTTGCTATTAAATTCCTTCTCCCGCCAGCTGCCAGAAAAATGCGCTGTGCTCCTACAAAGTGAAAGGAAGTCACTCAGCCCATTCCGTGGTCTCGATACCCCAACCCGTGACAGACAGGTGACCCTCAAAGGATCACAATCTATATTCAGGGATGTGGTTATCCTGGATCAAGGGAGGGTCAGGGGCTTGTTCCAGCTGAAGTGACTATAGAAAATGTTTTACCAATTCACCCTAGGACAGGGACATACCCCAGGTCGAGATGCCAAGATACCCCACCATACCCCAGGTTGAGATGCCAAGGAGTGGATACTAAATATGACACTGACAAAGCTCACACTCAGACGCTTGAGGGCAGTAGTGTAGGGAGGGAAGCCCAAGTAGAACCCTGGGCACCTGGGGAAAGTGGAATAACTGCTGAGAATATGTTTCAGGGAGACAGGGAGGATATGGGTTGCAGGATTCCATGTAAATAAAAATTCCAAGCACTTCCTGTATGCTCTATTGCCCCAAGAGACTTCATTCAGAAAATATAATTTAAAATATAAAATTATTAGAAATTTCAAGACAGAGATCACAGTATATTTAACCCCAGGAGCTTTTACACTATTCATCTCAGAGTCCCATGTAGTTACAAACTCATGAAGCCACATCTGTCTGTTGACCCTTGGAGGTTCTTCAGCTGTGGTCTAACTCAGACAATCTCTGGTGTCAGAGTCCTACTTTGAACTAAATTTCTAAGATGGTCACACTCACATTTGTGGTGTTTGGTTAGATTTCAGCTGGAGCAAAAGAGATGGGTTGATCACATGTTGATCATCATTCAACAGGCTAGTTTGGCTTTTTCAAACAGTTGTGGTTTAAGGGTTTCCAAGAGATGTAAGCAAGCAAGTCCCATGTGAAAGTATTTTCAAAGGTTCTGCTTTCGTCTCATGTTCCAATATCCCATTGGGCAGATCAAGTCTCAAGGCCAGCAGAGAGTCAGCATAGAACTGTATTTGCAAAGGGCTTGTTTAGAAGGAGAGGTACAAGTTGCAGCCTTTTTTTTTTTTTTTCCTTCAATCTACTAAGCTCATAAAACTGTATACTCCAGATCTATGTTTTTCCTTTATGTAAATTATGCAAGAATAAAATCAGTTAATTTTAAAAGTCAATATACAGTCTTGGAGAATGCCAAGCCCAACAACTTCTCCTGGAACTGTTACTGCATTAGCTTAGGGAGGTTGATTTGCTTTCCAATTCACCCTTTTTTCTGCTCCAGGAATTTTTATATTTTATTTTGTTGTTCTTGTAAGCACAGTTATACATTTAAAATTGTTTTGTTAAGCATTTTCTAAGGTTTCTAGCAGATGGATTTTCAAGATATCTAGTTCATCATTTTGCTCAAATAAGCAGCTTGCAATGTGATTTTAGAATGACTCAAACATTAAAAGAATGAGAGAGCTATTATATTTGTGAAAAAGAAGAATAATGCTATTAAAAGAGAGTTAAAATCATATGAACACATTGTAAATACAGATTGCTATAGAAAGAATATGGTTAAGATAAGATGGTGGTTGAAATAAAAAGTCATGTAAAAGCCACCTTTTTGCCCTACATCTAGGACATTTCTTTAGCTGATCTTTTTCTACAATTTGATTATTTAACATAAAATGACAAACAGCTTATGGCTCATTCTTACAATGATGGATCATCTATGGAAAGAGTGTATGTCTACAAAAACAAAATGTGAATTTCAACATGAAAAGTTCATATATGTAATCACAGTATCATTTAATTTTTAATGCATTATAGCATTTTATGAATGACTGAATTTTATTTGCTCCAATGTATAAGGCTAGTATAGAATACATGTCCTACCTTTTTGTGTGTGTGATATGTCATATAGATTACTATTCAATTAAAAAGTGGAATTTTTAAGTCCCCAAATAGTGTATTCAATTCCAAGCCATTTCTATTAGTAACATTTTTCTTTGATAGTGAAAGCATCTTTTCATAGTTTCAATGGCTTGTCTTCAATGCCATACTTTTTTTCCATTATATTATAGTCCTTTATTTAAAAAGAGTAGTGAAAACCTTTTTAAAGGTCAGAAAATTTTATCAAGGGCCATCCTATGTGAATTTTGTATCACTGTTCCTAAAAGAAATTCAATCTTATTGCAATCCTCCTTTTATGAATTCCTGCTGACCAAAATGAATCATATTCCTAATATTTAGGTCACAATGGCAGATAGTTTTGTGTTCAGCTCCTCTGAAATCTTGACATTTACAACCTGAAAGCTGCTAGAATTTAAGCTAGTGCACACTATAGTGTTCTTTCAATGAAATTTTCCTCGTTTTACTTGTAATTGTGTATTCTTTTTATTTTTACTATTTAAGCTTTCAAGTTGTAATATAGAAGCTTTCTATTTATTTTGTCTCAATTTCAGTGTACTTCCAAATGCATGTATTTTTTCATACGTGTTTTATCTCTTTTCTATCGCTGCCTTCTAAATTTTCATACAGCCAAATAATTAGCTAGAGGGCATAAAAAGACTTCTCTCTCCTAAAATAAACCATGTTTTCATATTATGAATTTCGAAAGTACTTCTTCCCTACTATTTATATCTTTCTTTCTGGAAATTTGTTACACTATGCCTATTTATATTTGACTGCATTTCATAAATCCTAAGAGGCATGATTTCCATATTTGAATGCCTCTGAAATTGATTTTGTCTTACAGTGATGTCATCTTACAATTACTTCTGCTTGAATAGCTATCATGACATAGTTACCATTGTTTGTGAGTATGCAAAAAGTGATCATATTTGTCATAATTTTGTCACTTCAATTAATCTACATGTAAAGCTGATACTAAATTTTAGGTTTAATTGTCATGTTTAAACATTACTTTAGATTCAGCACTGCAACGGAAATTCATTGTGTAGTATACATATGCGTAGTATCAAACCATGGAGGTATAAATGTGATTATATCAAAGCCAATAGTCATCATTGGAGGAGTGATGGAAATTATCTATTTTCTTGCAAAACAGCAACCAAGTGCTTCATATCATCTAAGAAAGGAAGATATCTATGAGCAGATAGTTTATTTATATTTTAAAGCTACAACCAAAATGCTATCTTTCACACATCAGAATGGACCTGATTCAAGATAATTATATTTTGAAATAATACATTTTAGAATATGTGTATATGCAAATAGGAGGAACTTAATTGAGAAGAAATTGATATACAAAAAAAAAATAATTTTTAAGAAGAGAATTCTTGAGAAAGTTAAAGGGGTTAAAATATGGCTAGAAGTTGAAGCATGGGCCTTAGGATAAAATTCCAGAGAGATTTTCCAAGGCTGGTAAGAAATAAAAATAAAGCCTAGTCATAGGTTCTGACTCTTATATTCATGTTTATAACAATGTGTATTGAGGATTTATTATGTGTCAGACCTTGTGTTAGGCAGAGGAGATGGAAAGAGAACAGAATTAATATTCCTCCTATTAAAGGAATTGGGTGTTAGAATAATTGTCACTCCTAAAAGTTTTAATTATACACTGAAGTGGGTTAAATTGTGTCCTACACAAAAGATATGTTGAAGTTCTAAATGTTGTCCCTCACAAAAGATATGTTGAAGTTCTCACTCAGTACCTGTAAGTGTGACATTATTTAAAAGTAGGGACATTAAAGATGTTACCAAGATAAGACAAAGTAATACTGAATTTGAGTGGGCTCTAATCCTTATGGCTTGTGCCCATGTAAGAGGAGACAAAGACATACACCAAAAGATGGATATATGACAATAGAGGTAAAGACTGGAGTGATTCCTTTACAGGCCAAGGAACACAGAGTTTTGAGGAATGGATCTTCTTCTATTCTAACTGGCAGTTTTTGTGACTATGTGAGTCAGATGTAGGGTATAAATAGGTATATGTGGGAAGGCATATATATGCATGTCAAAGTAGTAAGCTTCCTAATAACAATGCATCTAGGATTTTTTTCTTTTTGTTTCAATATATAAAATGCTACATGTGATATAAATAAATTTATTTTTAGGGAAAAAAACACCATTTTCAATAATCCTAGTATACTGCAATTTTACAGTGAGTGTTGCTTTCACCAAATATAATGTAAAATACAGGACATAAATGAGGAGATATGTTAGAATCCTGGGAAACTATTCTGACATTATTCAGTTTTAAAAAGTTTTCTTTTTTTAAAGACAGTGGATTCAGTGAAACTGCCATAGTTATTAAAAAATAACTGGCAGGAGCAAGGTAAAGTATTTTAATATCCATTTGGGTTACCCATAGTAGCAAAGAGATATGAACTAAAAGTAAAAATTGGGAGGCCTAGGCAGGCGAATCACGAGGTCAGAAGTTTGAGACCAGCCTGGCCAGCATGGTGAAACCCTATCTCTACTAAAATACAAAAAAAAAAAAAAAAATTAGCCGGTGCGGTGGCACGTGCCTGTAGTCTCAGCTACTTGGGAGACTGAGGCAGGGGAATCGCTTGAACCCTGCAGGTGGAGGTTGCAGTGAGCCAAGATTGCACCTTAGTGACGGAGTGAGGCTCCGTCTCAAAAAAAAGAAAAAAAAAAAATCTAAAATCCTTCATGATTAACCCCCACCCCCCAACAAACTAGTCATAGGGAGAATATACTCAAAATAGTAAAAGCCACAGCCAACATTATACTGAATAATCAAAAGCTGAAAGTATATTCCTTAAGAACTGGAGCAAGATAAGGATATCCACTCTCACCACTGCTATTAAACATAGTACTGTAATTCCCAGACAGAGTAAAAGGAAAACAATGATAGATGAATTCACAAAAGTATCAGGATACAACATTAAGGCACAAATCAGTTGCATTTTTGTGTACCACCAATGCTCAAACTAAGAATTAAATCAAGAACTCAATTCCATTTACAGCTGCCAAACACATACAAAAAACTAGGAATATATTTGACGAAGGGGATAAAATACTTTTATCAAGAGAACTACCAACCGCTGATGACAAAAAGGACAAGTGACACAAATAAATCTAAAAACATTCCATGCTCATGGATAGGGAGAATCAATATCATTAAAATAAGTATACTTTCCTAAGCATCTAGAGATTCAATGCAATTCTTATCAAATTACCAATGTCATTATTTTTGTGAAATTAGAGAAAAATTCTAAAATTTATATAGAACCAAAAAAGAGGCCAAATAATCAAAGCAATCCTAAACAAAAAGAACAAAGTCAGAGGCATTACATTATTTGATTTCAAATTATACTATAAAACTACGTTATCAAAACAGCATGGAACTGGTACAAAAATGGACACATATATCAATGTAATAGAATAGAGGACTCAGAAATAAATCCACACACTTTCAACCAACACCTTCAAAGTAGTCAATAAGAGTAAACAAAGGGGAAACAACACTTTTTAAATAAATGGTGCTTGGGAAATTGATGAACCATATGCAGAAGAATTAAACTTGACCCCAATCTCTCATTACATACAAAAATTAACTCAAGGTAGATTAAAAACTTAAATGTAAGATCTCAAACTAAAAAACAAATAAAGTAAATAGAAGAAATTTTAGGAAAAACTTTTCTAGATATTGGGCTAACCTAAGAATTTATAACTAGGACCTCAAAAGCAAATGGAACAATAAAAAATAGACCAATGTACTTAAAGAAACCAAAGTAATTCTGAAGAGCAAAATAAACAATCAACAGAGTAAACACACAACCTGCAGAATGGGAGAAAATACATGTCTCTGATAAAGGACTAACATCTGGAATCTATAAGGAACTTAAATTAACAAGAAAGAGCAAATAACCCCATTAAAAAGTGGACGCGAGAAATGAAAGGATACTTTTCAAAAGAAAATTTACAAGTTGCCAATAACATAAAAAAATGCTCAACAAAACTAGTCATCAGAGAAATACAAATCAAAATGCAATGAGATGCTATCTCACACTAGTCAGAATGGCTACTATTAAAAAGTCAAAAAATAACAGATGTTGAAGATGGGGAGAAAAGAGAATACTTATACACTGTTGATGGGAATAGTCCAACTTCTATGGAAAACAGTATGGAGATTTTTCAAAGTACTGAAAATAGAACTATCATTCAACTTAGAAATCCCACTACTGGGTATCTACCCAAAAGAAAAGAAATCGTTTTACCAAAAGAATACCTACATTAATTTTTTTGTTGTTGTTGCAGCACTATTCACAATAGCAAAGACATAGAATCAACCTAGGTGCCTATCAATGGTGGATTGAATAAGTATCTTATTTTACATACACCTTGCAATACTACACAGACATAAAAAATAATGAAGTCATGTCCTCCACAGCAACATGGATGCAGCTGGGGTTCATTATCCTAAGTAATTTTCTCAGAAAGAGGAAATCAAATACCACATGTTCCCATTTAAAAGAGGGAGCTAAACAATGAGTACACATGGATATAAAGATGAAAACAATAAATACCTGGGACTCCAAAAGCATGGAGGGTGAGAAGTAGGGGAGCATTAGAAGCTACATATTTGGTACCATGCCCTCAATTGGGGTGATCAGTATACTAAAAGCTCAAACTCCACCATTGCAATATACCTATATAACAAACCTGCACATGTGCCTCCTGAATCTATAATAAAAACACAGAATAAAATAAAATACAGTAGAGATTAGACAGAAGAAAAGGATTATGAATGTTCTCATTTTAGAATTAATGAAAATATTGAATATTGGAGACCAGGCTTAACAGTAATTAAAGATAAAAAGTTATCAATTAAAAAAAAAGAAGCACAAATGAAAAATATATCTAATATACATACTTAAAAGCAAATAATCACAAATATGCAAGAATTATTTTTGATGATTAAATAAACTAACACTGATTAATTAATGAGCTGTTTATCCATTCAACACTGAGTAAAAGCTTAATAATATTACCCAGTGTTGGCATTTTCAGCATTTTCATTGTTTTAAAAAGCTTTTTTTTTTTTTTTTTTTTTTTTTTGTGACAGGAACTCACAATTATTTGGACAATAGAGTAAAAAGCTGAATGAGCACTTGAAGAAGATGTATCCTCTGACCTAAACAAATGCCTATCTCAAAGAGCCACATCTATCTCTGTGCAAAGGACTGTAAAACTGGGTGCTGAGCTGCATGAGGTAAGAGGATGCAAATTTGAATTGTCATTTTTTTGGACAGGGGTGAAGAGGATATTGATATGTCCTCTGTGAATAAAATGGTGTCCAGAAGTGGATGGGAGCAAAGCTTTTAGATATTCCTAAACATCTGTTGTCATTTTCCATTGTTTACAGATATAGGCTGGAAGCCATTCAGGACAAAATATCCAAGTCTCCTTGTAAACATTTGTTTAGTTAATGCCAAAGGAATAAAGCTTTCAAAGCAGTCATTGTTTATTTTATCCCTTTTTCCTTTATGTGTCCTGGATGTAGGTGCCAAAGGGAAGGATACTGGGTGGTTAATAATCAGTCAGAGGTCATAAAACCACTTAAAGGAATATCAACAAAATAAATGTTTACTCTTTTGCACCATGAACATTTTTAGATTACATTTTTTCATTTTAGCCTATCCTAAGTAATATATTTATCTAGGGCTGTATGCAAATTGATATAACTTTCTGGTGGGTAGCTTGGCAATATGTTTCAGGATCCTTACAAAGATGTGTTCATTTTCAATTTTTAGTTTTTTTTTTTTTTTAGTTTACTATTTTGTATGGAGACAGGATCTCACTATGTTGCCCAGGCTGGTCTTGAACTCCTGGCCAGAAGTGATCCTCCTGCATTGGCCTTCCAAAGCGTTGGGATTACAGGTATGAGTTACCATGTCTGACCTTAATAATTTTTAAGTAAGGCAGAATGACACTCTCCTCTAAGGATTTACATACAAGTTGTTCACAAAAGTGTAGTTTATTTTATTTTATTTTATTTTATTTTATTATTTTTTTATTATTATTATACTTCAAGTTCTAGGGTACATGTGCATAACGTGCAGGTTTGTTACATATGTATACTTGTGCCATCTTGCTGTGCTGCACCCATCAACTCGTCAGCACCCATCAACTCGTCATTTACATCAGGTATAACTCCCAATGCCATCCCTCCCCACTACCCCCTCCCCATGATAGGCCCCGGTGTGTGATATTCCCCTTCCCGAGTCCAGGTGATCTCATTGTTCAGTTCCCACCTATGAGTGAGAACATGCAGTGTTTGGTTTTCTGTTCTTGCAATAGTTTGCTAAGAATAATGGTTTCCAGCTGCATCCATGTCCCTACAAAGGACACAAACTCATTCTTTTTTATGGCTGCATAGTATTCCATGGTGTATATGTGCCACATTTTCTTAATCCAGTCTGTCACTGATGGACATTTGGGTTGATTACAAGTCTTTGCTATTGTGAATGGTGCCGCAATAAACATACGTGTGCATGTGTCTTTATAGCAGCATGATTTATAATCCTTTGGGTATATACCCAGTAATGGGATGGCTGGGTCATATGGTACATCTAGTTCTACATCCTTGAGGAATCGCCATACTGTTTTCCATAATGGTTGAACTAGTTTACAATCCCACCAACAGTGTAAAAGTGTTCCTATTTCTCCACATCCTCTCTAGCACCTGTTGTCTCCTGACTTTTGAATGATCGCCATTCTAACTGGTGTGAGATGGTATCTCATTGTGGTTTTGATTTGCATTTCTCTGATGGCCAGTGATGATGAACATTTTTTCATGTGTATGTTGGCTGTATGAATGTCTTCTTTTAAGAAATGTCTGTTCATATCCTTTGCCTACTTTTTGATGGGGTTGTTTGTTTTTTTCTTGTAAATTTGTTTGAGTTCTTTGTAGGTTCTGGATATTAGCCCTTTGTCAGATGAGTAGATTGCAAAAATGTTCTCCCATTCTGTAGGTTGCCTGTTCACTCTGATGGTAGTTTCTTTTGCTGTGCAGAAGCTCTTTAGTTTAATGAGATCCCATTTGTCAATTTTGGCTTTTCTTGCCATTGCTTTTGGTGTTTTAGACATGAAGTCTTTGCCCATGCCTGTGTCCTGAATGGTACTACCTAGGTTTTCCTCTAGGGTTTTTATGGTATTAGGTCTAACATTTAAGTCTCTAATCCATCTTGAATTAATTTTCATAAAAGGAGTAAGGAAAGAATCCAGTTTCAGCTTTCTACTTTTGGCTAGCCAATTTTCCCAGCACCATTTATTAAATAGGGAATCCTTTCCCCATTTCTTGTTTCTCTCAGGTTTGTCAAAGATCAGATGGCTGTAGATGTGTGGTATTGTTTCTGAGGACTCTGTTCTGTTCCATTGGTCTATATCTCTGTTTTGGTACCAGTACCATGCTGTTTTGGTTACTGTAGCCTTGTAGTATAGTTTGAAGTCAGGTAGCGTGATGCCTCCAGCTTTGTTCTTTTGACTTAGGATTGTCTTGGAGATGCGGGCTCTTTTTTGGTTCCATATGAACTTTAAAGCAGTTTTTTCCAATTCTGTGAAGAAACTCGTTGGTAGCTTGATGGGGATGGCATTGAATCTATAAATAACTTTGGGCAGTATGGCCATTTTCACGATATTGATTCT
This sequence comes from Chlorocebus sabaeus, assembly GCF_047675955.1. Classification (NCBI taxonomy): domain Eukaryota; kingdom Metazoa; phylum Chordata; class Mammalia; order Primates; family Cercopithecidae; genus Chlorocebus; species Chlorocebus sabaeus. The sequence continues at coordinate 17,509,288 of NC_132927.1, read as the reverse complement.
TCCTATCCATGAGCATGGTATGTTCTTCCATTTGTTTGTGTCCTCTTTGATTTCACTGAGCAGTGGTTTGTAGTTCTCCTTGAAGAGGTCCTTTACATCCCTTGTAAGTTGGATTCCTAGGTATTTTATTCTCTTTGAAGCAATTGTGAATGGAAGTTCATTCATGATTTGGCTCTCTGTTTGTCTGTTACCGGTGTATAAGAATGCTTGTGATTTTTTCACATTAATTTTGTATCCTGAGACTTTGCTGAAGTTGCTTATCAGTTTAAGGAGATTTTGGGCTGAGACAATGGAGTTTTCTAAATATACAATCATGTCATCTGCAAAGAGGGACAATTTGACTTCTTCTTTTCCTAACTGAATACCCTTGATTTCTTTCTCTTGCCTGATTGCCCTCGCCAGAACTTCCAACACTATGTTGAATAGGAGTGGTGAGAGAGGGCGTCCCTGTCTTGTGCCAGTTTTCAAAGGGAATGTTTCCAGTTTTTGCCCATTCAGTATGATATTGGCTGTGGGTTTGTCATAAATAGCTCTTATTATTTTGAGATACATTCCATCAATACCGAATTTATTGAGCGTTTTTAGCATGAAGGGCTGTTGAATTTTGTCAAAAGCCTTTTCTGCATCTATTGAGATAATCATGTGGTTCTTGTTTAGTTCTGTTTATATGCTGGATTATGTTTATTGATTTGCGAATGTTGAACCAGCCTTGCATCCCAGGGATGAAGCCCACTTGATCACGGTGGATAAGCTTTTTGATGTGCTGCTGAATCCGGTTTGCCAGTATTTTATTGAGGATTTTTGCATCGATGTTCGCCAGGGATATTCATCTAAAATTCTCTTTTTTTGTTGTGTTTCTGCCAGGCTTTGGTATCAGGATGATGTTGGCCTCATAAAATGAGTTAGGGAGGATTCCCTCTTTTTCTATTGGTTGGAATAGTTTCAGAAGGAATGGTACCAGCTCCTCCTTGTACCTCTGGTAGAATTCAGCCGTGAATCCATCTGGTCCTGGACTTTTTTTCATTGGTAGGCTATTAATTATTGCCTCAATTTCAGAGCCTGCTATTGGTCTATTCAGGGATTCAACTTCTTCCTGGTTTAGTCTTGGAAGAGTGTAAGTGTCCAGGAAATTATCCATTTGTTCTAGATTTTCTAGTTTATTAGCGAACAGGTGTTTATAGTACTCTCTGATGGTAGTTTGTATTTCTGTGGGGTCGGTGGTGATATCCCCTTTATCATTTTTTTATTGCGTCTATTTGATTCTTCTCTCTTTTCTTCTTTATTAGTCTTGCTAGCGGTCTATCAATTTTGTTGATCTTTTCAAAAAACCAACTCCTGGATTCATTGATTTTTTGGAGGGTTTTTTGTGTCTCTATCTCCTTCAGTTCTGCTCTGATCCTAGTTATTTCTTGCCTTCTGCCAGCTTTTGAATCTGTTTGCTCTTGCTTCTCTAGTTCTTTTAATTGTGATGTTAGGGTGTCAATTTTAGATCTTTCCTGCCTTCTCTTGTGGGCATTTAGTGCTATAAATTTCCCTCTACACACTGCTTTAAATGTGGCCCAGAAACTCTGGTATGTTGTATCTTTGTTCTCATTGGTTTCAAAGAACATCTTTATTTCTGCCTTCATTTCGTTATGTACCCAGTAGTCATTCAGGAGCAGGTTGTTCAGTTTCCATGTAGTTGAGCGGTTTTGATTGAGTTTCTTAGTACTGAGTTCTAGTTTGATTCCACTGTGGTCTGAGAGACAGTTTGTTATAATTTCTGTTCTTGTACATTTGCTGAGGAGTGCTTTGCTTCCAATTATATGGTCAATTTTGGAATAAGTATGATGTGGTGCTGAGAAGAATGTATATTCTGTTGATTTGGGGTGGAGAGTTCTATAGATGTCTATTAGGTCTGCTTGCTGCAGAGATGAGTTCAATTCCTGGATATCTTTATTAACTTTCTGTCTCGTTGATCTGTCTAATGTTACAGTGGAGTGTTGAAGTCTCCCATTATTATTGTATGGGAGTCTAAGTCTCTTTGAAAGTCTCTAAGGACTTGCTTTATGAATCTGGGTGCTCCTGCATTGGGTGCATATATATTTAGGATAGTTAGCTCTTCCTGTTGAATTGATCCCTTTACTATTATGTAATGACCTTCTTTGTCTCTTTTGATCTTTGATGGTTTAAAGTCTGTTTTATCAGAGACTAGTATTGCAATCCCTGCTTCTTTTTTGTTTTCCATTTGCTTGGCAAATCTTCCTCCATCCCTTTATTTTGAGCCTATGTATGTCTCTGCGTGTGAGATGGGTCTCCTGAATACAGCAGACTGATGGGTCTTGACTCTTTTTCCAGTTTGCCAGTCTGTGTCTTTTAATTGGAGCATTTAGTCCATTTACATTTAAGGTTAATATTGTTATGTGTGAACTTGATCCTGTCATTATGATATTAACTGGTTGTTTTGCTCGTTAGTTGATGCACTTTCTTTCTAGCCTCGACGGTCTTTACATTTTGGCATGTTTTTGCAATGGCTGGTACCGGTTGTTCCTTTCCATGTTTAGTGCTTCCTTCAGGGTCTCTTGTAAGGCAGGCCTGGTGGTGACAAAATCTCTAAGCATTTGCTTATCTGTAAAGGATTTTATTTCTCCTTCACTTATGAAACTTAGTTTGGCTGGATATGAAATTCTGGGTTTAAAATTCTTTTCTTTAAGAATGTTGAATATTGGCCCCCACTCTCTTCTGGCTTGTAGAGTTTCTGCTGAGAGGTCTGCTGTTAGTCTGATGGGCTTCCCTTTGTGGGTAACCCGACCTTTCTCTCTGGCTGCCCTTAATATTTTTTCCTTCATTTTAACTTTGGTGAATCTGGCAATTATGTGTCTTGGAGTTGCTCTTCTCGAGGAGTATCTTTGTGGCGTTCTCTGCATTTCCTGGATTTGAATGTTGGCCTGCCCTACTAGGTTGGGGAAGTTCTCCTGGATGATATCCTGAAGAGTGTTTTCCAACTTGGTTCCATTTTCCCCCTCACTTTCAGGCACCCCAATCAGATGTAGATTTGGTCTTTTTACATAATCCCATACTTCTTGCAGACTTTGTTCATTTCTTTTTCTTCTTTTTTCTTTTGGTTTCTCTTCTCGCTTCATTTCATTCATTTGATCCTCAATCGCTGATACTCTTTCTTCCAGTTGATCGAGTTAGTTACTGAAGCTTGTGCATTTGTCACGTATTTCTCGTGTCATGGTTTTCATCTCTTTCATTTCATTTATGACCTTCTCTGCATTAATTACTCTAGTCATCAGTTCTTCCACTTTTTTTTTCAAGATTTTTACTTTCTTTGCGCTGGATACGTAATTCCTCCTTTAGCTCTGAGAAGTTTGATGGACTGAAGCCTTCTTCTCTCATCTCGTCAAAGTCATTCTCCGTCAAGCTTTGATCCGTTGCTGGCAATGAGCTGTGCTCCTTTGCTGGTGGAGATGAGCTCTTATTTTTTGAATTTCCAGCTTTTCTGCCCTGCTTTTTTCCCATCTTTGTGGTTTTATCTGCCTCTGGTCTTTGATGATGATAGTGACATACTGATGGGGTTTTGGTGTAGGTGTCCTTCCTGTTTGATAGTTTTCCTTTTAACAGTCAGGACCCTCAGCTGTAGGTCTGTTGGAGATTGCTTGAGGTCCACTCCAGACCCTGTTTGCCTGGGTATCAGCAGCAGACGTTGCAGAAGATAGAATATTGCTGAACAGCGAGTTTACCTGTCTGATTCTTGCTTTGGAGGCTTCCTCTCAGGGGGGTACTCCACCCTGTGAGGTGTGGGGTGTCAGACTGCCCCTAGTGGGGGATGTCTCCCAGTTAGGCTACTCAGAGGTCAGGGACCCACTTGAGCAGGCAGTCTGTCCCTTCTCAGATCTCAACCTCCGTGTTGGGAGATCCACTGCTCTCTTCAAAGCTGTCAGACAGAGTCATTTGCGTCTGCAGAGTTTTCTGCTGCTTTAGTTGTTGTTTAGTTGTGCGCTGCCCCCGGAGGTGGAGTCTACAGAGACAGGCAGGTTTCCTTGAGCTGCTGTGAGCTCCACCCAGTTTGAGCTTCCCAGCGGCTTTGTTTACCTACTTAAGCCTCAACAATGGCGAGCGCCCCTCCCCCAGCCTTGCTGCTGCCTTGCTGTTAGATCCCAGACTGCTGTGCTAGCAATGAGGGAGGCTCCGTGGGCGTGGGACCCTCCCGGCCAGGTGTGGGATATAATCTCCTGGTGTGCCCGTTTGCTTAAAGCGCAGTATTGGGGTGGGAGTTACCCGATTTTCCAGGTGTTGTGTGTCTCAGTTCCCCTGGCTAGGAGAAGGGATTCCCTTTCCCCTTGCGCTTCCCAGGTGAGGCGTTGCCTCGCCCTGCTTCAGCTCTCGCTGGTTGGGCTGCTGCAGCTGACCAGCACCGATTGTCCGGCACTCCCTAGTGAGATGAACCCAGTACCTCAGTTGAAAATGCAGAAATCACTGGTCTTCTGTGTTGCTCATGCTGGGAGTTGGAGACTGGAGCTGTTCCTATTCGGCCATCTTGCTCTGCCAACCGTGGTTTACTTTTAAGAATAAATTTGAAATAACTGTAATAATCCAAAATATAGAAGCAATATCAAAATTATAATGTGTCCTTATAAAATGATATTCTGCAACCATAAAAATTCTGCCTTGGAGTACTAAAGAATACATTTTAAACCATCAAAGTATAATAAATAAAAATAAATAATAGCACTATATATTATATATTTTATTTTCTAAAACAAATTTTAAAAGGTCATGAAAATTTTAATTATTAGTTTTAAGTTGGTGGTACCATAAACATTTGCATTTTATATATTTATGTGGTAAACATGTTTCCTAGAAATTAATGTGATGCAAAAGTTTTAAAAATGTTTACTATTTTAGTGGATTCTCATTTGAAATCAGGCAGAAGTACATATTGACTTTCAGAGGCCAGATCATAATCATAATTTGTTACTAAAACTGTTAGGTAAAAGTATTTTCATTAATAATATAAATATAAATATATGTGAATTAAAGGTAAATAATTATATACAAGACATTATTGTAATTATGTAATTACAAATGTAATTATGTTGATACTATTATACAAAGTAGAATAATAAATAGCATTTTATTAATGCATATTCAAAAATATTACTTAATGTATAAAAAATAAAATCTTAAAATCTAGAACACAGACAATACCAAATACTAACCAAGATGTGGAGCAACAAGAACTGTAACTTACTGCTGGTTGGAAAGCAAAAGCGTACAGCCATTTTGAAAGCCAGTTTCATAGTATTTTTTTGTAAAACTAAATATGCTCTTGTCATATGATCCATCAGTGGTGCTCCTTGGTATTCACCTAAAATAATTGAGAATTTATATCCACACAAAAACCTTCACAAAGATGATTATAGCAGGTTTACTCATAATTGCCAAAACTTGTAATCAACCAAGATTTCTTCCATAAATGAATAGATAAATAAACAGCAGCACATCAAGAAAGTAGAATACAATTTAGCATTACAAAGAAATTCAATTTCAAGCAATGAAAAGAAATATAGAAAACTTAATGCATATTACCAAGCCTCCCAAAAATCTCAATCTGAACAAGGTGCTTATGGTTTGAATCCAAATATATGATATCTATATGCAAAAAGCAAAACTATGAAGATAGTAAAAATAGTAGTGTTTGCCAGGGTTTGGGTAGGGAGGTATGAATTGATGGAGCAGAGGATTTTTAGAACAAGGCAATGAAACTACTCTGAATGATGCTATAATGGTTGATACAAGTAATTAAACATTTGTCCAAATCCATGGAATGTACAGAATCAAGAGTGAAGCATAATGTAAACTATAGACTTTGGGCAATAGTTATGTGTCAATGTAAATTCATTGATTCTAACAAATATATCACTCAGGTGGTGAATATTGATAATAAAAAAGAATATACAAATTTGGCATAAGGGGTATATGGAAAATATCTGTACATTCTGCTCAACTTTACTGTGAAACTAAACTACTCTAAAAATAAAGTATGTTTAAAAATATTGAACAACCATGGAGGAAAAAAATGTAACTTTTCTAAAATGCATCATTTCAAAGAGCATCTAAAATTATTCAAAAAGTATCAAAGATATATTTAAATCAGACAGAAAATGTACAATGCATGTGGTTTTACTAAGATAAGACATTCTAGTCTTGTGTGAAATATTTGTATGATGCAGTCTGACTCTCCTAGGGCAAGTCATTACCTCTGCACTATTTTATTTCCTAAAGTAAGTATTTTTCCTATTTGATTAGATTTTAAAGAAAATAATCAACAGTGAATTTATTTGACTGCAGGTAGAACCGTTGTCTGTCATAAAGTACCTATCCAATAAATAATTATTACATAAATGAATATATTAATTAATGCCACTATCAAATATTTAGCAAAATTTCCAATGTTACTAAAAATTAAAATTTTTCACCACTTAAATAAGGCCATATAACATGCAATCACATTATAAAAATGTGCATACATAATTTTTTGAAAGTTTAATAAATTTTACCTCCACTGATCATTACAAATTTTTTAGTGTAGAATTAGGTAAGCAGAAGGAGATGGTAGACAATTTAACCACAGGCTAAAGGGCCAGAGGACAGAAGGAACCATTAGTCTATAGGAACAGAGCAGCATCTTGGTCATTAATGATCATGCACTTGTGAAAGTTCACAGCCTCCCAGCAGTGAAGAATATAAGACTTTGGAAGACAGGGAGTGGGTTCTATTGCACTCTGCACTTGTAGCTTCTATGTCAGTGACCAATACGGAGTAAATAGGAAACAAAGTTTTGTTAAACTGAATAGGTGACTTTGAACAATTACCTCATTTTAGAAAGCAAATGAACCATACAATATGAATCACCCAAGCATAGCCAATCACCCATAATCATTTTAGGTGAATAGCACTTAAACTCAATTTCTTCATAGCCTTCTTTCAAAATTGAAAGTAAACATTTCTTATTCTTCCTACCTCTTTAACTTGAAATATATGGATTTAGAGAAGTTTTGCTGACAAGATAATAACAGAATAATTTTCAATTTAAATGACTGTAACCAGAATGTACTTACATTTATTTCAGCATTAATTTTAAAGAGCAGAAGAAAATAATGGATCAGTGATTTTGTGATTTTGTATATACTTTTAATAAAGGGAAAATATAACGTATTTTTTAAACATTACTAATGATCAATTCATTAGATACATTGGTATATCAAACAGACTAAAATATATTTATATAGGACTGTAAATCCACACTAATATATAATTTTTTTTTTAATTGTGAATTGGGCCTTGGTTACAGTTACATTATGAAGAATATTTGCTCTTGAACAAAACTACCATTTATTTCTCCAACTCAGTTAAACAGTCCTAGGAGCTAGTTGAACCTCAGATGACTGAATTGTCTACAGTATTTATGGCTGGCTAATGTGAGCATTAAATACTACTAGGTGCATATTACTTTTTATTGGTAGAAACTTTATTTTTATTAGAAGTTAAAGACATGTGAAATTCAACTGTAAATGTAACATTCAACTCCTGTCCTTACCTAGACAAAGTATATTAATCAAGGAAAAGGTTTTATGTAGACAATGGTTATATATAATATGTTCTTAAGCATGGATTTGTTAATATTGAAAACAATAGTCGTGTGTAATTTATTGTATCTCCAGTCATCAAAATTTGATTAAATGGTAAACCAACTGAAACCAAATGAAGGAGCAAAGGATTCCTAAAGCTTTTTCAGCTGTTTGCTCTTTAATCAGGATTATTATTATTTTCTGTTTGTATCAGCTACATATTCTTTCCTTTCTGTGTCAACTCTATCCTCCAGTGGTTTCCCTCAAAGAATTGAGTGATTTTAGAAGACTCAGACTTTAAGTTACAAATTATATCCTGAAGAAAGAAATCTCTGTTTTAATGTTCTAAGTCAATGTTCTAAAATTCAAATGCATTAAACCAAATTTGAATCATTTTCTGTGGTCAGGCAAATGTCACCACACACCACTTGTTTTCTGCCTGGGTTATAAGAAACAATCAATGGTGGCAGAAGGCATAGGATAATCCCGAATGTCTTGAAGCTGAGGGACTAGGCATGCAAGTTCAACTATGTGCTGCACAATCAGTGGACAGTGGAAATGTTACAGAGAAACCCTAATATCTGCTACAGCATTCCTAAGCAACAGAGATAAGATAATAATGGAGAGTTCAGTGTGGGATGAGTGCATTTGTGTGTGTGTGTCAATGTATATGCAATCACTTAAACAGAAACATTATAAAGCAAGCCTCATTAAGGAACATTGCAGAGTAACTTTTCTTACAGTTGATGAAGTAATAGCATTCTTTGTGTTTAGATCTATATCCTTGTCATGACTGTACCCCAACTAATAAAATCTGAAGATAATAAAGATCTATTAGTTGGTAGCAGGGCTACTTTTTTTGCAGAAAGGATGTTTTAAGGTACCAGTAAGGATCATTTTTTCCATGCTTTTTCTAATGCTAACTTTGAGTGTTATTGTAAAGTAAGAATTTCAAAACATTTTGTGTTTAAGGGTGGTATTTTAATACCATTATAATGAAATTACTGTCTCTGACTTGCTCTGTGAAAATTCAGGTGAAAGTCATGAGAGAAAAAACACAATATAAATATTACTTAATCAATTCTAGTGGTTCATAATGTATTTTATTTAATTTACCTTCTATGCAATTTGTTTTTATTTATCTTCAATATTACCTTTCATTGAGAAGCTATGCAACACAAGAGTAATATTCTATAATCCTAGTCTCATTATGTTTTTATAGAAAAGTCACAAAATAATTTATCCCAAAGAAAAGACCCTTAGTAGTAAATCCTACACAAGGAAAAGCACAATTCTTAGGACTGAAGTTGACATAAATAATGACGAGCAGGCTGAGCATGGTGGCTCACGCCTGTAATCCCAGCACTTTAGGATGCCAAGGTAGATGGATCCCTTGAGCTCAGGAATTTGAGACCAGCATGGGCAACACGAAGAAACACCATTTCTACAATAATAAAGAAACAAAAATTAACTGGGCTTAGTGGTGAATGCCTGTGGTCCCAGCTACTCAAGAGACTGAGGTGGGAGGTTCCCTTGAGTCCAAGAGAGGTCAAAGCTGCAGTGAGCCCTGATGGAGCCACAGAACTCCAGCCTGGGTAACAGTGAAACTTTGTCTCAAAAAATAAAAAAATAAAAAATAAAAAGATAAGCAATTGGCAATTGTATGTTTAGTTACATACCAAGTTATTTGAGTAAGCTGGTTTTGTAATTCAAACTATTTAACTTTATAACTAAAAAAATCAAATGATTGTGAGGATATATCAGTTACTCTCTCTTTCACTTTTATTGAGAATTATAGTCAATAAACTGACTAGTGGATTACTAATGAAATTATCAATTTAGATGAGTGAGTATATTATTTAACATGGTGACAAAATGTATACATTTGAATAATAATAAATTAAATATTTTATTGGCTCATACATTTGGTTCTTCACATGATTTACTAAATTTATATGTTACCCCTTTTAATATTACCTTCAGATTACTCATAATACCTATGACAATGTAAATACTAGGTAAATAGTTGCTATTTTTATTCTTTCATTTGCATTCTATTTTATTGTTTTTTTTCTCCCCTAAGTTTTGATGTGCTGTTGGTTGAACTTGTGAATGCAGAAGCCATAAATATAAAATCCTGAATACCCTATGAAAAAACTCCTAGATTTGATAAGGTAAGTTTAAGGATTCAAAATAAACATAAAAAAAGCAGTAGTGTTTCTGTACACCAATAACAGTCCAGATGAAAACTAAATCAAGAAGGCAATCCCATTTACAATAGCTACAAAAAATATTTAAGAATATATTTAACATAGGAGGTGAAACATCTCTATAATAAAAACTACAAAACTGCTGAAATAAACTGTAGATGACACAAACAAATGGAAAAACATCCCATCCTCCTAGAGGAATTAATAATATTAAAATGACTATTCCAATCTACAGATTCAATGCAATTTCTATGAAAATATGTCATTTTCCACACAATTAGAAAAGAAAAAACTATTCTAAAATTCATATGGAACCATAAAAACGCCCAAAAGCCAGAGCAATCAAAATTAAAAAACAAAGCTGGAGGCATTCCACTGCCAAAAAACAAAGTTGGAACCATCCCACTACCAGATTTATCAAATTAATAGTATCCAAAACAGCATGGTACTCCTATTAGACACACATCTCAATGGAATAGAATATAGAATTCAAAAATAAAGCCACATATTTACAGCCTTCGGATCTTGACCAAATTGACAAGAACATTTACCAGGGAAAAGATAACCTTTTCAACAAATGGTGCTAGCAAAATTGGGTTGCAATATGCAGAATACAACTGGACTCCTATGTCTCACCATCTATGAAAAATCAACTCAGGATGGATTAAGTTCAATGTAATCAAACTATAAAAATACTAGAAGAAAAACCAAATAAATTTCTTTTGGACACCTAGGCAAAGAACTTATGATTAGGACCACAATAGTACAGGCAGCAAAAACAAAAATAGACAAATGAGATTTAATAAAACTAAAAAGCTTCTGCACAGCAAAAGAAATAATCAACATGGTGAATAGAGTGCTTTTAGAATGGAAGAAAATATGTGCAAACTATGCATCTGATAAGGGACTAATATCCAGAATTTACAAGAACTCAGACAACTCAACAACAAGCACAAACAAATAATACTATTTTTAAAATGGGCAAAGGTCATGAATACACATTTTTCAAAAGAAGATATACAAATGATCAACAGGTATATGAAAAAGTTCTCAACGTCACTAATCATCAGAGAAATGCAAATTAAAACCACATTGAGATATAATCTTACACAAGTCAGAATAGCTCTTATTAGAAAAACAAAAATAACATGTTTGCAAGGATGTGAAGAAAAGAGAATGCTTATACACTGTTGGTGTGAATGTAAATTAGTAAAACCTCTATAAAAAATGTAAAGATTTCTCAAAGAATTAAAAATACAAGTACCATTTCATCTAGTGGTCCTATGACTGAGTGTCTACACAAAGGAAAAGAAAACATAGCAAATAGATAACCGTACCATTGTGTTTATTGCTGTACTATTTACAATAACAAAGATATGGAATCAACCTAGGTGTTCATCAATGGATAATAGGTTAAAGAAAAGGTGGTATATATACACAATGGTGTACTATTCAGCCATAAAAAGAATGAAATCACATATTTTGCAGCAACATGAATAGAACTGTAGACCATCACATTAAACAAGTCAAACAAAGAAAGTTGCATACTTCATGTTCTTACTTTTAAGTGAGAACTAAATAATGCTTACATGTGGCTGTAGATTGTGGAATGCTAGACAACGGGGACTCAGGGGAATGAGGGTGTGAGAGTGGAGCATGATAAGACATTACTAAATGGATTCAATGTACAGTATTAGGGTTATATGTATACCTTAAAAGCCTAACCTCGCCACTTCACAATCTATGCATGTAACAAAATTACACTTAAACCCCATATATTTAAAGAAATGAACTAAACACTCCAACTAAAACACAGAGAGTAGTAAAATGAATTTTAAAATGCAATATAGTTCAACTATATTCTATCCATAAGAGGCGTACATTAGATTCATAATCTCAAATAGTTGCCTTTAAGATTTTCTCTTAAGCATTGACTTTGGACAGTCTGGTGGCTATGTGCCTTGGTTGTGTCTGTTTCATATAGTATCTCTCAAGTGTTCTCTGGATTTCTTATATCTGCATGTCTACCTCTCTAACAAGATTAGAAAAAATTTTCTTCAATTATTCCCTCAAGTATGTTTTCCAGGTTGTTTGCTTTTACTCCTTTTCTCTCAGGAATTACAGTAATTCATAGGTCTGGTCACTTTGCATAATTCCATATTTCTTAGAGACTGTTTATTTTTAAAAATTCTTCTTAATTTATTCTGTCTGACTGGATTGGTTCAAAACACTGATCTTCACATAGAGGGAAAAACACACACCAGGGCCTTTTTGGAGGGTGGAACATGAAAGGAGGGAGAGGATCAAGCAAAACAACTAATGAGTACTAGGCTTAAAACTAGTGTGATAAAATAATCTCTACAGCAAACCCTCATGACCCAAGTTTACCTATGTAACAAATGTGTACCTATGCCTCCGGACTTAAAATAAAAGTTAAAAAAAAATATTTGGTATTCAAGCTTTGAAATTATTTCTTCTGCTTGGTCCTGTCTATTGATAAAGATCTTAATTGTATTTTGAGATTCCTTATATGAGTTTTTCAATTTTAGAAGCTCTGCTTAATTTCGTTTTAAGATGCTTATCTTTTCTTTCATTTTCTAGGTTACTTTACAGGTTCCCTTGTGTTGATTTTCAACATTATCTTGAATCTTGTTGAGCTTCCTTGCTGTCCATGCTTTAAATTATTTGTCATTTCTGAGTTTCCATTTTAGCTAGAGGTCATTGCTGGAGATCTAATGTGATCCTTTGGTAGTGTCAGTACAGTTAGATTTTTCATGGTGCCAGAATTTTTGTGCTGGTTCCTTGTCATGTAGAGACACTGATACTTGTATTTTTTGTAATTATTTTCATGCAGGTAGTTTTTTTGTTCTTTCTTTCTCTATAATATTATTGCTTTCTTTCTTTCCCTTTTCCCCTTCCCCAGGGAGTGTGACTGTAGGGATTGCTGGGTACAGCGTTTTGGCAATTCTGGTAGGTTTTATACTGGGTTGTGCAGTGTGACTACAAGGCAGAAGATGATGCTTATAGGTAATAACTGGGAGCAGGCAATATAGCCAGGTATAAATTTGATCCTTATTTACAGGCATACGTTCTCTGCTGGCTCAGCCCTGTAATACACAGCCAGAAAAAAAGAATGAAATCAATCATACCCTTTGCAGCAACATGGATGCAGCTAGAGGCCATTATCCTAAGAGAATTAATGCAGGAACAGAAAATCAAATGCAATATGTTCCCACTTATAAGTGGGAATTAAACACTATATATTCATGGACATAAAGGTGGCAACAATAGAAACTTGGGACAACTGGTAGGCAGAGGTAGGGATGGGGGCAGTCATTGAAAAACTATTGGGTGTTATGCACAGTACTTGGGTGATGGGATAATTTGTACCACAGACTTCATAATCATGAAATACACCCAGGTAAGAAACCTGCACATGTACCCCTTCAATCTAAAATAAAATTTTTAAATATCTCAAATAGTTTAAAAACAAAAGAATGGAAAAAGATATACCATGTAAATATGACCCACATAGAGCTACAGTGGCTATAACAGTTTTCAGTATTTTAAGACAAAAACTATTAATATAGACTGAAAATTGTAATGATAAAAGGGTAAATATATCAAGAGGTGTATCAATTATAAACCTATGTGCATCTAACAGAGATCCAAAACACAGAAAGCAAAATTGACATTATTGACGGGATTATCATATATTTCAATAATAATAATTGGATATTTGAAAGCTCACCTTGAAATAATAGCTAGAATAGGACAGCATATCAATACTTAAATAGAAGATTTAAAAAACATGATAAACTACTTAGACCTAAGAGATATCTATAGAACATGTCAAACAAACACAGCAGAATATACATCCTTCTCTAATAAATACGAAACATTCTACAGGACAGAACAAAATCCTCCATAAATGTTAAGAATTGATTGCATCAAACTAAAAAGTTTCTTCAAAGTGAACAATGAACAAAGCAAACAGACAACCCGGAGATTAAGGAAACATAATAGCAAACCATATATCTCTGATAAGGGACAAAATTCTAAAATATGTAAGGAACTAAATAATTTAAGAGCAAGAAAACAAATATCCTGATTATAAAATTGGCAAAGAACCTGGCCAGACATTTCTCAAGAGAAGACATATGAATGGTCAACAGATACGTTAAAAAATGTTCAACATCTCTAATCATCAAGTAAATGCAATTAAAAATCACTAAGATATTTTATCAAGCTCTTTTGAATGGCAGTTACAAAAAAGGCAAAACATAACAAGTGTTGGTGAGTACCTGAAGCAAATGAAATCCTTATACACTGTTGGGGATGTTAACTAGTACAAGCATTTTAGAAAATAGAATGGAATTTCCTCAAAAACCTAAAAAGAGAATTACCATATGATCTAGCAATTCTGTCTCTGGAATATATACAAAAGAATTGAAAATTTTATGTTAAAGATATATCTGTACACTCATGTTATTTGCAGCATTATTTACAATGGCCAAGAATGCAGCAATCTAAGTGTCTATCAGTGAGTGAATAAACCTTTTACATGCAGTATATATACACAATGGAAAACTACACAGTTTTTTTTTTTTAAAATGGCATTTTTTCATTTGTGATATCATAGATAGAACTGGTAAACTTGATGTTAAGTGAAATAAGCGAGACACAGAGAGATAAAATAATATATGATCTCACTTACATGTGGAATCTAAAGATATCGATTTCACAAAGGCAGAGAGTAGAAAGTTATTACCAGAGGTTGTGGTGGTTTGGCAGGGGGAATGGGAAGAGAAGATATTGATCAAAGTGTACAAGGTTTCAATTAGATGGCAGGAATAAATTTTCATGATCAATTGCACTTCATCATGACCACAGTTCATAATAATGTATTTAATGTTTTAAAATCGCTAAAATAATGGATTTTTAATATTCTTAGCATAAAACTATAATAAGTTGGTGAGATAATGGATATGTTAATTAACTTTATTAAATTTTTCTATAATGTATACAAAGTTCAAATCATAACATTCTATCCCATAAGTATAATTATTGCCAATTAAAAATAAATAATGAAATATTTTTTGAAATGGTTGAAATTGTAAAATACATTTCACTAACCTTGGTTTAATGGCATTAGAAATCAATAGCAGAAGGAAATATGGAAAATTTAAATACATGTGAAAATAAATCAGACACTTTAAATAAAACGAGTCAAATAAGAAATCAGAAGACAAATTATAAAGTACTTTGAGATGAAGGAAAACAAAAGCATAACACACTAAAAATTATGGGAGGAAACTAAAACAATGCTTAGAGGAGAAATTTGTAGCTGAAAATATTATATTAATATATTAGAAGAAATTATATAAAATAAATTATATAAAATATTAATATATTAGAAGAAAAATTCAAATCCATAATAGAACTTTCCACCTTAGAAAACCAGAATAAGATGACAAATTAAATCCAAAGCAAGCAGAAAAAAAGGAAATATTAATAATTTAAGCAGAATTTAAAGAAATTCTAAATAGAAAACCAATAAGAAAATCGGTAATATTAGCAGTTAGTTCTTTTAAAAGATCAATTTAGTTGATAAACCTTTAGCTAGAATTATCAAGAAAAAGAGAAAAGACAAATTGTAAAAAATCAAAAATAAACGGATGATCATTATTACTGACTGCAGAAATAGCTATACAAGGAAATATCATAAACAACTGGATTCCAACAAATTAAATAGAATATTCTATTCAACAAAACAAATAAAATAGAATTTTATTGCCCATAAATTAACCCATCATTTTATGGTCAATTGATTTTCAACATGGCTGCCAAGTTAATTCAATGGTGATAAAGTAGTCTTTTTAACAAATGGTTCTGGAATAAAACTAGATACCTACATGCAAAACCATGAAGATAGATCTTTGTTTCCCGTTATACACAAAAAGTAACTAAAAATGGGTCATAAAATTAAATGTAAAAATTAAAACTAAAAAATCTCCTACAAGAAAATATTTATGATCTTGGATTAGGCTAAAATTTCTTAGATATAACAACAAAAACATCAGTGGAAAAAAACATAAATTGGACTTCATTATCAAGGAAAAGAAAAAAGACAAATTACAAAATCAATATTAAAATTAAAACTGTATCTCAATGGACACTATAATGAAAATTTAAAAAGGCATTGACAGAATGGGGAAAAATATTTGAAATCACATATCTATAAAAGGTATCTTTATCCAGAAGTTAGAAAGAATATCCATGATTCCATATTAAAGAGACAACCAAATTTAATAATTGGCAAAGAATCTGAATAGATATTCCTCCAAAGAAGATATAGTAAATAATATACAAATAGAAAATATTCTAGAATTGTTTAGTGGTAATAGTTGCACATCTTTGCAAATACACTAAAAACATTGATTTGTACTTGAAAGGTTAAGTATTATTGTATGTAAATTACACATCAACAGAAAATCACAGTCTGAATGTCAAAATTTGTATAGATATTATTGGTTTTAGCTAGACTAAAATAAGTACTGAATATTTTTGTTGTTTTTTATTATTATAGCATGAACTCAGGAATAATCCAATGTAAAATGGATAGATACAGGCATTTAAGACTCTGGAAAGAATACATTTCCAAATGAAATAAAAGGAATGATCAGAAGCACAGTCATTATTAATTCCTCTAAAATAATGAGTATATATATCTAAATTGCTAAGCTTAGAACATAATATATCTATGATCAATTAAACTTAATTATAGGAAGACAGATGACTTTTCTTTAAGCTTACATGTACGTTGTTTCACCCGACCAGTGACATTTATATTGATGCAATGTAAAATATGAACTATTACCTTTCTTGCCTCCACAAAAATAAATCCAGGGTTGTGATTGGATCCTGGTTAATGAATATAAACTTGGCCCCTACAGCAAAATCAATAGTTGTTTTTTACTTCTTTGAAATTCAATGATAAAATCTGGATCAATTTTTATTGTTGCTTATATACTTGTTGGAATAGCAACCCAAAAGTGCACATGAAGAAAATCTATTCTCTTTTAGGAAGCAATCCTGAGTTGTCTGTGCTTTCCTTATTTTTCAGGTTTCCAGGTATAATTCCCAAGGAAACATGGTCCTCTGGAGAGATAGGGATTTTTTATCTATTGAAATTTCTAGTAAGTGCATCATAAATACAAGACAGAGTACATAAAGTAGTTGATTGAAAGTCTGCTTTCCACTTAAGAATTAAACCCTGGTGTGGAACATATTGTCCAATTTATCACATCAGGAATAAGCCAATTATCCATCCTTTGAGATTTGTGGAATTCTCTTAATAGAAATGAATACTTCCTGAGAAGCAGTCTGGAGAACGTTTGAAAAGAACAAACAGACTGACTACTGTGGTGAGAATAGCTCCTATATCCATTGTTCACCCTGGTGAACTCAGTTATGCCCACAGGGTGAAATGGTTTCAACAGAGGCTTTCTAGTAATTTGTGGTGAGAGCCTGATTTTTAGAAGATTGAAGGTTGGAGTTAATATACAAGAATAATTATATTATACAATGAACCAGTTGAAGTGAATATTTCCTCTGTAATATTTAACGAAATTTCAATTAGGTATTTATTAGGAGCTTAAGTTGTAGCAGATAGATCTAATCATCAAAAAGATTCAGAGAAACACACAGGTGAATGATATATTTAAATGCGAGAAAGGATAGGAGGGTCAAGAATGTGGTAATGATATAAATGGAGTAATATTTTGAAAAATCCTTTTAGGACAATTGGTAAGGTTCATTTAAATAAAGTTAAAAGTTATATGTATAACAAAGTAAGAAGAAAGAAGGATAGTAAGATCTCAAAACAACATTCTATTTCTGTCATTATAGATCGAATCTTTCGATTTTGTGCCAACATTTTACTGATTTGAAGGTCTTGGTTTACTGTCTTTAGCTTGAAGTATATTTACTTCTAAGGGTTCTTAAGTTTAGGATCTCATGGAAAGGAGGGGCCAGCTGAGCTTCCTGGATCGAGTAGGGGCTCAGAAGGCTGTGAAGCTAACTCATTTCCTGCATCAGGACTTACTTCTGTCCTGGATGAGTAATATTGAAGATATACGCTTAAAATATTCCTAACACCAGGATTTGTGCATGTGTTTTCTTCCCCAAGAAATCTACAAACAGCAAAAATTTTGCTGTAAATTTCCCTTTGTCCTCTCGCCCTCTCTCTCTTCCCCCTCCCCCAAAACTAAAAGGAATGTTAACTGCCCGTTTTTCTGTGACCAGCGGACCTTATGGATACTCGCAATTCCAATTCCTTGTAAACATACTTTGTAACGTCCTGTGAGATCCTGCCTCCTTTGCCATGCCGCTTTAAGGTCATAAAGTAGATGAAACCTAAGATGCAATTCCGATTTTCCTCAAAATCTAAGACATGTCACAAAATAATTTACTACCTTCCTCACTCTGGTAACACCTTCCTGCGGCAAGTATTTCCCGCCTTAAAGAGTATAAAAGGCAATCACTGAAAACCAACAGTGGCTACCCATTCAGGACCCCTTTCACACTGTGGAAGCTTTGTAGTTTCACTTGCTCAATAAAGCCTACAACTTTTTCTCTCTATTGGTCCGCGTCTCTGTCACTCGCCAAGGTCACCTGCTACACCAATTCTTTGGTGTGGCTAGGCAAGAACCTTAGGTGTTACATTTTGGTGAGCCAGCCAAGAGTCTCTAGGAAAGACATCTAGATTGTCACACGGTGAGTATAATTGCACCTCTTTCGCTTGCTGTTCTGTTCTGTCCTTCCTTAGAATTCGGAGGCTAAACTGGGCTCCTGTCAGCCCTTACAGGCAATTAGCACAGCTGCCGAACTAAAGACATGGGTGTGAGGCTGTTTGGAAAAGGGCTGTCTAACAAACCCCTGACCCTTCGGGGTTGGGACTGTTGGTTGGCCTGGAACTACTTTCAACTCTTTCACTTTCTGTGGTGGGCCCGAATTGCACCTGGGAGTGCTCGGTGGACGTCTTAGTCTCCCAGATATCCTGGTTGAGACCATGGACCCACCAGAGAGGCTCCCCATGCACGGGTTACTGAGCATGAGACAGCCACATGTTCTGACTCCTACCTCCTGGGTCCTAATGTCCGCCAGCTAGACTTCTTTGCTCATCTTGCAAGCAAGGTTATTTCCACTAGGCAGGATCAAGATTCCCTATTTAGAAGTCTTAAATTCTTGGGATGGCACCCAGAAGATCCCTGTTCATGGTGCCCTCTAGGGTTTAGGCAGGTGTAACCACTTGATGGCTCTTTTGAAGGGCCAGTCCCCACCATAGTGTATGATCCCCCACATGAGGACAATTTAAAGACAGGTCTGTAATTTTCATGTGAATAGTAGAAGCCTTAGGGTATTTCCTCTATTGGTCCCCAGATAAACTTTCCCCTTCCTTGGAGCCCCTCAAGTACAATCTGTGGTGCATAGGCACAGGTCTTAGAGCCGTTGAATTGTTGTCTCAACCATTCAATAATTAGTATTGGAGGGAAGAAAATATAGTTAGTTGGGACACAGGATACTGGTACCGCTTTGAGAGGAGGGCTTATTCCTTTGATGGCAAGTGGGGACAGAAGGCTAAAGTACAGCAGCTGTCCTCTCAGCCCTGGCCTAGAGGACATTCACCACTTACTTACTAAGCCTCCTGTCACTAATTCAGAGATTTCTCCATGAAGGCTATGACCAGGCCCACGTAAACTGGGCCTTAGCATGTAAGCATCAGTGGTGCCCCCGACCCAGGCCTTGCCACCCTGGAACAGGTAGGACCCGTTGGCAGAAGGACCATTTAGAATTACATATTTAGTCAGGGATCTCAGGGCTAGGTCTTCTGTAATCATCAAGGCTATGTTTCTTTTTGTGCATTACAATACCAGCTCCCAGCTACACAGGATAATATCCAGGTTCAAAAATTATTATCTAACTGGATACCAGGTGATATGGTCTGGCTCTGTGTCCCCACCCAAATCTCATGTCAAATTGTAATCCCCATTTGTTGAAGGAGCGGCCTGATGGGAGGTGATGGATTTATGGGGTCAAATTTCTCCATGCTGTTCTTGTCATAGTGAGTTCTCATGAGATCTGATGGTGTAGCACTTCCCGTTTCTCTCTCCTGCTCCATGATAGTATGACGTGCTTGCTTCCCCCTTCACTTTCTGCCATGACTGTATGTTTCCTGAGGCTTCCCATCCATGATCTGTACAACTTGCAGAACTGAGAGTCAATTAAACCTCTTTTCTTCATAAATTATCCAGTCTCAGGTAGTTCTTTATAGCAGTGTGCAAATAGACTAATATATCAGCCTAAACTTTCAATTCAGACTTTAAGCTACCTCCTCATTTCTGGCAACTGACATGAACACAGGTGTGTGTATGTGTATACATGTTTCACATCTATTTACATAGATCCTTGTTTGCAGTAGGTTGAGTCTTTGCATCAACTTAGCGTGTGCTATTTGTTTAAATTCTTCACCATGTCAGTCTCTAACACCACACTAGATTCAGATCACATCATGGTACTAGGCACACAGCAAAAATTCACTTTCTACTTACTGAAGAAATGGTTCAATAAAAACTAAGAGAGATTTGAAAACAGAATTAAAGGCATATTAGGTTTATAGCCTCACTGATATAATTTATATACTTAATGATTTTGTTAAACATAATGATTTAGTAACAATGACCTGCCACCTCAATCTTCAGATAATTAAATATTATCTATATTTCAAAATATTTTATCATATTCTATTTAATTCAGTTATATATAATTAAGTACTGATATATTGATTTATCATCACACTTAGTTTTCTAGCTACTATCTGTGATTCCAAAATAAATTGCTCTTCACATACTATGCTTTTTTTCCCTGTGAAATAAAACAACTTCAATGTAGATATAAAAAGCAGTACATTATGAAATGTATAGTTATTTAGGGGAGATGTCCCAGAGCTTAACAGATGAACTCACAAGATTTTTTAGAGCTTCTGAAGACTTGTCAATTGCTTCAAAACATCCACATCCCCTCAGTATTATCCTACATGAGAAGTTCTCAAACTTGAGCATACATTAGAATCACCTGGAGGATCTTGTTAAAACACAGATTACAAGACCTCATTCTCGGAGCCTCTGATTCTATAGATCAGGAGTGGGAATGGGAATTTCCATTTTTAAAAAATTCTGAGGTGCTGTTGCTGCTCCTCAAACCCCACTTTGAGAAACACTGACCTACATGATAAGGTAATTTCTTTCCTTTTTCATTTACCAAATAAGACATAATTGTTTTTCATTACATAGCTTCTACTCTGGGGAGAGGGATGTGTGATATTTTAACTCAAGAAAATTCTCTGAAGGTTTAAATTTCTGACCTAATGAAGCCTCCAGCAAAACAGACATAACAACCATTTCAGATGGTTGAGATTTGAATACGATTAGAGTTAATAATAAATCTTTATGGATTATGAATGGGACAATTTTATTTGAATACAGTGACATTTATCCTGAGAAAGTACTTCACAAGACTTACAAGAAATGCAGAGATTTTGGGGAGATTTAAACTTTATTATTTTTTTTACTAGTAGACAACATATGGTTGTCTTTTTTTTACTATTATACTTTAAGTTCTGGGGTACGTGTGCAGAGTGTACAATTTTGGTACACAGATACACACGTGCCATGGTGATTTGCTGCACTCATTAACCCGTCACCTATATTAGGTATCTCTCCTAATGCTATCCCTCCCCTAGCCCCCCATTCCCTAACAGTCCCCGGTGTGTGATGTTCCCCTCCCTGTGTCCATGTGTTCTCATTGTTCAGCTCTCAATTATGAGTGAGAAAATGTGCTGTTTGGGTTTCTGTTCTTGTGATAGTTTGCTGAGAATAATGGTTTCCAGCTTCATCCATGTCCCTGCCAAGGACATGAATCAACCTTTTAATGGCTGCATAGTATTCCATGGTGTATGTGTGCCCCATTTTCTTTATCCAGTCTATCATTGATGGACATTTGGGTTGGTTCCAAGTCTTTGCTATTGTGAATAGTGCTGCAATAAACATACATGTGCATGTGTCTTTATAGTATAATGGTTTATAATCCTTTGGGTATATAGCTAGTAATGGGATTGCTGGATCAAATGGTATTTCTAGTTCTAGATCCTTGAGGAATCTCCACACTGTCTTCCACAATGGTTGAACTAATTTACACTCCCAACAACAGTGTAAAAGCCTTCCTATTTCTCCACGTCCTCTCCAGCATCTGTTGTTTCCTGACTTTTTAATGATCACCATTTTAACTGGCATGAGATTGTATCGCATTGTGATTTTGATTTTCCTTTCCCTAATGACCGGTGAGGATGAGAATTTTTTCATGTTCGTTGGTTTCATAAATGTCTTATTTTGAGAAATGTCTTATTTTGAGAAATGTCTGTTCATATCCATTGCCCACCTTTTGATGGGGTTGTTTTTTTCCTTGTAAATGTGTTTATGTACTTTGTAGATTCTGGATACTAGCCCTTTGTCAGATGGATAGATTGCAAAAATTCTCTCCTGTTCTGTAGATTACCTGTTCACTGTTATAATAGTTTCTTTTGCTGTGCAAAAACTCTTTAGTTTAATTAGATCCCATTCGTCAATTTTGGCTTTTGTTGCCATTGCTTTTGGTGTTTTAGACATGAAGTCTTTGCTCATGCCTGTGTCCTGAATGGTATTGCCCAGGCATTCTTCTAGAATTTGTATGATTTGTCTTATGTTTAAGTCTTTAGCCCATCTTGAATTGATTTTTGCATAAGGTGTACGGAAGAGGTCCAGTTTTAGTGGCTAGTCACTTTTCACAAAACCATTGTTGGATACTGTGCTTTTTTATTAATAGTTCTTTTATTTTTATTATATATTATATAATGAAACTATATATTATAACTATATATTAAACAATACCTATATATTGTATTTGTTGTAAATAGTTTCAGTCAACTTGCTATTTTTATTTTTTCATTTAAGTTTTACATATGATCAGTTGTACTCTTTTGATTATCTTTCTATGTGTTTTGTGAAATGTAGAGAGCAATTTTACCACCAGACAATCAAGATACAGACTAGTTCCATCATCTAAAGGAATTTCTTCCTATTTTACTTGTCATCAGTCCCATATCTTATACCAATGCCTGGCAAAATCTAATCTATTTTTCTTTCCTATAGTGCTCCCTCCAATAACTTTTTTTGTTACTTTTTAATTATATCCAGACTAAAGAAAATATATGGAAATAGTACAGAGAGCTTCCATATAGCTCTTACCCATCTTTCACCAAACTTAACATCTTACATAACGTTTTACAGTTATCAAAAACATTATCTACTTTAAAGTCTCTATTGGACTTTCACCAGATTTCCACTACTGTCTTTTTTTAATCTTTCAGGATCCTATTCAGAATTCCACATTGTATGCTTGCTTTCCTTTTCCTAAGCCTTTTGCAATCTGTGATAGTTTTTGAGTATGTCCTTGTCTTTCATTCTCTGACACTTTTGAAGCACACTGATTACTGTGTTGAATGTCCCTCCAACTAGATTTTTCAAATGTTTCCACACTATTAGACTAAAGTTATGTGTTTTTGTAAAGGGTCCCAGAAAAATGAGGTGTCCATTTTAGTACATCGTTGTTATTTTCATCGTGTTAATATGCCTCACTACTAACGACATTGATTTAAATTAATTAAGAAGATTTCTTCCAAGATTGTCTACTTTAAAGTTATTGTCTTTCTTCTGCAAATAAATATCTTGGGACAGATATTTTGAGGTTATGAAAACTCTGTTTTCTTGTTTTCCTTTCACTTATGTTTATTTTGTTTGAAAAACCCTAGTTTAAACCTTTTATGTATAATTTAACTTAAAGTTTATTCTGACATCTGTCTCTGGATATATGCATAGAAAAGACACATCCACATTTCTCTGAGTTAAAAATCACATTAGTTCATCTTTTAGATTTTATGACTTGACATTTTTGAAAAGTTTCAAATAGAATTTTGCATTTAGTGTATTTCTCTGAAAAATGTAATATAAGTTCAGATGAGCTAACCAGTTAACCAAATCAAAAATTTCATGAGATTTTTAAAAGAAATAACACACAGAAAAAAATCAATCTCCATTTAAATTTAACATCAGTTCAAACTAAAGAACTAACCTCAAGTTATAGTCTATAATTTTCTAAACATCAATTACTATATATGGGTGTTTGTATGTTTTCAGAATAACAAATGAATTTGTTTTTAATTAAAACTATGCATAAATTTTATACAATGCATCATTTTTAATATTCATAGAGTTAACAGTAGAAATATTTAAAAATATATAGAATTTTTAATAAATAACTCTTAATAGGTTTCCTAGGAAAAGTTTCCAGACCCAGCTTCTATTTGTATTAGTGAATGCCTTTCTATTAATTGTTCTCTATTTGTCTTGGATAATTTTGGGCTCTTTTAATTATTTTGCTTGTTCAAAGTGAAGTTATTTTCACCTTCTCTTAGGTTACAACTTTAGAAATTATGTTATTTTATATCTTTGAGTATTTTACCTTCTACTTGCCTCTGCCCTCCCCAATACTTGAATGAAGCTAGAACTCACTAGCTGTGATAAAACCAATTAAAATAACACAAGTATGTAATAACACTGTACAGGTAATAGTAGATCATATTCTCCCCCTACTCATTTGCCCACTTAATAAAATAATCAGATTTCTCTCAAATAATTTTTGAAAATATACATTTTTTGCCTTGTGTAGTTATTCTACATAAATTCTACTATATGAAATAGAGACAAAACAAACTTGAGTCACTTACTTTATTCATATTATGTTTCAATAGCTTTAATTTTCTATGTCTTCCAGTTTTGATCTTCTATGTCTTCTAGCTTTAGTTTTGCTTATATTTTTGTCAGAATATTAGTAATTGCCATGCTTTTTCCAATGAACTAAATGTAGAAATTAGTTTCAAGTTTCTTTGGCATTATGATTTTTCATTGTACAGAATTTGAATCTTCAAAGAATCAGAGTTATAAATTAACTGATTGTTTTTATGCAAAAGTTATAAATTTTTTTAGCTTATGTTTTTTTCTTTCTAAAGTCATCTCCATTGTGTTTTTTTAAATAAAATTGGAATCTTTTCCAACTACCTCTACTAATTATAAAAATGTCAAACTTGTTTACCTATCTATATAATGATATTCATGCCCATTTCCACATGTTTTATTTGATAATCTCTTTTTGAGTAAAAGTTTATATGCAAGTCATATTCATATTTGTCACATTCTTATAAATCACATTTTAACTTTTTAATATGACATCTGTAAAATTATTTCTACATATGATTTAATGATTTTTACTTGTCTACTACTGCAAGCATTGTTGAGTGAAGTGTTCAAGACAGTAAGAAATGCAGTACCAGTCCTTATTATTCAGCAGCAAATGAGTAACAAACTAAAAGGAAGATTTATTTTGTGATTTTGCATTTGTGGGCATCTATACATTTAGGATCTGCATACTTTTCTGAGTTTGAAATAGTCTAAATCTAAGAGAGTGAAGTGTTTACTCTTAGATGTGTGCATGATATGTGTAATAACTGGGCATTAAATCCTTTTGATAATGCCATATGGAATAGCCTTTACTACATATGCTCTTTAGTTTTAGGAGAGATCTTCATGATATATAGCAGATGATCTATGGCCTAGTGTCTTTAGACTTACATGTGGTATTAGCATGCATCAGTGATTTTCTGTTTGTCATGATATAATTGATCACATAAAAACGAATCTTACAGTGGGAGGGGTGATTAAGAATGATACATTTCTTAATGGGTACGATGCACACTATCTAGTGATGGTCACACTAAAATCCCACACTTTACTATGACTCACTCAATCCATGTAATAAAACTGCACTTACACACCTTAAATTTTACACAAGTAAAAAATAATTAAAATTACTTTCACAAATCTATGTTTGACAAACGATTCATGACTTTAGTTTTAGAAACTCTATTTTCCTCTCATTAGTAATAATTCCAAAATACATTACCTAGGATAGTTATATTCCCAGAATGAAATTAAAGGAATAATTAAGTTAGAGTAGGTCCTAATCTAGATAAAGAGAAAATGAAAGAAAGGAAAAGAATGACAATATACTCCCTTAGCCATTATCTATCTAATTAAGATACATTTGAATAATTTTTTTCTAGTTTTCAAACTGCCTTCTAGATAGTTACCCAAATAAAATACTAACATTTGCCAATGGATGCATTCAAGAAGCATAGCATCAATGCTTCAATAAAGTAGTCACAAATTTTATTTGAAGATGAAAAATTTCACAATTTAAAATTATGTTAGTTTTATGTTAAAGAGATGAGTTCATGCTTGTAACATAAAAGAAGGGAAAGCAGCATAGCCTAACAGTCGGTGAAGAGGTGCTTTAGATACAAAAGCCCAAGGTAAAACCAATAGGCAGGGATTTATCTGAGATGGTGTTAGACATAGAAAAAGAAAGGTGCTGCCGTTAACAAAGTGATGTCATGGTAGAATTTTTTTCCAAAAGTAGGGGAGAAGGTATGGAATGATTTGG
Organism: Chlorocebus sabaeus; assembly: GCF_047675955.1. Classification (NCBI taxonomy): domain Eukaryota; kingdom Metazoa; phylum Chordata; class Mammalia; order Primates; family Cercopithecidae; genus Chlorocebus; species Chlorocebus sabaeus. The sequence continues at coordinate 17,482,809 of NC_132927.1, read as the reverse complement.
ATATTAGATACAGCAGGGTAGGAACAGCAAGGGTTGGGTAGGTGGAGTTTTGAGGCTACAGAAGATTAAGTTTCTATTAGGAGATTAAGTAAAGATGAGGTGGATTGGTTGGTTGAGGCTGGGTCATGCTGGACCTGCACATCCAGATAGGGATTTCAATATTATTTTTAAGGCGGATACCACGGACTGAACGTTGTTTTCCCTAATTCATATGTGGAAACCCTATTCCCCAGTGTGATGGTATTTGTTATTGGGGCCTTTGAGAGTTAACTTGGTAATGAAGATGAAAGTGGAGGCTTCAGAATGGGATTAGTATCCTTCTAAGAAGAGACACTAGAGATCTTACTTCTTTTTTCCCACCATGTGAAGATACAGCAGATAGTTCCTCTAGAAGGCAGGAAGCGGGCTCTCACCAGACATTACATCTGCTGGAGACTTGGACTCCCCAGTATCCAGAACTGTGAGAAACAAATGTTTGTTGTTTAAGGCACCTAGTCTATAGTACTTGGCATAGCTGCTCATATTGGCTAAGACGGTAGTGGAGAGCCATATTAAAGGTTTAGTGTCATACGGTGACATTATAAAAACTGCTTTTCAGAAGCTTACTACAGCCACAGTTCAGACAATAACTAGAAGAGAAACAGAACTCGAGAATTTCCACTGTGACAAATGAATGTTCTAATGTACACATACATCCAACTCTTATATTTTTTTTTTATTTTTTTTTTTTGAGGCGGAGTTTTGCTCTGTCGCCCAGGCTGGAGTGCAGTGGCCGGATCTCAGCTCACTGCAAGCTCCACCTCCCGGGTTTACGCCATTCTCCTGCCTCGAGATTCCCGAGTAGCTGGGACTACAGGCGCCCGCCACCTCGCCCGGCTAGATTTTTGTATTTTTTAGTAGAGACGGGGTTTCACCGGGTTAGCCAGGATGGTCTTGATCTCCTGACCTCGTGATCCGCCCGTCTCGGCCTCCCAAAGTGCTGGGATTACAGGCTTGAGCCACCGCGCCCGGCCCCAACTCTTATATTACAAATAAACTCGTTATAGTAAGATTGCATATATTTAAACAAAGACTAGTAAGTGCAAAAGTTGCCCAGAATTTGTATGTGCAGTCCAATTAATAGGAGTAAATTATTAAGAAACTTAAGTTGCTAAAATGCTGCACTTTAGAAGCATAAATAGGACTAAATAAAATGCATAAAACATCTATGTTTTTCTGCAACTTCTATGTTTTTCCACCAAAATCCATAAAAATATAAAACCATTTCATTACTATGAGACAAAAAAGAAACTGCTGATATGATTGAAACAGAGTAATCTGGCACTAGATATTTCCCCAGAGTAATATACATATAGCACAAGGGTTGCTGTTGTTGTTACTGATTTTTAGTAAAAATTGGCGGGAAGCAAGCCTACTTACCAAAAAAAGATTGAAGATATAATTTTGACATTAACCTATTATGAAATTTCAAAACATTACTATTGTGAAATCTCACAAATTCAATGATAAAACAGACATCACATTTTTATAAAACAAAATTCAAAGGAATAAATCACACCTAGTATCATAGTTCTCATAAATTTTTATAAAGATTTCAATTTTTAAAATCTAGACTTTGATGTTTAGCCAAACTTTCAATCTAACCTAAATGGAAGTTAAATAAAATTTCAGATTAGTAGATCTCACAAAGTTTAATTCACCTCGAGGCACTCCTTCTAAAGAAGTTACTTGAGAATAAACTTCAGAAAATCAAGACAGTAACTTAATACATATGAACACTCGATCAAAGAGTATTACATCTAATTTACAAATATAAAAAGCAGTTTACCTGAGATGGTAGCTTTAGTGCAGAGCTAGAGAATAATCATGAAAAATGACAGAGAAGGATGAGAGTAGAGAAATCTCAGTTTGGTTTTATTCAAGAAAAAAAGAGAATTTCACAGAATAAATATTACATCTGATATATTTAAATAACTTAAAAGATAAAATTTGATAATGAAAAAATTTTTAAAAAGAAACTTACACAAGTCAGGAGATATAGCTGTCACGTTTAACTTGAATATGTAGTTGTGTTATATTGAATTATTTGTCTAATATTTATTATTTACTCCAGTCATATAGTAGCATACATTAACATAATTGCTGGCTCATGCTGGACCTACACATCCAGATAAGGATTTCAATATTATTTTTAAGGCGGATACCACGGACTGAACGTTGTTTTCCCTAATTCATATGTGGAAACCCTATTCCCCAGTGTGATGGTATTTGTTATTGGGGCCTTTGAGAGTTAACTTGGTAATGAAGATGAAAGTGGAGGCTTCAGAATGGGATTAGTATCCTTCTAAGAAGAGACACTAGAGATCTTACTTCTTTTTTCCCACCATGTGAAGATACAGCAGATAGTCCCTCTAGAAGACAGGAAGTGGGCTCTCACCAGACATTACATCTGCTGGAGACTTGGACTCCCCAGCATCCAGAACTGTAAGGTCAAAGTGTAAGGTCAAAGTGTATTTGACCTTTAGTAAGGTCAAAGTGTATTTCGTAACCTCTTGACTTTAGAGTTTGCCAAGTGATTTGCTTTGACCAATACAAAGTTAGCAGATATATTAAACGCAAAATTTTAAAATATGCATGCATAGTTGGGCTTCTCCTCTCACACTTCTTCCAGCTGTATAAAGCAAACCTTTCTTGGATAACTGTGTTTTAGAGGGAGATATATGTGGAACAGATCACATCTGAACTTGACACCTGAAGAGAGCCTAGCTGAGCCTACTCTCGCAGGCTATACCCCACAATATCACTGCATTAATGTGTTCATTAGAGGTCTTCATTAATGGGTTCATCCTAGGTGTTCATTTAACATCAGCTAATATGCTGATTAATGAGTAAGGAATACATACTTACTTTTGCATTGTGTTGAAATTTTGTGGTTGCTTGTCATATAAAATAACTATCTGATATAACTAACAGTGAGCATTATATTCATATAAATATACAATCAGTGCTTTATATTCCTTTGTGCTTTTAGAACTCATTTTTGTTTGTTTCTTCTTTTCTTTTCAGGAGGAATCTCCTTCTGTTGCCCAGGCTGGAGTGCAGTGATGCGATCGCAGCTCACTGCAACCTCTGCCTCCTGGGTTCAAGAGATTCTCCTGCCTCAGCCTCCAGAATAGCTGGGATTACAGGTGCGCACCACCACTCCCGGCTAATTTTTTTTGTATTTTAGTACAGATGGGTTTTCACCATGTTGCCCAGGCTGATCTTGAACTCCTCAGCTCAAGACCTCAGCTCAAACAATCCACCCACGGTCGGCCTCCCAAAGTGCTGGGATTACAGGCCTGAGCCACTGTGCCCGGCCTAGAACTTGTTTTAAAAGAAAGGTTAGTGTATTTATTTGTGATCGTAGGATGCAATGTTAATATATTCAAAGTTGATACCATAAAGTATAGATGAGAGAAGCTGGCAATCTGAGGAGTGAAGAATAGATATGAAGTGCACTAGAAGAGAAATATGCAAAATCAAGAGAGAGTGTCCTACCAATATTAGAAAACAAATGAATGTTTATAAGCCCTTCCATATTTTATAAGGTTATTGAAAGAAATGATTATAAAAGATATTTGAGAATATGATCCTGAAAATAACAGTAATCCATGGGGACAATATATAAAGAACAAGCAAATTCATTGATATACTTTCAAAGAATTATAAAAAGAAATTCCTTTTTGATTAGAGAATAAAGGACAATACAACAATAATGTCTTTCTTTGCTGAGAATATATGTATCTTAAGGAAAGAAGAGCACAGATATGACATATGTCAAAAAGGTAGTTTACATGCGATAGAATATGTACATTGACATATAGAAGATAATATATTATCTCTGAAATTATTTATTTCTGATTCTAAATTGTTCCATACCAAATACTGATGTCTTTCTTAAGATGTAACTAGCTTCTTTTGTCATCCTTAACCACACACATCTTGCAGATTTTTCAGGTTTAATGCAATGATATTGTGGAGATTATAGCTTTTTATTTTAATTAGAAGCCAAAAAATATCTTCTGAAAAGTAATTAATGTTTTAGAATATAGGCAACATAGTTCAAAAATTTAATTTATCCATAAATATTAACAACAAAACCAAAATGCAATTAGGTCACATATGGCTCCAATTGTTTTTAAAGGAACTTTATATTTGAGTAGAACTAATGATAAGTATCTCTATTCAGCAAGCTGGCCTGGGTTGGGTTTCATACACACTTGAAGAAGAAGATAGCTTTACGCTGCTATCAGCATGCCACTGTTATATTGATTACCATTCAAAACACTGCCATGAAACTATGGATATTTTTCTACCAGCCTATTATCTTGGGTATCATTGGTGGCAAAGTCATTATTAAAGTTCTATTTTCTTTCATTATGTCATATAAATTGGCATGGTGATTATAAGAAACCCAAAGATCTCAAAGTTCCCGACAGAGCAAATGACAAACTTTCAAAACCCTTGCATTAAAAAATGAGCAGTTTGGTTGAAGAGCTTCTTTTGAAAAATTACCAAATATAAAAAGCCAGCATTCATCTACAGTAATTAAGGAAAGATGGTATCAGGAGGACAGGTAGCATCCAGGCAAGGATGAAACCTTCATAAAATCACATGATGGGACTTGGTACTTTGCTATTTCAGTTTCAAAGAATAAACTGATCCAGTTCTCCAAATATATATGGAAATTTGCAAGAAGAAAAAAGCATCATCTCTAAGTGATGAAATGAACCTGTCAAGCTATTACTACTATGGTTAGTTGTTTTATTGCAACAGATTTATAAACATTCCACAAATAATACAAATAATTTGTGATTATATGAAACATATGTCACTTCCCCATATATGTATCTTTTATCCATTTCCTTCACTTTGTATATCTTTAAAACATAAGACAATTTTGTAGAGAATATGAATATATAAGGCCTGATATTAAAAACATATAATGCATATATACTTAATCAAAACAGAAACAAAAAGTCAGGGAATTCTGGTTTATTTTATTTATTTATTAATTAATTTATTTATTTTATTATACTTTAAGTTCTAGGGTACATGTGCACAACGTGCAGGTTTGTTGCATATATATACACGTGCCATGTTGGTGTGCTGCACCCATTAACTCATCATTTACATTAGGTATATCTCCTAATGTTATCCCTCCCCCCTATCCTGTCCCCACAATAGGACCCCGTGTGTGATGCTCCCCTTCCTGTGTCCAGGTGATCTCATTGTTCAATTCCCACCTATGAATGAGAACATGCGGTATTTGGTTTTTTGTTCTTGTGATAGTTTGCTGAGAATGATGGTTTCCAGCTCTATCTTTATTTAAGATGGAGTCTAGCTCTGTCGCCCAGGGTGCAGTGCAGTGGCACGATCTCCCCTCACGGCAAGCTCCGCCTCCCGGGTTCAAGTCATTCTCCTGCTTCAGCCTCCCGAGTAGCTGGGACTACAGGCTCCTGCCACCACACCGGTTAATTTTTTTGATTTTTTTTTTTTTTTTTTTTTTTTTTTTTTTTAATTAGAGACAGGGTTTCGCAGTGCCCGGCCAAAAGTCAGGGAATTCTAAGCAGAGATGGAGTCCATAAAGCCAGTGGCCTGTCTGGGTAAAAAATGCCAAGGTCAACCAGGCGCGGTGGCTCACGCCTGTAATCCTAACACTTTGGGAGGCCGAGGTGGGCCGATCACGAGGTCAGGAGATCGAGACCATCCTGGCTAACATGGGAAATCCCGTTTCTACTATAAAAAAAAAAAAAAAAAAAAAAAAAAAAAAAACTAGCCGGTCGTGCTGGCGGGCGCCTGTAGTCCCAGCTAATCTGGAGGCTGAGGCAGGAGAATGGCGTGAACCCGGGAGGCGGAGCTTGCAGTGAGCGGAGATTGTGTCACTGCACTCCAGCCTGGGCAACAGAGTGAGACTCCATCACGATCTCACACACACACACACACACACACACACACACACACACACACACACAAATGCCAAGGTCATGAACACAATAAGAAAAAGCTAAGGAGCTATTCCAGACTGAGGAAGACTGATGCGATGTGTCCAGTAAATGAAATGCATAATTCTGGATGGATCCTGGCTTATAAAATGAAAGAGTAGGATCATTGGTAAAATATTAACATCTCTAAATAGATGGTAGAATTTTACCAATGAAAATGTCCTGATTTTTATGGTTGTACTATTGTGATGTTAGACTGTGATTGCTCTCAGAAAATAACTGAAATAGCAAGCAGTAAATTGGCCTCATATCCGCAACATAAATGTGTCAGGAAAATGTTTTGTATTTATATATTTTTGTATCTATTTGTGTGTATATAGAGATAGGCATGTATATATTTCTATGTTGACAGAGTATGATTAGATGAACGTGATTAAATATTAACAGAAAAACCTGGTGAGAGCACATGTGATATCTTACTACTCTTTTTATACTTTTTAAAGCTTTAAAAATATTTTAAATTAAAATCTGAAAACAAAACAATTCTATTGGAAACCAAGAAAACTGCTACATTTAGAAACATAAATAGGGAAAGAACTTGTCAATTTATAATCTGAGATGTCTATCTTGTTATATACTCAGAGTAAAAAGAAACTAAAGAGGAGGAGAAGAGGTTGGAGAAAGCAATTTCTTAAAATTTCTCTAGTTTTAAAACTGAACAATTCACTCAAAGCCATTGAACAGAAGAATCCTTTTTTTAATTCATTTTCTTTTCTTTTCCTGTCTTTCATTTTTCCTTCCTTTCTTTTCTCCTTCCTTCCTTCCCTCCTTCCTTCTTTCCTTTCTCTCTTTTCTTTCTTTCTTCTCTTTCTTTCTTGTTTTTGTTTTTTTTTTTAACAAATTACTAATAAAACATCAAATCCACTATATGTTAGGTCCTTTTCTCAGTACCAGAGACATAAACTGAAGGCAGAATAAATATTGAGGGGAAAAATGTTGTATAAATCAACCCTTAAAAGAAGGTATCATTAGAAAATCTATAATATATGATCCACTAAGAGTAATTATAACAACAGAACTTAACTCTGACTCTGAAATACATTAATTCAGTCTCCTGCCTAAATTTAGAAGAAAATTTTTTCTATAATCAGGCGTTAAAAACATTTACCTCAATCTTCACTGTCTTACACTAGATGTTTGATATTTAAAAATATGAAACATATAAATAGATAACAAAAATAACAAATCTGCAATATGCAAAGCAATAATCAGACTCAAATTTGAGAAAGAAGTTAGAAGTAGGATTGGAGGAAATTTGTGATACATACAATTAAGTTGTTTTTAATGGAGAAGGTGTACCATATGCAAGATGGGAAAGAAGATTTCAGCCGATAAATTAACACTACAAAGAATTATGTATTAGGAATATAATAAGTAGAAAGCAAATTTTAGAGATGAAGAGGGCTTCCAATAGACACTTCTGGTGTTTCAACACAGTCAAGAAAAGAAATAAATATTTATTCAAGAAAATCCAGTGAGTCTTCATGAGATTGTCAAGGGTCTGTGGCACTTGAGCCACAACCCAATACCTCCATTCATCCCCCAGCTTAACATGATGGCTGCTCCATCAAATGGGTGTGTCTAAGAAGACGAGTGTCCCTCTCCCTTCAGCCACCAGTTAAAAGCAAAGGAAAGGCAGACCTCCAGCATTCCCCATTTCCACAGTCCCATGACAGTGTTGCTGAAATTAAAATCCATGTAATTGTGGCTGAGATGGCAGGAATTCTCTTTTTCCATCCAGCATTAACTTACAGGCTGTCTACCATAGGAACAGCAGGTCTGGAATACTGGGGCTCCTAATACATTCATTTTAGCATGCAAGTAGAACCAGATTTCCATGCAGCAAGGGGAAAGCAGAGAAGAACAGAGGCTACTATCCCTGTCTAACACCTTGCTTTTTTAATGCAGGATTGTCACTTTGAGAAATGGGTCATGGTCTCTGTCCACATCTCTGAAGCAGTATCAAACTTATTTTGCTTACAAGAATAAGCAGTCATAAGAACAGAGGACTCTGAACAACATCAAAATGTCTAACATACATGTAATAAAATCTTAGAATGAGAAGGATTGGAATAAGGTAGAAAAATATTTGAAAAAATAACCAAGAATGTTCTAGAATTAGTAACACACATCCACTCAGAACAAGCTCAGAGTACACCAAGCAGGATGAATCAACACAACCAAACAATAAAACCGCCTAGCCATGTCACATTCAAAAACAAAAACAGAAGACAGAGAAAATCTGTAGGGAAGACAGTGAAAAAAGAAAACATGTACAATATACAGAGAACCAAAATTAAGAATTAAAACAGGCTTTTAGTCATGCACTTTGCAAGACTCAATACACAGTGACACTTTTAATGTCCTGAAAAGAAGAAACAAAACCCTTTTTTAAATGCTACATCTAGTGAAAATGTATTCAGTAATTAAACATTAACAACCAAGATAATGTTAGTAACTTTGTAGTGAGAAAATCCGGCAGGCACCACCTTAACCAAATCATCAAGTTTTGTGTCACCAAAAATGAGGCATGTGGCTAAAAGATGCAGAGACAGGCACATCTCTCCATGCAGAGATGGACACGTGACCTCCATGGTATTCTTCCCTCAAATCTCTAACCTCAGTCAAACTATGGGCAAACATCTGTCAAATTCAAACTATCTAACCAGTTCTCTTTAAAAGTGTCAAAGTCATGGAAAAAAAAAAAAAAAAAAAAAAGAAAGAAAAAAAAAGCAGAGGAAATGCTACATATCAGAGGCAACTAAGGAGGCATGACAACTAAATACAATGTGGGAGCATGTATTATATACTAGAAAGAAATGAAACATTTATGGAAAAGCTAGTGAAATACAGATATATTCTGTACTTTAGTTTGTGGTGTTGGAATAATATTAATTTTAGTTGCAATCATTACAAGATGGTTATATTAGTAATAAACACGGTATGAATGATATATGACAACTATTTTTATTATTTTTCTAACATTTATTTAAGCCTAAAATAATTTCAAAATTAAACAAATAAGAGAAAATAAATTAAATGATCATTGTAATAAGTATTCCAAGAAACAGGCAAGATGCTTTCATGGAGAACGAATCGTGAGGTTAAGGGAAAGTGTTCAGGGAAGACCTTTTGACAAGGCAATTTTTGAGGTAAAATTTAGAATATGCAAAGCCCTATCAACATGGTGGGTGAAAAACATCAGACAGAGTATAGGTATAGAAACTAGTTTGGTACAAATAAGGTTATAAGACCAGTATAAAACAAGTATAGTTGAAATGTATAGAGAAGAAGAGGCTGTAGCAAGAAAATGTTGAAAAGGAAGAAAGAGAAAGGTAATGAGGTCAATATCATTTGCATCTGACTCTATGCATTAAGAAGTCACTGAAAGATTTAAAGCAAGCTGAGGATGATATGTTTTTAGATACTTAGCATAGTCACTTCATTTTGAATGTGCTACAGATTATAGTAAATACTTGCATTTCAGAAACCTTAATATCTGATTTTATGGTTTTTAATTTTCTGTCTAAATTGAATAGAAACATTTAAAAAATAACAAACATGAAAGCTATTACTAATAATCAATGGAGACTATATGGTTTGTTTCTCCTGCATGCCTAATTATTGCCAATTAGCTATGCCTTAACAAGTATTTATAGAGAGCCTATTATTTTGAGATACTGACTGTTTAGTAAGTGGACACTTCATAGGTGAGGAATATAGACAGGGGTGCTGAAAGTTTTCTAGAATAAAATGGCTAATGTGTAAGACAATTAGAATGGAAATTCGTACTTTCTAACTCCCAACCCGCATTTGTAACTACTGCATTAAATTTTATCTTAGTCTAAGGGAAATAGCTTCAACTAGGATGTAATCTAACTTTTACTAAAACGACTGCATTTGAAAGTTACCAAGAAAAGCTGTTTTGTTTGTATTTTTATGGCCGTTCTGTTCTGGATTTGCTTATTTAATTTAAGAAGATGGTTACCACATGTTTACCTTTGTTATCTGTTTCTGCATATTAATTGTAAAAGTAGTCTTTCTAGAATGTTAACAATTTGATATCCTCAGATATGTTTAAACATTATATTTTGTTTCTTTTAACATTGAGGAGCATGGAATACTTGAATAGGAAAATATATTATTCTTAAGTATCATATTTAGAAGGCCCTATCATATATAATTTTGAAACATAATAAAAATTCAATTACACGTTTGTTGCAAAGACTACCACACACCCACACACACACACACACACACACACACACACACCCTGTTTGACCAAAAAAAAAAAAAAATGAGTATCAGTCATTATTCCATTCCTCTTAGTTTGCCACTCGAAATGCATCATGATAGTTGTTTCCAGACTGTTATACATACAATAGCAGTTACTTTCTTAAAATGCAAGGGATGGAAACTGACTCACCCTAAGACCAGAATAATTAACATACTGGAAGAATGTTGGGTAGCTAAATTATTCTGATTGAAAATCAACTAACAGGACAGGAATATGGGAAATCGATAGATTTTTCTATTTTGACACGTCTTTCAGATAATTAAGCTTTTCTTCTGCTTTTCTATATGTTTACGGAAAACTCATATTTCTTAGTGAGAGGATTTGACAATCATAGCTTAGGTTATGGTGTTAATCTGCTGGCCAGGACATGATAGTGCTAGATTTGCCTGACCAGAACCACGGGAATCAGTCAGGGGAGACTAACCAGTCAGATGTCCAAGGGAAGAATGAACATAGACAGAAGAAAACAGATTCCTACACAATCATACTTATGTTTAGCACATTTGTGTATGCACATGCACCTCACACATATGCCCTCCACATACATATTTATTGATGGGTCCTTCGGATGAACAAATAACAATGAAAGTATATTGTGGAAACTTAAACGTTAAACTTACTTGGCAGTGAGTTTTGTTACTTTATTTATGTATTTTTAATTGATTTACTATGGATTTTAATTGATTTATGTATTTTTTTAATTCACTTCTAAGACAACTGATTTGAAAACTTGTAAATGTCCATGTTTAAATTCTAAACATATCTTAATATAAAGTTGATTATATAATTCCATTTGGTAAGTAATTATTGAAATGTTACCATGCACGAAAGAATCAACCCTAAACTTCAGGGGGAAAAAAACAATTTAAATACAGAGATTGATTTGTAACTGTTTACAATTAAACAAGGAGCCAAACAATTATTTGGAATTATAATAAAATGTTTTTAAAAATTTTTATGGTAAGTTGTCTTTGTGTATGTCTAGCTATATCAAATTTTGAGAAGGAGAGAATGGTTATTTGGTTATAAAAATTAAGTTCTTATTTTTTGGCTCCTTTTACTTCCCTTTCTCTAATAAAAAACAGAAAAGTAATGAATACAAGAGAAGAGAAAGCAAGTACATCTGTAGCTTGGAGATATCGCAAGTTCGTTTCCAGACCAATGCAATACAGCTAATACCGGAATAAAATGAAAATGAATTATACTAATTTTTGGTTTCTTGGTGCACTACAAGGTAGGTTTGGACTATACTGTAGTTTAGTGTTCAATAGCATTGTGTCTAAAAAAAGTGCATAACTTAATTTAAAAATACTACATTGATAAAAAATGTTAATCATCTAATTCTTCAGTAAGTCATAGTCTTTTGGCTGATGGAAGATTTTGCCTCAGTATTGTTGCCTGCTAACTGATCAGGGTGGTGGTTACTGAAGGTGAGGGTGGCTGTGTTTATTATATTAAGACAAAAATTAAGTTTGCTGCATTGGTTGATTCTTCTATGAACAAAAAGATCTATCTGTAGCACATGATGCTGTTGGGTATCATTTTATCCACAATAGAACTTCTTTCAAATCACTGGGGCCTAACTGAAGGTGAAGGGTGGGAGGAGGGAGAGGATCAATAACTAATGCCTACTAGGCTTAATACCTGGGTAACACAGTAATTTCTGCCCCAAGCACCCGTGACACACAGTTTACCTATATAACAAATCTGCAGATGTACCCATAATTGTAAAAGTTTAAAAAAAAAAAACAAAAACAAAACTGGAGTCAGTCCTCTGAAACTCTAACATTGTTTTATCAAATATGTTTATGTAACATTCTACATACTTTGTTGTCATTTCAACAATGTTCATAAGATTTTCACCTAGAGTGGATTCCATTTCAAGAAACCACTTTCTTTGTTTATCCACAATAAGCAATTCCTCATCTGATAAGGTCTTAGCACGAGGTTGCAGCAATTCGCCTGCATCTTCAGGCTTGGTTTCTAATTCTGGTTCTCTTGCTATTTCCAGCATATCTGCAGTGACCTCTTCCACTAAAGTCTTGAACATTTCAAAATATTTTGTGAGAGTTGATTTCAGTTTCTCTTAACCTTCTGTTAATGTTGATAATTTTGGCCTCCTTCTGTGAATCATAAATGTTTCTTTCTTTTCTTTCTTTTCCTTCCTTCCTTCCTTCCTTCCTTCCTTCCTTCCTTCCTTCCTTCCTTCCTTCCTTCCTTCCTTCCTTCCTTCTTTCCTTCCTTTTTTTTTTTTTGACAGAGTCTCGCTCTATCACCAGGCTGGAGTTCAATGGCATGATCTCGGTTCACTGAAACTTCCACCCCCTGGGTTCAATCTATTCTTCTGCCTCAGCCTTCCAAGTAGCTGGGACTACAGGCACGCACCACCATGCCCAGTTAATTTTTGTATTTTTAGTACAGACAGGGTTTCAACATGTTGGCCAGGATGGTCTCAATCTCTTGACCTCGTGATCTGCCAGCCTCAGCCTCCCAAAGTGCTCGGATTACAGGTGTGAGCCACCATGCCCAGCCAAATGTTCTTAATGGGATCTAGCATGGTGAATCTTTTCCAGAAGCTTTTCAATTGACTTTACCCAGATCCATAAGAGGAATCAGTATCTATGGCAACCATGGCCTTCTAAAATGTATTTCTTAAATAGTAAGACATAAAAGTTGAAATTACCTGACCCATGGACTGAAGAATGGATGTTGTGTTAGTAGGTGTAAACACAACATGAATCCCCTTGAGTATATCCATCAGAGCTCTTTGATGATCAAGTGCTTTTTCATGAGAAGTAATATTTTGAAAGAAATCTTTTGTTGAAACCTAAACAGTATTTCCCAACAATGAGCTTAATATATTCAGTGAATCATGCTGTAAATAGGCGTGCTGTCATCTAGGCTTTGTTGTTTCACTTGTAGAGCATAGAGAGTAGATTTACCTTAATTCTTAATGGCCCTAGGATTTTGGGAATGGTAAATGTGCATTGGCTTCAGTTTAAAATCACCAGCTGCATTATCCTGTGACAAGAAAGTCAACCATCCTTTGACGCTTTGAAGCCAAACATTTGCTTCCCTCTATCTATGAAAGTCCTAGATGACATCTTACTTCAATTTAAAGCTGTAGCCACCCTCATCAATAATCATAAGTGGATCTTCTGGGTAACTTGCTGCAGCTTCTATATTAGAATTTGCTACTTCACCTTGAACTTTTACATTATAGAGATGACTTCTTTCCTTAAAGAACGTTAACCCACTGCTACCTTCATACTTTTCTGTTGCAGCGTCCTTAGCTCTCTCAGCCTTCATAGAGCTGAAGAGAGAGACTTGTTCTGGATTAGCCTTTGGTTTAAGGGATTGTTGTCGCTGGTTTAATCGTTTATTCAGACCCCTCAAACTTTCTCCTTATTAACAATGTGACTGTTAACTTCCTTGTCATTCATGTGTTCACTGGAATAGTAATTTTAATTTCCTTCAAGAAATTTTCCTTTGCATTTGCAACTTGACTGTCTTTCACAAGAAGCCTAGCTTTTATCCTATCTTGGCTTTCAACATGCCTTCTTCAGTAAGCTTAATCATTTATAGATTTTGATTAAAGTAAGAGACATGCAACTTCTATCAGTTGAACACTTAGAGGCCATTGTAAGGTTATGTATTGACCTAATTTTAGTATTGTTGTGTAATAAGAAATAGGGATGCCTAAGCAGGGAAAGAGATGGAAGAAAGGCTGTTCAATGGAGCACTCAGAACACACATAACATTTATCATTTAAGTTCTCTAACTTCTATGGGCTCAGATAGCGACACCCCCAAACAATTACAATAGTAACATCAAAGATTACTCATAACAGATATATTAATAATTAAAACTGAAATATTGTGAGAATTACGAAAATGTGACACAGAGAATGAAAGTAAGCACATGCTGTTCCACAGATAGCACTGACAGACCTGCTCAATGCAAAGTTCAACTTGTAAAAAAAAAATATCTGAAAAATGCAATAAAACAACAAACAATAAAATGTGCTATGCCTGTACATTGAAAAATAACTTTTCTTTTCCCTGAAGAAAATGTTATCATTAATATTTATTGCTTAGTTTTATACATCCTAGCAGTGAGTACAAGAGGAATAAGGCAGAGTACCTGCTCTCACAGTTCTCAGAATATTCAGAAACAAATGGCATCTTAATAAAAATTCTTGACTACAATCTTAACTCTTCACCAGAAAACTTGACCATGCAATATGTGAAAAAGAAGAAATAAGGAATAATTTCCAGACACCTGGCTTGGGTGACTATGCGAGTAGCAAAATTATTAAGCAAAAATTGAAAACCAGTGGAGGCCAATATAGAAAAGATGCCGAGGTTATTTTGGAACATGTTGATGGTGACATGCATGAGGCATATCCAAGTGGAGATATCCAGTATACTCCTATGTGTGTATGTGTGTGTGTCTGTGTGTGTATGTATACACTTTGCTCATTTTATGAAAATTATATATATACATATGTGTATATAATTACATGTATATGTATATTTACACATGCATATATATACACAAGTATATATACACATATTCATGTGTATATATGTATATGCATATACATATGTATATACATATCTGCATATGTATATGCAGATGTATATATACATATATGTGTAAAATATCTATTTGTATATAGATATAGATATGCTTTGTTCATTTTATGAGAAAAAGAAACACTAATGAGTCACAACTATTTAAAACAAAATTCTCCATTACTATTTTAATAAAACATTTTGTATTGATTATTTTAAAATTTCTTTAATCAATCAATCATTATGGTTAGTTATATATTACCTGGACATTGACATAAAACATAGAGAAATATTACATATTCAAAAATATTTTGCATTAAAGAGCATGACAACATTTTGCCTAAAGCCTAAGATTGCTTTGAACAATGTGCTGTAATAAACGAAAAGGTATCTCCATCGCTGCAATCAATTTGCCTAGGATTATTTAACTTCAAGCTTATAATTATTTCTTTATGTACTTCTTTATGTGATGTGTGTGTACACCCATGGCTATCTGTGTGTGAATATCATAAAACAGAAAGTCAGCGGCATTTACAACATGTGATGAATATTTTATATATATATATACACACACACACAACATACACATACATATACACATATACATAATACATGCACATAAATTTTTAAATAATCTAATAAATTTATATTCACATGTATATTCTTACTTGGTTATGTTTGGTATTTTCAAGAATGTGTCTCATTAGAATTCAACACTCCTCTATCCATGTCCTTAATTTCAAGCAACCCTGAGGCTGACAGAGGAAAACGAAATGTGGAAAAGGAGAGCAATAAAAGAAAGGGCATTCATCTTACTGGAACATTGGCAAGACTCAAGAAATGGTCTTGAAGCTAGGTTTCTAGGAATCATGCCTAAATCTGCTTTGAATAATTGGCAGAAGATCTCTTAATGCCTTTGTCACTTCCATGTGAAAGCACTGGCCAGGAAGCTACAGTAGCGTGCATACTTCCCCCATGAATATGATCTTCATCAACTCCTACTGTCACAAACCACCAAGCCATTTCTGCACCATGGATGCAACCTTGCAAACACTGATGTCTCTAGAATTGGGGTGTTTATGTTTCTATCTTCCTCTTGCACTGTTTCTGCTTTTTCACATTGTTTAAGGCGATATGACTGTCTTTCACAAAAGGCCTAGTGAATCAACTGCTATTGTGTATGCAGCAAACAAGCCTACAGGTGCAAATGTTTAGCTTCTACACTGGGGAGATAATGTGCAGATTTTCCAGAACTATAGGAATATGTTCAAAGACGACTGGGCAGTGAAACAAAATAATGACACTGATTTACTCTGTTAGGTAGTGGGAGAATGTGTACTTACCCCCTGCAGGTTGAAAAGTTGCTTAACCCACTGTTCTGTGATAAAAAGCAAAACAAAACCAGTCAAAGTCTCTTTCTACATTGGAATGCAGATCACATAGTCAAGGACACCAGAATTTACAGGAAGTGTTATAAAAAAACTAAAACAAAAAAAGGCAAAGAAATGAAAATGTTAATGTGATTTTGTTGACTTTGTGCAACTGTTGGAAAAGTTAGAAGAGATGAGTTAACTGAAACTAGAATTAACCTGACTTGCAGAGGAGATGGCAGAGAATAAAAGCAGCTTTACTGAGGGAGGACCTCTCTACTTGCAGCCTGAAATCTAAATTGTCTGAAAGTTCCCATGCTCACAGCCTTTCCAGACTTGAAAAGCCACATGCTCTGTATATACTGATGCTATTAGATGTAGAGAATGTCAAGTGGCAGCTTTTACGTATCTACAACTAGAAGATCAGAATTTTCTAAGCACCATCCATTAAGCTTGTTCTGCCAAATAAAATGGAGGAGAGAAGCTAGTATATTGTAGTGAAAAAGTAGAATGGTGTGGTCAAGGCAGCGGCCATTAATTTGTGAACTAACAAATAGGCGTAACTCAGAACACAAAATATTAGTCTTCAGACTAAAAGGCTATGCTGATGTAATCTGTTGACTGTGTTTAGAAAAAAGTACAAATGATAAGAAGATAATAAGTTATAAACTTTTAAACGTCTTGAGAGTTATTTTGTCAAAGTGAAATCTCAGGTATGGCCTGCTAAAGCTATTTCTAAGACCCCAATTTCCACAAACTTAAAATGAGCTCTAAGTCTGTTCAGCCTGACAGAATAGTATCCTTCCCAATGACCCATTCAGAAGGCATAATCATTGTAATACCTAAGTCGGATTCTTCTAAAGGCAAAACTGAGGTTTTTATATTGGCTAAAATAGCAGGTTTTCCTCACATACACATTCACTAAAATTGACTGGTGTTAGAGATAAGTGATTACCTCAGGGTCTCCCCTTAAGCCCTTATGAATGAAAGCCTTGTTTACTCTTCCTTTGCTTCCACTGTACATTGTGTGAGTTATCTGAAGATAAATTGTATTTTTAGATTATAGGCTACCAGATCCTTAGAAACAACATCCAAATTTGTAACAAGACTACATCAAATTTCGGGCCACATAGAGTAACTGGATGATACTTAGGGTGAATCTTATGCAGAAAAGGAAGTGAAATGTTCTATTTAAAGGGGCAGTGAATGTAGATAATGGATACTAATAGAAGTTGTCCTTGGCCTGCACCATGGGCTGCTGACAAAACACTTAAATACGTATTCTGCTAGCTTCATTCTAACAAAGCATCAGTACATGTCATGTAGTTTAGGTAGGAAGCAATTAGGAATCTTTGAGAAAACAGTATATTTTGAATGGATAAAGCATTTCTCCTTTTCATTTCTACCTTTTTCCTACACAAAACATGGTTATATTTCACAGATTCGGCTACCATCTTAAACACATGAAATGGAAAATATGAGCATGAAATAAGGCAGAGGAGAAACACAGGACTTTACTTGCAATTTTGCAGACAAATCTGTATCAATTTAAGCCACCGAACAGACAAAGCCATTTCTATAATAACTAACATTGTCTTCTAGAGTGAAATGCTATTTATTTGTGTTATTTATAGATACAATATGAGAATATTCAAAAGTATTTTAGAAAACAGATATCACCTAAATTATAAAAAATCCCTGAGCAAACAAAATTAAAGTAAATATTATCAAGTAGTTTAAAAATAAAAAAGATTTTATTTCTTTTTATAAGAGTAACCATTATTTCACTGGTTTTTAAATGTTAGGGTCTTTTAGAATCACATGGACATCTTGTTTAAATGATTATTAAATGGATAAAAAAGCAGGTGAGCCCAGGAATAAATATTTTATCAAAGACTATCGGTAACTTTGATGTCAATTTTTCATAAACCTGATGTTCCACTGTTCATATTTTTGGGAAAGAAACAACATATTGGTTGCAAGGACAATTTTTGAGTCAGACTACCTGGGACTAAATCCTGTGGCTACTACTGTGAGCTATGTGGCCAAGAGCAAATGGTAGAAGTTTTTAGCCTCAGATCCTCACGTATAAAATGCACATGCTCATACATCCTACCTCACAGGACTGTTGCAAAGAATAAATATAAAGAATGTACAAGATTCCCTGGGATATGGCACATATTATGTAAATATAACATATAATCATAAAACATTCAGGTCTATTATTGAGTGAAGATAGAAAACAAAATAGATTGATTTTGTTCATAAAAAGAACTAATAAATGTAAAAAACGTGCATTTGAGACCAAGAACCATTTAGAACATAAGATACACGCAATAATTAGCCTTATTAGCAGTGCTGTAGGCTAGCTGTTCTGACAAATGTAAAATAGGGGACCAATATGCCAAGTAAAGTAAATGCTGACTAGTAATTTTGATGTAAAACTTAGACAAAATTTAGAACATACACTTAATTATATTAACAAGAGGGCTTAATTTTAAATTGAAGTGTTGATGATTTCACAAGGCAGAACATTTTAATTACTAACTAGACAATTTAATATTACCTGAAAGTAAAATAGTCCAGATGCTTATTAAGTTTTGGGGATGGTATAAGTTAAATAAAATTGTCTAATTACCTACAGATTTGAAACCAAATAATATGCAACTTAATTCAAAGCAAAAAGGTAACAGACCCCAAAATTTCTTGTTAAATTTGACTTTGCTCTTTCTTGACTTCAGAACATCGTAAAGCCTGATCTTTTCCCACTAAGTGTTTTCATGGGATTTTCTGAGCCATCCCCTCACCATTTTAAGATTGCCTTTGAGGATTTCACATGTACAGGGCTTTTAGTTTTTATTCGTTTGCTTTTGTTTTTGTTTCTCGTCTTTTGGATGGAAACTTTGATGCATCCTTTTCCCTGACAGACTCCAGCATGCAGCTTTTGACGAATTCAAGCCCGATACTCTATTGCCATAGTCCATTCCAGGCATCTTCTGACCTTCTTAGCTGCCTTTCAAATGCACGTACAAACTACAAGAGAGTCTTAATAATCTCTTTGGTTGATCTCCCAAAATCTACATTATTGTCAATATTAAAGAATACTGAGAAACCTATAAAACTTTCATAAATTGATGAGTGAATTTCAGACAATGATAAGATAGAAGATCAATTTACTAAAACCAATTAAATATTTACTACTACTAATAATAATTATTGCTTACTAATAGTAATAATAATTTGAAATAATCACATTGAAGTAATGTTACATTACTATGTAATATTAACATCAAAATTTGTAAATATTTTTAAGCAAATGGCACAAAAACCTGACAGATTCCTACAGTGTAAACAAGGCATAACTGATTGAAATTAAACAAGCCTTAAATTAATGAAAAGAAATGTTATGCTCATGTATTGGAAAACGTAACATTTTAAAGATGTCAACTTCTCAAAATTTGTCTAGAGTCAAAATAATCTTAATTAAAACTCCATATGCCACTTTAGTAGAGGTTAACAAGTTAATTCTACAATTTACATGAAAATGCAAATAATCTAAAGTAATAAAAGGAACTATGAAGTAGATGAACAAATTTGGAAAACATATACCATCTGATTTAAAGGCACATTATAGAGTAATAGCACACAGGCGAGAGTAAAATTGGGAAAAAATAGAGATAGAAATCAATGAAATGGAATATAGATTCTGGAAATAAAGTCTCACATATTTGGCCAAGTGATTCTTAGCAAGGGCATAAAGCTAATTTAAGGGAGAAAAAGGAAAGTTTTTTTTCAAAAACTAAATATTTTAAATAAATAGTAAGGTACCGCTGGATATCTGTATGAGAAAAATGTACTTCAACCCCTACGTTATCCCAACTCCCACAAAGAATTCAAAATTAGTCACAAGTCACAGCGTAAAACTAATCTTATAAGTCTTCAATGATAACAATGAACTTTCACAAACTTAAGTAAGGCAAAAATTATTTAGCGAGATCAGGAGCGCTAATTACCAAAAAACAAAACCTAAACAAAAAAGGCACGCTACACTGTTTTACAAAAGAATTTTTAAATACTCTTCAAAAAGACAATGATTAAAAAGCGCAAAAGAGAAAAGAAAATGTGACCTACACACTGGCAGAAAATATTTACAGTACTCATATCTGACTAAGGACTTGAATATAGAATATATGAAATTATATCTACGGACTTAAATATAGAATATATGAAAATCTTTTATGACTCAGTAATGTGAGAACAAATATCTTATTTTTTAAATGGGCAAAATTCTTTGAGAGACACTTCAAAAATGACAGCTAATAATCATATGAAAAGATGCTTAACACCATTGGTCATTAAAGAAATACAGTTTAAAACCACAATGAGGTGCCAATGTACATGCATTAGAATGGCTACAATTAAGAAAGGTTTGATCTGCTGCAGTGGCTCACACCTATAGTCCTAGGTATTTGCGAGGCTGAGTCAGAAGGATCCCTTGAGGCCAGGAGTTTGAGACAACCCTGGGCAATATTTTGAGACCCCATCTCTTAAAAAACAAATTGGAACAATAAGAATTTGTCTGTTTTGTACAAATTTTAATGGAACTTTTACTGTGAAAATAATTTCTGCAGTTGCTTAAAACATTAAGAATACAGTTACAAAAACCCCTCAGTTTTACATAATATAAATAAAATTATATGGCTATCAATAATTTTACCTATATGTTCATAGTATCTATATTCATAATTACTAAAATGGAAAATAAACCATATGTTTATCAACATTTATACAAATAAAAAGATGTACTGTACTATTCAGCAAAATAAAGGAAAAAAGGTATGCATGCAAAAAAATGAAAGAATCTCAAAAGCATTATGCTAACCAAAAGAAAATAGGAATAAAAGAAAGCATGCTTTATGATTTCATTAATATGAATTTCCAGGACAGTTAAGCTAATCTATAATAGCATAAATGAAATCTATACTGGGCCCTGGTAAGGGCATAATGTTGGAATGAGTATATTGAGGCATGAGGGAATGGAAGAAAAGGTTTTTATCTTGATTTGTGTGGCAACTATACGTGTATACTTATTTGCCAAAACTCAGAAAACAATATTTTTAAAACATTTTATTGTATTGTAGATAAAATATACATTAATAGATTGATTTTCTCAAAGTGTCATGCATAGAATAATAATTTTCTTTCAAACATCTCTAAATAAGTATATCATGTATTGAGGCACTGTTATCTTTCAGCAGTGTCCTAAGAAAGAATGCTATGTCCTCAATTTACATTTTACATGGACAATCAGTAAATTCACATAAAAATGAGATGAAGTATGATGGTGGTTTGATAGAGTTCTATTTCCTGAGACATCTAAGTTGCATGAGATGAAAAGGTTTTTATGAGATCCTGTGTATAATAGAATTATTTGTGACTGCCTTTTCAGAGATTAACAGTAAATAAGGGAGAAGACAACTATAGAGACTAAGGAAGACTATGAAAATGTACAAAGTAACAGAATTTTAGATTCATGGCATGCCTAGGAAACTAAAAGAATTCATTACAGTTTGCAGAAGCAGGGAACTCTGAATGCTGAAAGAGCTGTAGGAAAGCTATGCAACTGTTTCAGAAGGAATTAACATTTTATATATATATACACACACATATTCCATTTTCCTTTTACATCATATATATGTAATATGTATGTATATATATAAAACATATACAAGGAAAATTGAATATATTATATAAAATAAAATCTCCAGTTAATAAAAAGCTGACTAAAATTATTCGATACTCTCAAATAATATAAAAACCTTGACTCTATAAAGCATAATTCCTAGACAACTCCTGGTGCTAGACTGGGCCTAGAGCCAGTGAACAAGGGTGGCATGTGATCTAGGGATACACCAACTGGCATGGATAAAAGAGGGCTTGTGTTATCCCTCCCCTAGCCACGGGCAGTGCAGGTTGTAGCAAGAAAAGTGACTCCTCCTTTCTGTTTAAGAAGGAGTGATTGAAGAGTAAAGAGTACTTTTTCTTTCATCTTGAATACAAGCTCATAGTAGGAGAGGGTATCAGGCAGAGTGGGGAGACCCCCAGTTCAGGATGAAGTGACATTTCTCCCAGGAGACATTTCTAGACAGTCCCTAAGCCAAAAAAAAAAAAAAAAAAAAAAAAAAAAAGAGAAAAGAAAAAAAAATACCTGCTACCCTGAAGGGAAGGACCCCATTCTGTCCAGACTTATCATGAGCTGAGTTTAGAGCCCTTGGTTCCTGATTAACCACCAGCGATACCCAGGGAGTATGGCATAGGTCTTGGGCTCTGTGACATGCTGGTTTCAGGGGAGACTAAGCACATTCCAAGCTGTGGTGGCTATGGCGAAGTATTTATTCTGTTTGAGAAAAGCAGAGAGAAAAGTAAAGGGGACTTGGTCTTGCCCCCTAAGTATTGGCTCAGCCACAGTAAAGTAGAGTAATAAGTAGAATCTTGGGGTCCCTGAGTTGAGGAATAGGCATTAATGGGCCTTCACTGGGACAGAAAGGATCCCATTTCTCTAAAGGATGAGATCCAGGCCTGGCAGCATTCACCACAAGCTGACAGAATGACTTTTGGGCTTTAAGTGAATATTGTGTTGGACTGGCAGAACACCCATGGACCAGTGGTAGAAATGGCCACAGGGAAATGACCTGCTCCCTGTGGTAAGGAGAAGGAAGAGTGGGAAGGACTTTTTATTGTGATTTCAGTGCCAGTTTAGCCACAGTAGAATAGAACATCAGGTCAATTGGTAAGGTTTGTGAATTCAATCCATGGCTCTCAAACAGCATATCTGGACATGTGCAGGACCTGGGGGATCTCATCACCCTGAAGGTAAAGGCCTTGGGCATGGCTAAGTGCTATACTGGCTTCAGGTCTGACCTAGTTCAGTTCCAATTGTAGTGGCTGCAGGGGAGCTTGCATCACCACAACCCACGTTTCAGATGGCTCACTACTGACGGGGAGAGAGAGAGAGAAAGAGAGACCACATGCTTGGGAGAAAGTGAGGGAAAAGAACAAGCATCTCTGCATCGTAATCCAGAGAATTCTTCCAGCTCTTATTCCAGACCACCAAGGCAATACCTCTAGGAGTCTGCCAGATGACATTATTGATGCTGGGAACTAAGTCCCTTTAAATCTTTGGAAGCCTTCCTACAAAGAACAGACATAAATAAGCTCATACTGTGGAGACTACAATAAGTACCTAACTCGTCAATGCCCAGACAAGAAAGAACATCTACAAGTATCACCAATATCAAGGAAAACATGACCTCACCAAATGAACTAAGTAAGGCACCAGGGACCAATCTTGGAAAAACAGATATATGACCTTTCAGACAGAGAATTCAAAATAGCTCTTTTGAGAAAACTCAAAGAAATTCAAGATAATACAAAGGAATTAAGAATTCTATCAGATAAATTTAACAAAAAATAAAAATAATTTGAAAGAATTAAGTAAAAATTCTGTAGTTAAAAAATGTAACTGACATGTAACTGACATGTTGACAAATGCATTACAGTTTCTTTATAGCAGAATTGATCAAACAGAAGAATTAACTAGTGAGCTACAAGACAGGCTATTTGAAAATACAGTCAGAGGAGACAAAAAAATAAAAATAATGAAGCATGCCTATAAGATAAAATAAATATCTTGAAAAGAGTAAATCTCTCAATTTGTTTTTGTTTTTGTTTTTTGAGAGGGAGTCTCTCTCTGTCACCCAGGCTGGAGTACAGTGGCGCAATTTCGGCTCACTGCCACCTCTGCCTCCTAGGTTCAAGCAATTCTCCTGTCTCAACCTCCCTAGTAGCTGGGATTACAGGTGAGCACAACCACGACTGGCTAAATTTTTTGTAATTTTAGTAGAGACAGGGTTTCACAATGTTGGCCAGACTAGTCTTGAACTTCTGACCTCAGGCCTCCCAAAGTGCTGGGATTACAGGCAGGAGTCACCGTGCCCAGCATAAAAAGAGTAAATCTAACAGTGATTGGCCTTAAAGAGGAGGTAGAGAATGAGATGAGGGTAGAAAGATTATCCAAAGGGAGAATATGAAAGAACTTCCCCAACCCAGAGAAAGATATTGATATTCAAATATGACAAAATTATAGAACACCAAGCATATTTTAACAATCAAGTATGACAAAATTATAGAACACTAAGCATATTTAAGTTAAGTAAGATTATCTCATGCATTTAATTATCAAACACTCAAAGTGTTTCTGGTACATTTTGTCTTTTTTTCTTATTGTTTTCAAAGAATGTATTTATTTATGCCTTAATTTCATTATTTACCCAGTAGTTATTCGGGAGCAGGTTGTTCTGTTTCCATATAGTTGTGTGGTTTTGAGTGAATTTCTTTTTTTTTGAGACAGAGTCTTGCTCTGTCTCCTGGGCTGGAGTGCAGTGGCCAGATCTCAGCTCACTTCAAGCTCTGCCTCCCGGGTTTACGCCATTCTCCTGCCTCAGCCTCCTGAGTAGCTGGGACTACAGGCGCCCACCACCTCGCCGGGCTAGTTTTTTGTATTTTTTAGTAGAGACGGGGGTTCACTGTGGTAGCCAGGATGGTCTTGATCTCCTGACCTCGTGATCCGCCCGTCTTGGCCTCCCAAAGCGCTGGGATTATGGGCTTGAGCCACTGCATCCAGCCTTGAGTGAATTTCTTAATTCTGAGTTCAGATTAGATTTTTCTGTGGAAAGAAAAGAAAAGAAAAGAAAAGAAAAGAAAAGAAAAGAAAAGACAAGACAAGACAAGACAAGACAAGACAAGACAAGACAAGAAAGAAAAGAAGGAAGGAAGGAAAGGGAGGGAGGGAGGGAGGGAAGGAGGGAAAGGGAGGGAAGGAGGGAAGGAAGGAAGGAGAGAAAAACAAAGAAAAGGAAAGAAAGAAAGAAAGAAAAGAAAGAAAGAAAGAAAGAAAGAAAGAAAGAAAGAAAGAAAGAAAGAAAGAAAGAAAGAGAAAGAGAGAGAGAGAGAAAGAAAGAGAGAGAAAGAAGGAAGGAAGGAAGGAGAGAGAAAGAAAAAGAAAGAAAGAAAGAAAGAAAGAAAGAAAGAAAGAAAGAAAGAAAAGAAAGAAAGAAAGAAAGAAAGAAAGGGAAAGAAAGAAAAGAAAGAAAGATTGATTTTAGGTCGTATGTTTAAGTCTTTAATTCATCTTGAGTTAATTTTTGTATAAGATGTAAGAAAGGGCTTCCAGTTTCAGTTTTCTGCATATGGGTTGCCAGTTTTCCCAACACCATTTATTAAACAGGGAATCATTTGCCCATTGCTTGTTTTTGTCAGGTTTGTCAAAGATCAGATGGTTGTGGATGTGTGGTGTTATTTCTGAGGCTACTGTTCTGTTCCATTGGTCTGTATATCTGTTTTGGTACCAGTACCATGCTGTTTTCTTTACTGTAGCCTTGTAGTATAGTTTGAAGTCAGGTAGCGTGATGCCTCCAACTTTGTTCTTTTTGCTTAGGATTTCTTCTAGCTTTTCTAGTTTATTTGCGTAGAGGTGTTTATAGTATACTCTGATGGTAGATTGTATTTCTGTGGGATCACTGGTGATATCCCCTTTATCATTTTTTTTTTGTGTGCGTGTCTATTTGATTGTTCTCCTTTTTCTTCTTTATTAGCCTGGCTAGCAGTCTATTTTTGTTTATCTTTTCAAAGAACCAGCTCCTGGATTCATTGATTTTTTTGAAGGGTTTTTCATGTCTCTATCTGCTTCATTTCTGCTCTGATCTTAGTTATTTCTTATCCTCTGCTAGCTTTGGAATTTGTTTGCTCTTTCTTCTCTAGTTATTTTAATTGTGATGTTTGGGTGTCAATTTTAAATCTTTCCTGCTTAATCCTGTGGGCATTTAGTGCTATAAATTTCCCTCTTAACATTGCTTTAGTTGTGTCCCAGAGATTCTGGTACATTTTGTCATTTTTCTTATTGGTTTCAAAGAATGTATTTACTTACGCCCTAATTTCATTATTTACCCAGTAGTTATTCAGGAGCAGGTTGTTCAATTTCCATGTAGTTGTGTGGTTTTGAGTGAATTTCTCAATCCTGAGCTCTAATTTGATTGCTCTGTGGTCTGAGAGACTTTTAGTTATGATTTCCATTCTTTTGCATGTGCTGAGGTGTGTTTCACTTCCAATCCTGTGTTAAATTTTAGACTAAGTTTGATGTAGCACTGAGAATAATGTATATTCTGTTGATTTGGGATGGAGAGTTCTGTAAATGTCTAATAGGTTCCCTTGGTCCAGAGCTGAGTTCAAGTCCTGAATATACTTGTTAGGCAATACCATTCAGGACATAGGCATGCAAAAAAACTTTATAACTAAAACACCCAAAACAATGACAACAAAAGCCAAAATTTACAAATGGGATCTAATTAAACCAAAGTGCTTCTGCAAAGCAAAAGAAATTATCATCAAAGTGAACAGGCAACCTAAAGAATGGGAGAAAATTTTCGCAATCTATCCATCTGACAAAGGGATAATATTGAGAATCTACAAAAAACTTAAACATATTTACAGGAAACAAACAACCCACCCCATCAAAAAGTGGGCGAATGCTGTGAACAGATGCCTCTCAAAAGAAGACATTTATGTGGCCAACAAACATGAAAAAAAGCTCATCATCACTAGCCATTAGAGAAATGCAAATCAAACCCACAGTGAGATACTATCTCATGCCAATTAGAATGGCAATCATTAAAAAGTCAGGAAATAACAGATGCCAGAGAGGATGTGGAGAAATAGCAACATTTTTACACTGTTGGTGGGAGTGTAAATTAGTTCAACCATTGTGGAAGACAGTGTGGCAATTCTTCAAGGATCTAGAACCAAAAATATCATTTGACCTACCAATCCCATTACTGGGTATATACCCAAAGGTTTATAAATTATTCTGCTATAAAGACACATGCACACATATGTTTATTGCAGCACTGTTCACAATAGCAAAGACTTGGAACAAACCAAAATGCCCACCAATAATAGACTGGATAAACAAAATTTGGCACATATACACCATGGAATACTATGCAGCCATAAAAAAGGATGAGTTCATGTCCTTTGCAGGGGTATGAATGAAGCTGGAAACCATTATTCTCAGCAAACTAACACAGGAAGAGAAAAACAAACACTGCATATTCTCACTCATAAGTGGATATTGAACAGTGAGAACAAATGGACAGAGGGAGGGGATCATCACACACAGAGGCCTATCAGGGGGTGGGGCCTAGGGGAGGGATAGCATTAGGAGAAATACCTAATGCAGGTGACAGGTTGATGGATGCAGCAAACCACCATGGCATGTGTACACCTATGTAACAAACCTGCACGTTCTGTACATGCATCCCAGAGCTTAAACTATAATAATAGCATTTTAAAAAGAATCAATATAATAACCATTCTGCTAGTTGGCTCAAAATTTAAATAATTTTATAAGGTTTGAGTAAAAATATAATTAGGATATAATTAGGATCTCTTTAGCTCATGTCTATGTTAAAATAAGTTAGCAAAACTGAAAAGAATATTGTAATACAAAATCAGGTTAATACATATTATGTGAAAAATCAAAGGATATTATGAATTTGAAATTAAGTCTATACTTAAAAGCCTTCAGGTTTTTAAGAAAGATTCAAAAATACATGGAAAAGAAAGAAGAAAAGAAAGAGAAAAATGAAGGAAGGAGAGAGAGAGAGAGAGAAAGAAAGAAAGAAAGAAAGAAAGAAAGAAAGAGAGAGAGAAAGAAAGAGAAAGAAAGAAAGAAAGAAAGAAAATGAAAGAAAGAGAGAAAGAGAGAAGAGAGAGAAAGAAAGAAAGAAAGAAAGAAAGAAAGAAAGAAAGAAAGAAAGAAAGAAAGAAAGAAAAAGAAAGAGGAAGAGGGAGGGAGGGAGGGAGAGAAAACAAGAAAGAAACTCCAATACTCAGAGTAGACTTTTCAGTGAAAACCTTATAGGCCAGCAGAGAAAAACTTTTACTATAGACTAATATATTCAGTGAAAATATCCTTTAAGCTTGGAAGAGAAATAAAAACTTTCTCAGAAATACAAAAGCTGAGGAATTTAATCAACTCCAGGCCCTTCATGCAAGAAATGCTAAAGTGAGCTTTTCAATCAGAAAGAGTAGGATATTAATGAGCAAGTAGAAATCACCTGAAGATACAAAACTCACTGGTAATATAATAGTAAGCACATAGCAAACATATTTATGTAACACTGTATTTGTGATGTGTAAACTTGTCTTGGCTTAAGTAGAAAGACTAAATGATAAATCAATCCAAATATTAACTTTAACAATTTTTCAAGACATGGACAATACAATAAGACATAAGGAGAAATAACAAAAACTTAAAGAGGGGGAATAAAGTTTAATTCTAGCGATTTTGTTGGGTTTTTATTTTCCTGGTTATTTATGAAATCAGTATTGTTTTCATCACTTTAAAATAATGGGTTATAAGATAGTATTTATAAACTTCATAGTAACCTCAAATCAAAAAACATACAATGAATATACAGAAATGCTGTAAATTAAAGCATATCAGCATATAAAATCTCCTTCACTAAAGGGAAGACAGGAAAGAAGGAAAGAAGGAGAAGATGGCAAAACAACTAGAAAACAAATAACAAAAAGAGAGAAGCAAATCCCTACTTATAAATAATAACAGTGAATATAAAGGGACTAAACTCTCTAATCAAAACACACAGAGTAGCTGAATGAATGAAAAAAACAAGACTTAATGATCTATTGCCTACAAGAAAGACACTTGACCTATAAAGATACACATAGACTGCAAATAAAGGGAGAGACAAAGATATTTTCTGCCAGTGGAAACCAAAAAAAGAGAAGGAATGACTATATTTATATCAGATAAAATATATTTTAAGAAAAGTAAGAAGAAACAAAGACACCTATTATATAACGATAAAAGAATCAATTCAGCAGTAGAATATAACAATTACAATTACATATGCACACATCACTAGAGCACTCAGATATATAAAGCAAATATTAGAGCTAAAGAGAGAGATAGACTCCAAGACAATAATATCTGGAGGCTTCAATACCCCACTTTCAGCACTGGACAGATCTTCCAGAGAGAGAGCCAACAAAGAAACCTCACACTTAATCTGCACTGTAGGCCAAATGGATCTAATACATATTTACAGAATATTTTAGCCAATGGCTACAGAATACACATGTTTCTCCTCAGCACATGGATCATTCTCAAGAATAGGCTATATATTTGGTCACAAAACAAGTCTTAAAATATTCGAAGAATTTGAAATAATATAAAACATCTTCTTTGACTGAAATAAAGTAAAATTACAAATCAACAGCAAGAGGAATATTGGAAACTATACAAATGCATGAAAATTAAATGGTATGCTTCTGAATAACCAATTAGTTAATGACTAAAATAAAGAGGAAATTGAAAAATGTATTAAAATAAAAGGTAATGAAAACATAACTTACCAAAATCTATGGGATACAACAGAAGAAGAAATAAGAGGAAAACTTACAGTCATAAGTGCCTACATCAAGAAAAGAACTTCCAATAAATAATCTAATTACGCATATTAAATGATTGAAAAAGCAAGAGCAAATTAAACATAAATTTAGTAGAAGAAAAGAAATAATAAAGATCATTACAGAAATAAATGAATTTGAAATGAAGAGAACAGTAGAAAAGATCAATGAAATGGAAAGTTGAAGTTTTGGAAAGATAAGCAGAATTGACAAATCTTTTGACAGACTAAGAAAAAAATGAGAGCAGACCCATATAAAAATAATCAGAGATGAAAAAGGAGACATTACATTTGACACTGCAGAAACTCAAAGTATCATTAGAGGCTACTATAATCAACTATATGCCAATAAATTCAAAAATCTATAATAAGTGAATAAATTACTAGGCACATAAAACCTAACAAAATTGAACCATAAAGAAATCCAAAACCTAAACAGACCAATAACAAGTAGTGAGATCAAGCCATAATAATAATAATAATAATAATAATAATAATGGTCTCCCAGTAAAGAAAGCCCAGAAGCTGATGGCTTCACTCTGGATTCTATCAAACTTTCAAAGAAGAACCAATACCAATTTTACTCAAACTATTCTGAAAATTGGAGGAAGAGCAAATACTTCCAAACTTATTCTATGATGCCAGTATTACCTTTATACCAATACCAAAGACACACACACACAAGAAAATTCCACTTCATTATCTCTGATGAATATTGATGCAAAAAATCCTCAACAGAATACTAGCAAACTGAATTCAACACAACGTTAGAGCAGGGATCCTCAACCCTGGTAGCAGTTCACAGCCTGTTAGGAACCGGGCCGTACAGAAGGAGGTGAGCAGCAGCAAGCAAGTGAAGCTGTTTGTATTTACAGCTGTGCCCCGTCATTGCATTCCCACCTGAGTACCACCTCCTATCAGATCAATGGCATCATTGGATTCTCGTAGGATCATGCACCCTATTGTGATTGGCAAGGGATCTAAGTTGCAAGCTCCCTAGAAGACTCTAATGCCTGATGTTCTCAGGTGGAGCTGAGGCAGTGATGCTAGTGCTAAGGACCAGCTGCAAATACAAATTGACTTTAGCAGAGAGGTTTGACTGCACAGAGACCTTAATAAATTAATTTCTTGCAGACTCAAATCAAAACTCTGTCAGTGGGTAGCAAGTGACAATTAAGCTGCATTTAGTAGCAGGCTTTATATTGGCAAGTGAGTTGAAATACTTCAATTACACAGTTGCACCTGGTGGAAGACTGTAAGTCAGAATCTGACCCTTATTTGATTTACCTATAATGCAACCATTATTTTATTTCCTACTTCCAGATGTGCCTCTTTCCTGCATTGTGCACTTGTCTCAGTCACAGTTTTGGTAAGTTCACAAGGTAACCCTAGTCAAAGTGAGTAAAAAATAAATGCCACTGGAGAGGTTCTTTGGACAGGGCAAAAGACATAACAATGAGATAGCAGAATACTTTAAAACCACCAACAAAAAGAAAGCTGTGTTTAAAAGAAAATACCAAGTCCTATTTAAATTATGGGTTCATTGTAACAGGTGATTCACATTCTATAAACCCACTTTGTTTAATATGTGGTGACCTGCTATCTAGTGAGGCCTTGAAACCTTCAAAACTGCTTTATCACCTGGAGACAAAGCATCTTGTATTAAAAGACAAGGCTTTGAAGTTTTTCAAAAGAAAAAAAAAAAAACGTGAGAACAAAAAGCAGAAGGAATTATCGAAGGTTATCACTTTATCGAATTTGTCTGCACTGAGAACATCATTCTTAGTGGCTAACCTAATTACTAAAGCTAAGAAGCACATTACTGTTGGTGAAGGGTTAATCCTGCCTGTCCTAAGGATATTTGCAGTGAATTTGAGGGAGGCTGTAGTTCAAAAGGTGGCTAATGTTTCTCTTTTGGCTGGCACCATAAATAGATGAGTTGATGAAATAGCAGAGGATATTGAAGCACAATTGTTAGAGAGGATTAATGAGTCATTGTGGCATGCAATCCAGGTTGACAAGTCTACTGACATTGACAACAAGGCAACAATTCTTGTTTTTGTGAGGTACATTTTTCAGGATGATGAGCATGCAGATATGTCATGTACACTTCAGTTACCAACCAATGCCACAGCTGCAGAACCATCCAAGTTTTTGAATGATTACATATCAGGAAAACTGCATTGATCATTTTATGCCCATATATGCACAGACCTAGCAGCTGCCAAGACTGGACAGCTTTCTGGTTTCTCTACTTGGGTCAAAAAGGTCACTTCTTAATGTGAATTTACACACCGTGTCATCCATAGAGAAATGCTGGCTAACCAAAAAATGTCACCTGAACTTAACAACATTTTGCAGGATGTGATTAAAATTATCAACCAATTAAGGTACATGCCCTTAACTCATCTGTTCATGCATCTCTGTAAGGAGATGAATGCAGAGTGTACATGTCTTCTCTTATATACAGAAGTGAGATGGATTTCTAAAGGTTGATCACTGGACAGAATTTTTGAGTTGTAAAAGCCACTCTAGAGATTTATTTTACAAAAGCAGTCACCACTGGTAGTACATTTCAGTGACACAGAATGGGTTGCAATGCTTGCTTACTTATGTGACATATTCAACCTGCTCAAAGAACTCAATCTGTCACTCTGAGGGAGAGAGTAACTGTGACTGGAATTACGGGGACAACTAGTGAACATCTAGTATTTTTGACATGTTTAAATATTAGCAGAGATTTTGAAAGAGACTGAGACATGGCCTTCTTTCGTGTAGCTGGTGCATGATCACCTATCTCAGCTTTCAAAAGAGTTTGAGCATTACTTTCCAACACAAATGCCCCCAGAACTGGGAAGCAACGGATCCACAACCCATTTGTGAATAAGTCAGGTAAATCGGCTTTATCCGTGCTAAAAGAGGATCAACTGCTTGAAATTGCAAATAATGATGACCTTGAAAGTATGTATGAGACAACTTCAAATCTCCATTCGTTCTACATTAGCGTCAAGGTCAATTATCCTGAGATTTTCACAAAAGCACTGAAAAGTCATTTCCATTTCCAACATCCCATTTTTGTGAAGCAGGGTTTTATGCAGTGACAGTAACCAAAACAAGATTGTGGAGTAGACTGGACATAAGCAAACACTTCGGGTGTCACTATCTCCCATCACCCCTAGATTTGTTCCTCCTGTTGCAGGAAAACAAGCTCAGAGCCCCCACTAATTCTACATTTTGGTGTATTGTATAATTGTTTCATTATATATTAGAATGTAATAATAATAGAAATGAAGTAGACAATAAAAGTAGCGTGCGTGTAGTGTGCTTGAATTATTCTTAGCCTCCTTCCTGCCAAAACACACACACACACACACACACACACACACAAAGAATCAGGGTCCCTGGTGCCAAAAAAGTTGTGGACTGCTGCATTAGAAAGATCATTTATCATGACCAAATGGGATTGATCCCCGGGATGCAAGGATGTTTCAACACATGTAAATTTATCATTGTGATACATCACATCAACAAAATGAAGAACTAAAACCATATGATCATTTCAGTTAATGATGAAAAATCATTTGCTGAAATTCAACATCCCTCTAAAATAAAAACCTTAGAGAAACTTGGTATAGAAGGAACATACCTCAACATAAGCCATATATGACAGACCCACAGCTAGTATCATAACAAATGAGGAAAAACTGACATCCAAAGTTCTGAAACATGACAAGGATCCCCACTGTCACCACTGTTATTCAACATAGTACTGGAAGTCCTAGCTAGAACAATCAGACAAGGGAAAGAAATAAAGGGAGTCCAAATTAGAAATGAAGAAGTCAATTACCATTGTTTGCAGATACTATGATATCATATTTGGAAAAAAACTAAAAACTCCACCAAAAAACTACTAGAAATGATAAACAAATTCAATGAAGTTGCAGGATACAAAATCAATATGCAAAAATAAGTTGCATTTTCACATGCCAACGATGAATAATCTGAAAAAGAGATTTAAAAAGTAATCCCATTTACAATAGCCATAAATAAAATTAAACACATAACAATTAACCAGAGAATGAAAGAGCTCTACAATGAAAACTATAAAACACTGATGAAAGAAACTGAAGAGGACACAAAAACCTCAAAGATATTCCATGTGTATGGTTTGGAAAAATCGATATTGTTAAAATGTGTATACTACACAATGGAATCTACAGGTTAAGTTCAATCTCTATCAAAATACCAATGACACTCCTCATTGAAACAGAACAAACAGTCCTAAATGTGTATGAAGTCATGAAAGATCCAGAATAGCCAAAGCCACCCTGAGCAAAAAGAGCAAAATGGAGGAATCCCATTATATGACTACAAATTATACAACAGAGTTATAGTAAGCTAAACATCATGGTACCGGCATAAAAACAGACTCATAGACCAATGGAACAGAATAGAGAACCAAGAAACAAATCCACACGACTACAGTGAACTCACTTTCAGCCAAGGTGCCAAGGACATACATTGGGGGAAAAGAATCTCTTCAATAAATGGTGCTGAAAAAACTGGATATTTACATGCAGAAAAATGAAACTTGGCCCTATCTCTCACCATATACAAAAATTAAAATCAAAATATACGAAAGACTTAAATCTAAAACCTCAAACTATGAAACTACTAAAAGATTGGGGAAACTCTCCAGGATATTGGTCTGGGCAAAAAATTTATAAATAATACCTCACAAGAACAGGAAACCAAAGGGAGAATGGACAAATGGGATCATAGCAAGTTAAAAAGCTTTTGCATAGCAAAGGAGACAATTAATAAATAAAATTAAAATTATTAATAAAGACAATTAATAAAATTAATAAAGAGACAACATCCCTGCAGAATGGGAGAAAATAATTGCAAACATTCATTTGACAAGGGATTAATAACGAGAATATATAAGAAACTCGAATAACTCCATTAAACAATCTAATAATTTGATTAAAAGGAGCAAAATATTTAAATAGAAATTTCTCAAATGAAGACATACAAATGACAGACATGTGAAAAGTTGCGCAATATCACTGAACATCAGGGAAATTCACATTAAAGCTACAAAAGGTATTATCTCACCCCAGTTACAACGACTTTTATCCAAAAGGCAACAACAAATGCTTGTGAGCGTGTGGAGAAAAGAGAACCCTCATACACTATTGGTAGGAATGTAAATTAGTACAGTCACTAGAGAGAACAGTTTGGAGTTTCCTCTAGAACCTGAAAATAGAACTACCATATGATTCAGCAATTACATTGCTGAGCATATACCCAAAAGAAAGGAAATAAGTATACTGAAGGGATATTTGCACTCCCATGTTTGTAGCAGCGCAGTTCACAGTAGCCAAGATTAGGAAGCAACCTAAGTGTCCATCAATAGATAAATGGATAAAGAAAATGTGGTACTTATTCACGGTGGATAAGTATTCAACCATTAAAAGCATGAGAGCCTGTCATTTTCAACAACAAGGATGAAACTGGTGTTAATTATGTTTAAGTGAAATAAGCCAGGCCTAGAAAGGCAAGCATTGTATATTCTCACTTATTTGTGGAGTCTAAACATCAAAACAGTTGAAGTCATGGAGATGGAGAATAGACAGATGGTTACCAGAGGCCTAGAAGGATAGTGGGGAGTTGAGGGTGGGAGGGAGGTGGGAATGGTTAATGGGTATAAAAAATAGCTAGAAAGAATGAATAAGACCTAGTGTTTGCTAGCACAACAGAGGGACTATAGTCAATAACAATATAACTGTAAATTTCCAAATAACTAAAAGAGGATAACTGAATTGTTTGTAACACAATGGATAAATGCTTTAGGGGATGGATACCCTGTTCTCTATGATGTGATTATTACACATTGCATACCTATATCAAAACATCTTATGGAGTTCATAAACATATACACCTACTAAGTACCCACAAAAAATTAAAATAAATTTTAAAAAACAAGCAAACAAACAAAAAACACTTATGAGAGTTTTAATCTTTGCCAAGTCAAGATGGTGTTCAGCAGTGAAGGTAAACTTCAAAAATAAGAAAAGGACAAAAATCTATTTGTATAATTAGTCTCATCACACTCAGAAATGGAGAAGCATTGGAGTATTCAATGGAGTATTACAAACGAGAGTTCAGGTAAGCATGAACCATATTAAGAAAAGCTTTATATGTAATATGCCAAAAAGTGTTCTTTCTGCTTTCCTGCCTCTTCTCTTTTCCCTAGCCTTCTCTTCCTCCTCCTCTTCCTTTTGTCCTTAGGTTGCAAAATTTCCTTGTTGAGAGTGATTGGGGTAGACTTCTAAAATAGGGCACTTGGGCTGAGTAGTAAAAGGAAGGACACTGATGGAGCATAAGTTTCTTAGAAACACAGAAATGCTCATGGTAAATTCTGAAAGAAATAGGGGGAAAAAAAGTCAACATTTGATGAAACTACCATGGAAGTTCAGTGTGTATTTCCCTAACCTTATCTATGCACTTTTACATTTCTTTTCTTAGTTCTTCTCATACCTGTTTTCCTCTTTTCTGCTGTGTTTCTCCAATTCTGAGCCTTACTGAGATATCTTCTCAACTCTCTTTTTTATTGGCCTTTGTTTGGATGAGGCATCATTTAATCTGATCCGAAAAGAGACCAGAGAATGGGAAAGAGCAAAAGGATCATTTCTTTCCTAGTCATTGTGTTGGTGCCTCGTATCCTAGTTGATTCTCTCAGGACCTCAGCTTCAGACAGACCTTACCACTGATTATAGCTGGCACTTGGTATTGGTAACACACTTTCTTCCCTTGACCCTCTACCATAGGAGTAATTGCATCCTGCTGTTGCTGGTGTCTGGGTGCATTACTGTCTCTTGTTTTTATTTAATGTTGACCTTGCACCTGAATCGTATCTTTACTAGAATCTCCTCATTTGAAATAACAATGTTCAATTATGGTTCTTGCTAGGACCTGGATTCATGCATTATTTTGAATAACTAGTAAAATTTATTACTAATATTAATAAACTTGAATATTAAGGGATCAGATTGAAGCCCTAGTTGGTTGTAATTCATGAATCTGTAGTGATTTCAGGTTGCGCACATTATTTCAGAGTGGCTACTATCACTGATATAAAATGTAAATGCTTCAACCCAAAAATCCATGAAAAAATTAGCTAACTGCTACTCAAGCTCAAATAGTCCTACTATTTTACCTTTACTAAAATAAAATATACAGTAGTTTTTTCTGGTGTTCTAAAATCAGAAGACGCAAATGCAACAAGATCTCAGTAACTGATACTATGTATTGAGAATTAGAAGCTAGGAAGAAATTTTATTTTAAAATGACAGACGTAATTTTTATTAACTTATTCAAATTCCACATGCAGGCAGGATTAGCTCCAGTGGGAAAAGCCTAAATCCAATGATAAGAAAAATGGAATTTCTCTCTTTGGACCCCAATCTTTCAACATCGTTATGCAGAATAAATCAGTTCAAACAACGCCTAAAGGACAGATTCAGAAGAGCCTGAAGTTCATCAGAATTGCTAAGGTAGCAAACCATAACATGACTCAGAGGACCCATCATCCCTGTTGCTATAGAAGTGGAATTCATGGGATGTGTGGTGCATAATCACTGCAGTACAGTTTCAGCAAAACTGGTAATGCTACCTCTTTCTCCACTGCCAGCTGACTCCCTAAATCCCTGTTCTCGCATCACGAGAAGAAATCCCCTGCTCTCACACTCTCTACTTCTTCCATATTTTCCCCCTCATTCCTCTGCAATAGAATAAAATAACAAGAAGAAAGAGGTCTGTAAACTTTCAGGTTTTGATGCATATATTTGGAACTATGCCATTTTCAAGTCTATTTTTTATTTCTTCTATATTATGAAAGAATCATTGTGTTCTTTTTTCATAATTTTTAGTTTCATTTGATATTCAGGCAAAATGAGATTTTAAAAATGTGCAGGAAGTTACTTAAATTGTGAAAATGGAATGAAAGGTTTTATATTTCCTCAGAATGGTCAGGGTGTAAAGAGTATCAAAATGTTTAATTCTATTTTAGAATAGTGTTAAAAATACAATATAAATTGGGTTCGAATTTCTTGTAAATATTGGTCATTTTATCACCTATTATTCTGAATTAATTGGACTTAATTTAAAAAATTATAATTATGTTTTAATAAATATTCATTGGTGTTGAAGAAAAATAGTTTGGATAAAGGTCAACCTTTTCAAATACATGTAACTCATGAAAATATTGTTCATATCTCATGCTAAGGCTGATTTACAGCAATATCAACATAAAATGTTATTTATTCTAAAATACAGATTTTATTGGAAACATTAAATTTTTTTGCATAGAATTTTATATCCAAAGTGTTGTATAGCTCTAGTGAGAATTGACATAAACTCAGAAAATTGCATTTTGACATTCATCTTGTTTATTGTCCCACTATAGCTTGATTCTCCTTGTAATTATGCCTTAGTTGAAATGAATATGTGATGAAACTATCTGAAAATTACTAAATTCTCGAAGACATGCTTTAAAAATATATTATAGTGTGAAAGCATCTAAACCACATTTCAAAGCAATTCAATTTATTCCAGTGAACTCTCTCTTTTTTGATGAAAGATGCTTTGAGGCAAAATTATAAAGAAGATATAAAGAAAAATTTACAGTGAATAGGTTTACAAATATATTTATCTTTGTGGAAGCCATATGTATTTAGTGTAAGAAGCTATGAATTTATTGTAGAGATAACTAGGACTTCTTATAGGTATACAGGTTTAGAATTAATTAGATTATTTCTGAACTAGTGATTATTTTAAATTGGATATCTATTACTGGAAATGTAGGTTAGAATAATAATAGTAGTATTATCTCAAACAGTGAGCATTATTTGATTATTGTGATTTAAATATTCAGAAGTTAGTTTCATAAAGCATGAAATATAAACATGATATGCATGTATTACTGAAAAATATTTATTTTTCTATTATTCTATATAACATCTTAAACCAAAATAATAGCTTAATAATTGCTTACAATGTTTTACTTTTGAAATGCCATATAAACATCTGTTTGTTATTTAATTCTCTAGGAATAATATATTTTGATTGTATAAATTATGTAAAAACAAATTTAGATATCACAATATGAAAAGAAGTCATCAAACTCACTCAAAAAAAATTAAAATCTTCCTTTAAACAAAGGTTAAAAAATGAATTTATACTACTTCAACAACAAAAAAGTGGGAAAATAGAACTTCAAAAAAGCTAAATTAGTAGTGTTATTTTCTATATTATTTGTATCTAAATTTTTGTCTACCTAAAAAATTCTTTATTATTATCAGGAAATAAAATATAAATAATACAGATTGAGCTTCATGAAGTGAATTATTCTTGAAAACTATTTGCAAAATCCTTATAGAACCACCATGATACAAAACTATTATGCCTTTTGGGACATGTTTTAGAATACATGATATATGAGAAAATACAAATAATTTTTATATGACAGATTAGTTAAATTTCACTGGAGCTCTCTCCATTTTTTCCCTTGGAATTTGTCCTTTAATTTACTTATCTAACTTCATTCCCAGAATATTATCCCTAAAAGAAGAGATCTACTCTTGTAAGAGTTTATTACTATCTGTTTGCTTTTTAAAGTATGAAGGGGAGAATAGAAGCATCAATATTATTTGGGCCTTGTTAGAAATGCAAATTTTCAGGCCCCTGCCAAACAACTGAATCAGAATTTCCAGGTGTGGGCCCTAGAAAATTAAGAAATCTGAGTTTTAGCAACATTTTCAGGTGACTTTGAGAAGTACTGTTCTTAGCTACATTTGAACCACGGTCAAGTGTTTTAGTGTAGCATTAATGTGAACAGTAGGCAGTTTATGCACTCACTCTTAAAACCTCTATTTCTCATAGAAAGACTATATGCTTTGGATGTCTCAAAAGTGATAATCCAGCTATTGTGATCACTGTCACATAAAATATATATACAGGGCCTTGATAGAGTGTGTTACAGTTTATTTGCGCCTGTAGCCCCAACTGCTCAGGAGGCTGAGACAGGAAAAACCTTTGAACTCGGGAGGTGGAGGTTGCAGTGAGCCGAGATCTCGCCACTGCACTCCAGCCTGGGCGACAGAGCAAGACTCTGTCTCACAAAAAAAAAAAAAAAAAAAAAAAAAAAAAAAAAGAAAGAAAAAAAGAAAAACCACAAAACAAAACAAAAAAACAAAAACAAACACACAAAAAAACTTTAAAAATAACAACTAAACTTGATTTCCTACCTTACATATTATTAATTCTTGTGGCAAATGGAATATAATGCTAAGTATATTTCAACTAAATTTTATTACCTATTGTAAAGCCTCTTATGATTCACATATCTAGTTAACACATCCAGAGGAGCTGGCTTATATGCACATAATATATTTGATAGAGAAGTCCTATGAAATTCCACTCTCAGGAAATAGTTTTACAGAACAGACAATACAGACAATATATTCAGAACTTACTGAATCAAAATTGAATTTTACTAGTTATGAGATAAAAATATAGATATAATTATAAAATTCAAATGAATAGTGTTAATAAGCATTTATTAAACTAATTCAATGAGAATCTAGCTTAGGAAATTTATTCTGATTAAAATATAACATGAAGTCTTTATACATGTACAGTACTGATGGAGATGATAATGTTTATATTACAGTCATCAAGTTGCATATAATTTTCAGGGCTTCTGGTCTTAAAATTTATAAAGGAACTTGGGTAGTTAAATCATATAGTTTGATAAATATATCACAAAAGCCTAAAGATTGTATCAAACTAGTCTGCAGGCATTTATCTATACTTCACGAAGATCAAGCGAATCTCACACACTTGAGCAATAATACTACCTGGATTTAAATCCAAAGGTGCATATAAACATTATGGAGTTGAACACATAATAGATAGACTAGAGAATTATAATAACATTAATTAGCCACTTATATGGGTGACTTACCAAAAAAAAAAAAAAAAAACACGTTATTCTTTACATCTTTGGTCTTCCTTTCAAGAACACAAACAAGACTAACTATAAGAAAAACACCAAACAAATTTTAATAGAAATACCCTCTACAAAATACCTAACCTGTATTTATCAAAACTCCCAAGGTCATCATAAACAAGAAAAATCAAAGTAAC
This sequence comes from Chlorocebus sabaeus, assembly GCF_047675955.1. Lineage (NCBI taxonomy): Eukaryota > Metazoa > Chordata > Mammalia > Primates > Cercopithecidae > Chlorocebus > Chlorocebus sabaeus. Next base: position 17,441,760 of record NC_132927.1, on the reverse strand, counting down.
TGTCATAGCTAAAAGTAGCACATGAAGACATGATTCTGTGAAAAAGGGCGTCAGTAATTTGATAGGAATAATGTCAAATTTGTGAATTGTTTTGAGCAGTTTGGCCATTTTTACAATATTGATTCTTCCAATCCAAGAGCATGAAATGTTTTTCCATTTATTTGCATTATCTCTGATTTTGTTTTGTAGTTTTTCTTGTAGAGATCTTTCATGTCTTTGGTTAGCTGTGTGCCTAAATATTCTAAGTATTTCATTTCGTGTGTGGCTATTGTAACTGGGATTGTGTTCTTAATTTTACTCTCAGCCTGGATGTTGGCATATAGAAATGTTACTGATTTTTGTACACTGATTCTATATCCTGAAACTTTACTAAATAAATTTATCAGTTCTAGGAGCCTTCTGGTAGAGACTTTAGGAAATCAAGTTATAGAATCTTATCATCAGTGAAGAGAGATAGTTTGACTTATTTTCTTATTTGAATGCCTTATTAAATGTAACATGGAATCCTGGAACTGGAAGAAGTTATTAAAGTACAAATTTTTGAAAAAAAAATGTATGTACTTTTGTTAATAATCATATATCTGCACTGGTTTATTAATTGTAACATATTTGTGTAAGATGTTAATAAGAGTGAAAACATAGTGTGAAGTGTATGGAAACTCTTTAGGCCATTTGTTCCATTTTCTTGTAAGCATAAAAGTGTTCTAAAATGAAAGTTCATTTTTAAATGGTGCTGCGTTATGAGATGTTATATTTGGTGTGAAATACTGAATGTTACAGGCTAAATTCTGACTGGGCATGTTGGCTTACACATATAATCCCAGCATATTGGGAGGCTGAGACCAGAGGATTACTTGAACTTAGAAGTTCAAGACCAGCTTAGGCAACGTAGGGAGACCTCTTCTCTACAAAATATAAAAATAAATTAACCAGGTGTGTTGGTGTGCACCTAAGGTCCCAGCTACGTGGGAGGCTGAGGCTGAAACATGGCTCGAGCCCAAAAGGTAGAGACTGCAGTGAGCCGTGATCGTGGCATTGCACTCCAGCCTAGATAACACAGCAAGACATACTGTCTCAAAAAAGCAATAAAAAAAGCTACATTCTGACTATAAACACAAGTTGCTCTTCGTTTTTACAAAGCACTTGTTTTTGAAATATGAAGCAGTATGAAGTAGTTCTTTTTGCATCCATCATAGTCATTTTACAGATATGCTACCACATATTAGTTATTCTGATGAAGCGATAAACTAAAAAACAAAGCTTAAGACATCCTATTACATAATTTTATTTTGTTTTAGCTTTTGGTATTTTCTTGTTTTGTAATATTATTATAAAGGACAAAAAGTCAAAAACAGATGAACTGCTAAAGAATCACAAAATGTTGTGTCATATGTCAATACACTAAGTTCAGTAGTTGGTGATCTGCTATTCTCTTGGCATTATTTCTTCCATCCATAAATGAACATTCATTTTACACTTGATTCACAACTCCTGAAGTGATTCAACCTTTAGGCATTCTGCTTGTATTAATAACGCAAATAATCTGGTTGGAGAAGAGAAAAAACATTCTTTATTTGAAAGGGAATGAAATATATTTCTAAACCTATATGTGTGAAGTTGAGATTAAAGGTTGAAGGAAACCTATATGTGTATATTTTTAAGTTGAATGATTCTGTAGTCTTGTTATTTATTCAGTAAAGAATATCAAATAACACAGGAATTATACCGTTGAATTTTTCTAAAATTTTATTTTGTTTTCAGGACTTTGATATCAACACATTTGTAAGATTGCAATTTTCCCAGACATTTTCACTGTTTTTCTTTTTTCTTTGGGGTAAGTTCCATTTCATTGCCTTAGGTGTTCAAAATGCTGAGCTGAAACTTCAGCATAATGAAAAGAAGGAAATCATACAGGGAAAAGTTTATAGCCACTGGCATTGTGAGGTGTTCCATTATAAGAAGCCTACAAATCTTTCCCTAAATTTATGAATGTGTTATTATAGAGGCATGCAATTATTAAAAACTATCCACCTACCAGCAAGTTGTAGAGGAAATACTAAAAATTAACAGTCAGAAAACCTAAATTTTATTTCAAATTTTGCATCCTTAGCCACTTGACCTCTCTGGATACTAGTACCCTTGTATGTAAAAGAAAAGGGCAAAGAAAAGTCATCTCTAAACAACAAATATATTTAAATTCAAAAACATTGCCTGAAAACCTGCTAACATCAGAGACAAAAGACAAGCAATGATTTTTCGAAAGAAATATGGACTTTTCACAATTTAAATCACATAAGAAATAAGGGAATTACAACAGGTGTTAGTTCTGAAGGCCTTGCCTGAGGGTTTCATGTGAACTTACCTAATGACAAACAAGATAGCAACTGTTACACAGATTTGAAACATGCTGAGTCTGATAACCAATCATTCCAAGTAAAACAGATTATAAATAAAAAAAAACTTCAAATAAATCATAAATAAAATAATTCTTGATGCGTTAGACAGCTTCCAAGATGGTCTCCAATGATTTTCACCTCATGATATTCACCCTTTTATGTATTCCTCTCCCACGTTAAATAGGGTTCACCTGTGTAGTCAATAATATATTGCAGAAGTAATGATGTGTGACTTTGAGGCTTGGTTATAAAAGACTTGGCAGTCCTTCCTTGCTCTCTCCTGAATCATTCATCCTGAAGGAAGACAGTAGCCAAATCATGAGGACAGTCAGGCAGCCCTCTGGAGAAGTCTATGAGGAAAGGAACTCTGCCCTTTCAGTAAGAACTCCTGGGAAGCAGATCTTCCAGCCCCAGTCAAGCTTTCAGATGACTGAAACCTTAGTAACCATCTCCACTTTAATTTCATGAGAGATCTTGGGACAGAACTGCCCAGTCAAACTGTTTCTAAATTTATACCTATAGAAACTGTAAAATAGGCCAGGCATTGTGGCTGATGCCTGTAATCCCAGCAATTTGGGAGGCTGAGACAGGTGGATCACGAGGTCAGGAGATTGAGATCATCTTGGGTAACATGGTGAAACCCCGTCTCTACTACAAATACAAAAAAATTAGCTGGGCATGGTGGTGGGTGCCTGTAGTCCCAGCTACTCAGGAGGCTGAGGCAGGAGAATGGTGTGAACCCCAGAGGCGGAGCTTGCAGTGAGCCAAGATTGTGCCACTGCACGTCAACCTAGGCAACAGGGTAAGACTCTGTCTCAAAAAAAAAAAAAAAAAAAAAGAAAAAGAAACTGTAAAATAATGAAAGCCTATTGTTGCTTTATGGTATTAAGTTTGTGAGTAATTTGTTTCACAACTGCTATGATCTGAACATTTATGTCCTACAAAAATTCATACATTAAAACCTTATCCCCAGTGTGATGGTACGGTGAGGTAGGGCTTTTGAGAGTTAATTAGGTCGTGAGAATGCAGCGCTTGTGAATGGGATTAGTGCCCTAATAAGGGACTGAGGAGATCAGAGTTTTTCCTTTTCACCATGTGAAGACACAGTCAAAAAGACAACCTACTACATACCAGGAAATGAGCCCTCACCAGACACTGAATCTTCAGGCACCATGATCTCGGACTTTCTAGTCTCCAGGACTGTGAGAAATAAACCTGCATTGTTTTTAAGTCACCTGGTTTATATTTTGTTATAGCACTTGAACAGACCAATAATGCAACAATAAATGGTCCATGCTTTGTTTATAGGCGTTACTGAGATTGCATTTCTTCACAGAACTTAAAAAGCATGAGAAGACTCTAGTAAAAAATGCAATTACTGTTGCTTCCTTGATTATATCTGCAAGGTGGAAAAACTGAGACAATTGTCAGGGTAATGTAACTTTGAATTATTTGATTTTTTTCATAATAAATTTTTTTGACATAAATATTTATCATTTCATTTCAAATTTTCACACATTTCACACTCCCCACAACAATTGAATAATTACTCTATTTTCTATAAATTATACCTGATAGTGATAAACAATGTCACTATCTTAACCTTAATACTTCAACTAATACAATTCCTCACCAGAATTTAATCTCTGTGGCAGATGAAACATATTCTCTCTGGTTGATTGTAACTTGAGAAACAAGAGCATACTTGTTTCTCAAGTTTTACATACACATATATATATCATATTATATATCATTTATTTAGTGAATTCATTTATTCATTTAATGAATATATATCTCATTAAAAATGTAAATATATAAAATACATATTTTAATGAATATATAGTCATATATTCATTAGTTATATAGTCATCTTGTTTGATGTTGAGGCCTAATAACTATCAAGTTTTCCATTCTCTATCCTGTGAAACTCAGATTGATGGGAATTTATTTGCTTTTTTCCATTACTGGGAGGTTACCTCTCTTCTCCATCACCATTTATCCTGTAATGAGCCTACTTTCATTGCTCTCATTTTTCTTCTTTCTTAATGTGGTATAAAATTTCTGCTGTTAGTTCCTACAGTCTATAAATGTCACCGATTAGAACAAGATAAGTACTAAAAGCAAAGTATACTTTGTGTCCGAAAGACCTTATAAGCGCATTCGCTAGTTTCACTGGGCTTAATGGTTTTCTTGATTCAACCTAGAAATAAGCCTATAAGCCCAGAAAGTTACGACTATTTAAATCCTTGGAATTATGTAAGTAAGAAACAGAAAATTTGAAATAGCCCAACAGTATTTTATCAATCCATTCAGCAATGCATCAGAATCTTATTACATACCAAGCACCAGTCTAGCCCCTTGAAAAACATCAGGAGCCAACATAGGGAAACCATCTGCATTAATGGAGCTACATATTGTAAGGGACAATAGGAAATGAACAAATTGTTTGGATAAATATGGATAATATAAACAGGATGAACAGTTCGGAAAGAGTACATGTTCTGTATGGTGGTCAGGGGAGACCCAAATAAAGTGACATTTGAATAGATACTTGAAAGAAATAATAGAGCGGAATGTATATTACATGAGGGAAAATGGTTGAAGTAGAGAGAATAATAACTGTAAAAATCATAAAACGGGAGCATGCTTGGTTTTTCTAGAAACTGTAAGACTGTCAGAGCATCTGGAGCAGAATGAGCAAAAAGAGTAGGGTGGCAGACACAGTTAGGGAGGAATGGAGGAGCCAGACTAAGTCACAACAAGCCTTAGTCTTGTATTACGAGCTGGAGAGAAAGAAATGGGAGGCTTCGAGAGAAGAGGAATGGCATCCTTGACATTGTATTAAATGATTCCTCTGATTATTGCTTTGATAATAGATTTTAAGTAGCAAAACTAGAAGCAGAGAAACCTGTTAGAAGCCAAATACAATAAATCAGCTAAGAAAAGATTGTGGTGCCACTGTACATGTTATCAGAGAAAGTAGTCAAAATGGTTGCATTCTGAACATTTTAAAATACGCAATTATATTTTCTGAACATCTAGAAGGCAAAAGATGGAGAGGGCTGCAAGAATTTACTTTTCTAAAAAGGCAATAGGGGCCGGGCGCGGAGGTTCACGCCTGTAATCCCAGCACTTTGGAAGGCCGAGGCGGGCAGATCACGAGGTCAGGGAATCGAGACCATCCTGGTTAACACGGTGAAACCCCGTCTCTACTAAAGATACAAAAAACTAGCCGGGCGAGGTGGCGGGCGCCTGTAGTCCCAGCTACTCGGGAGGCTGAGTCAGGAGAATGACGTGAACCCGGGAGGCGGAGCTTGCAGTGAGCCGAGATCCTGCCACTGCACTCCAGCCTGGGCGACAGAGCGAGACTCAGGCTCAAAAAAAAAAAAAAAAAAAAAAAAAAAGCAATAGGATTTAGGTTTTGAACATGTCAAGTTTAAAATGCACACTCATGTAGAAGAGTAAGCAATTAAGTACATGCATTTTGAACTTTAGAGAGAGGTTCTAGGAAGAGATATAAATTGTTAAGATGAAAAAAACTACAACATGTTAGTAAGCTTGAGGGCACTATCTGATAAAGATGTAAGAAATCATAATGTAGATGGAAAAAAATTACTGAGACTATGCCTTTGAGTGAGAAAGAAGAGATGGGATCTAGTGAGCAAGAGCAAAAGTTGGTTTAAGATCTAAACAGATGTTAGATCCTTAATAACCGGACAAATAAAAGCAGAACACATGGGCACAAAAGCCAGAAGCAAGTGACAGGATATATATGATGCGGGGGAGGGGGGGAATTCATGCAGGTTCCCTTTGATTGCATCTAATATTTGCAGTGGTACAAGAAGCAAGGTCTTCATTCATGGTTAATGATGGTGAAATAATTATTCTAGGTTTGAAGATAGAGAAAAAGTTGATGAATTCAAGAGAAAAAAATGAGAAATATTTTAGGCTTTTGAAGAAGCACTTAGAGGTCACTTGAAGTTAATGGTACAGAATTCTTAAATTAGGAGAGGAAAATAATGCTTCTCTATTTTTACTCTCCTAGTACAGTAAAAACATACAACATATCAGGTGAAGTATCCCAATGCAATTTTGATGAGTGAATACATTGAGTAGTTTCAAGGATAATTGTCATATAATGTGACATATAATATGACATACATACATATATAAGTGTGTGTGTATATACATACATACATACACACATATATATATATATATATATATATATATATATATATATATATTCCACACAGACTATGATAAATCAATATCTTCTTCCAAAGGATCACTAGGACCCTTGTAAGTTTTGGGACCTTGATAGATAAAATCTAGGACATAGAAACAAAAAGCATCTTCTAAGAGAAAAGGACGGTTTTGAAACTCAAAGAACTAAATGCATATTATCTTTGGAAATAAGGATAAATAAAGGTGTTGTTCAAAATTTTCCAGTAGCCTACAGAACCTTTTGGTAGTATAATGTATGTTATATCTTTTATATGTCAACAATTTTTATGAGAAGAATTAGGCTACAGTTCCTTTAACTATAATTTAGTCTATTTCATAGGAAATTTTGTCGTATGGCCAAAAGACAGAAGTCAATATTTTCGTGCTTAAATTTGGCCCTTCTAAAGACCATGTTTCATTGACTTCCTGAAGCCTCACATCCTTTAAAGGAGTGAAAGTCCCTTGGTAGTTAACACAATGATATACAAAATTATTATTGCAAATATATGATTTTGTTTCAACTTTACATATCTACTGTATAAAGTGAAATAGATTCACACTGGGTGAGTAGTTTCACTGAAGTGCAAACTTGCAGTGAAATTCATACTGATAAATCAGTGTTTATGTATTAAAATACTGCAACAGAAATCTTAGTAAGGAATGTAAAATTAGTAATCGTGTGATGTTTTAAGGCTATCAGATTTTAATTTTCTCTATCATCCATCATTGAATATCAAGATATTTTAATAGGTGGAATGAGATGATAAATAATTTCTTTTGTCTGGAATCTAAATTTTTCCTAAGTATATGTAACAGTAATCAGGTGGTCTCAACCTAATATTTAATTTTACATTTCTGTGATATTGCCTGGTGGTAAGATAAATATATTTTTTCCTATTTAAATTCATTTCTGTGCTTAAACATACTCTTTGGACTAATGAACATAACTGCAATAATATGTAGGACAGATTATTGAAATTTGTATTAATTAGTTTCAAAAATTTTGTTATGCTTTATATGCGTTATATCACTGCAGTTTCTTTCCATTGAAAGTCATATATTTGCAAGGTGACTGATGAAGTTTATCAGTTAAATATATTACGATAAGATAAAGAAAAGCTAACTGTTTTGAAAGGTACTTTCGTCTTTTATGTTGACCTGTTACCAGATTATTACCCAACTTGGTCAGATAGTATCAGAGTAGCTCATTCTCTAAGTATCGCTAAATGTATCAAATCAGCATACTTCAGAATCAACTTTACTGATGTTTCTTTCAACAGTAAACTCTCGATTGTAATTTCCTGAATTTTCTACTCTTGATTGTGGCACAGCTAATCTTTGGAGTTTTTTTATTCATATTATCATTTTATTATATAGGACAACAAAAATTATATAATGCTAACTTTCTGCATTATTTCTGGCTTGTTTGAAATTACTTGTTTTATTTATTCATTTTATATACTTTATAGTATAACTGTCATTAGAAAAAACTTTGCCTAAGTAATAATGAGTGTTAAAACAGATATTATAACACAATATTATCTATCACAACAGGTTATATAAAATATTTAAAATATGTATTAGAGTCATACATCTATATATAGAGAGAGATGTAGGCATGTGTATGTGTGAATAAAGCACTGTTAAAAAATATTCGAATTCTGGAAAAAAAATGAAAACAATTTAGAGTAAATAGAATTTGATGGAGCACCATAGTTGCCTCAATCATATTCAGATTGAAAAATAGTATAGCCTGGTATAACACTATGGGCTTTGGAATCGTAAGTATGACTGTGACTGTGCTACATGTGTGACCTCGGACATGTTAACATCTCTGAACTGAGATTCCTCAAGTATAATGCAAGGTTTTAAATATAATAATACAGTGACCTTGATCCACTAGTACTAGGCAGTTGATTTTCTCACACAACTCCTCTAAACCTACAGCACTGAATCCAGATTATCTGGATCCCAGAAGCCTACTTATCCCCCCTCAGGCAGTATGCTTTATCATGCTTATCCTACAGGAAGATGGAACAATAGGGAGAGATAGCATACCTCTAGGGAATGAATAAAGACACCACATATCAATTAGGGGGTCTGAGCTCCAGCCTGCCCCTCCCTGGGGACAAAACCCAGACTGGGAATCTGAAAGCTTTCTTCTCTTGATCCGGTGAAGCCTATTGTTTCTTTTAAGAGGAATAAGTTCAAGAGATCTATTGTACAACAGGGACAATAGTTAATAACAATATATTATATTCTTGAAAAATACTGAGAGTAGATTTTAAGAGTTCTTAGCACACAAAAATAAGGTTTATGAAGCTCACTCTTTTAATCCACACTATGTGATATTGTATAATTTATCTGGAGCACTGTTGTATGAGATGTGGCAACCCTGAAAGGAACCACTTTGAATGCTAAGTACCTAACACAGTGACTGGCACATAATAAGTGCTTCATACATGCTAGTTTTCTCACTGCCATTTCCTTCTCTACCCTTTGAATAAATGAAGACAGCTTATGGGAGATAATTTAAAACTAAGTTTGTTTTCGTTCTTGTTTCTTTGAAGAAAATATGTAAAACAATTTTCTGCTAATTTGAGATGAGCAAGCTGCTTTGCTATCTTCTAAAAATAGAAAGAGATTATCTATGGCTAATAAAAGACAAATAGGTTATTATTATTTTTGCATAAGGAACATAAAGTGTACATTAAGAACCTGACAGTGTAACTGTTCCATATAACTCTGCCATGGTCAGGTCTACATACTTGGGCTCTGTTGCTAGAACATAGTCAAAGTCTTAGTGGAAGTATAGCACTATTTTTGGTAGCCATTGGAAAAAAAAGTTTTGCATTTCTCACATTGAAATTGAAACATTAATTGGGAAAAATTTTTCATGTGTTTCATTTTGTTTTTAGTTCTTTTCAGCTAAACTTTCATTTTAGGTCCAGGGGCATATGGGTAAACTTGTGCTAAAACTCATGCTAAAAATGAGCATCCATGTACCTACCACCAAGCTTAAGATATGCAATAATACCGATGGATTTGAAAAACCATATGCATTCCAAATACCAAGTGTCCCTTTTCCCAGTCTCCAAAGATCCTCTATTTTTTTTCTTTCTTTTTTTTTTTTTTTTATTATACTATAAGTTCTAGGGTACATGTGCACAACGTGCAGGTTTGTTGCATATGTATACATGTGCCATGTTGGTGTGCCACACCCATTAACTCGTCATTTACATTAGGTACATCTCCTAATGCTATCCCTCCCCCTTCTTCCTAACCCCACAACAGGCCCCGGTGTGTGATGTTCCCCTTCCTGTGTTCAAGTGTTCTCATTGTTCAATTCCCACCTATGAGTGAGAACATGCGATGTTTGGTTTTCTGTTCTTGCGATAGTTTGCTGAGAACGATGGTTTCCAGCTGCATCCATGTCCCTACAAAGGACATGAACTCATCCTTTTTTATTAGCTTTCCTCTTGCATGCCCTTGTCATTTTGCTATATGAGCAGAAGGCGGCTGCTTACCTCATACACTTCCCTCCACTCTTTACCCCTAGTACAGAGCCCTGATTTTATTTGCGCTAGATACTCAAATCAGCTAAATTACTCATCTAGCTTCATCTGAAGACAATGGTGGTTGGCTTCTTTGTGTTTTTGTTTGTTTGTTTGTTTTCTTGGAGACAGAGTCTCACTCTGTAACCCAGGCTAGAGTATAGTGGTGCGATTCAGGCTCACTGCAACGTCTGCCTCCCAGGTTCAAGTGATTCTCCTGCCTCAGCCTCCTGAGTAGCTGGAATTACAGGCACGTGCCACCATGCCCAGTTAATTTTGTATTTTTAGTAGAGACAGTGTTTCACCATGTTAGCCAGGCTGATCTCCAGCTTCCGACCTCAGGTGATCCACCAGCCTTGCCCTCCCAAAGTGCTAGGATTACAGGCGTGAGCCACCAGGCCCGGCTGGCAATGGTGGTTTCTGAGATGAAAGATCTAAGAGAAAACCATTGGGTAGGATTCTTAGGAGAACCCCTTTTCTATTTTTTTAACTTCTTCTTCTCCTTATTACTATCTGGAATGTGTTCTTGATGGCTGATCTTCAACATTCATTTTTTGAACTTGCATATAAATGACGATGTTAAGTATGAACCAGCATAAAAAATAATTTTAGTGAAATCTCTCTACTATTCCTGGATTAACAATCTCTGGGCTATAATTGAAAAGTAAGATTCTAAATTATTTGAGTTAATATACAATTTCTATTAGTTTAACACAAATCCTAGCTGATGTTCTTCATTACCTTTATCCACACATATACACAGAGAATGGAATGATAGAAAGCAGAGATTTCAAAAGGGTAAGAAAGTGAGAGGGCATGAATAATAAAAAAATTACTTTATGGGCACGATGTACATTATTTGGGAGGTGGATACCCTAAAAGACCTGACTCGACCACTACATACGATCTTTGCATGTAAGAAACTTGCACTTTTACCCTATGAATTTATACAAAATAAAAAATAATTTTCATCGGTTTTCATACATATGTAAATGAAATCATATTGTAAAGAGACTTTTTGTGATTCACTTAGTTACTCCACATTGATATTTTGAGATGTCTGTAGTTCCCTAATTTCCACTACTATGTGAGATTACCTTTAGTTTTTGAACAATTTACTTACCTATTGTATTGTTGATGAAGATTTGGGTTGTGTTAACATTTATTATTGTTAACAGTGTCGCTAGGAACAATCATATATATCTGCTGCATCAGATAAGAGAGATTTTATATATTAATATTCTATGACTGGAATTCCTAGATTACTGGATGCGTACATTTTCAAATATATTTCGTAAGAAAAAATCATTATTCCTACATATGCTTACTGATTTAAAGTGTGGCTACATGTGAAAGAAAATCATATTTCACTAACACTTTGAATTATCTTTTTTTCATTTTTAACAATTGAGTGGGGATGAAACTTTATCTCGTGTTATTTTGTTTATCTCAATTTCTAGTTAAATTATTTTTATCATATATTTTTATAACATTGTGCTTCTTGTATGAAATAACAGATCATGTTTTTGTCCATTATCCTATTGAATCTGTTATTTTTATTACTTTAAAATAGTTACTTTAAAAATACCCATCTTAGGAGAGTTGGGAATTGTAAATATATCTTTGTAATGTTCATATTTATTATTTTCAATATTAATGTAGTTGAACAAATAAATCTTCTACTTTATGGCTTTTGGTTTTATTTTATGTCTTGTTTAGAAATTACCTTCCAACCGCAATTAGGTGGTTTAAGTCTTTAATCATTGTGGAATTGAATTCATATAAGATGTCAGGAAGGGACCAAATTTCTTTTGTAAATGTATAAGTAATCAATTTTCCCAGCACCATATCTTTGTACTCTTCAGTTCTCCTCACTGGTCTGAAATGCTGCTTATTTCATTAATAAATTTTTAAAATAAGTTGCATCTAAATTCCAGTGTGCTAGGTGCTTTATTTTTTGTGCAAATATTTTGTATCAGAATTCTAAATCTATGCTCAATGCTGAGATTTACCTACGATTTTCTTTTCTTTTCTTTTCTTTTTTTTTTTTTAATCAACTCTGCCATTTTCTGTTCAAGGTTTCACTACCCGGACAAAATGAACTGTGAAGTTGCTTTTCTTTGTTAATTCTAATGGAGAAAGTGAAAACGTTTTGCTTGATTGAATATGCCTGTTCTTTGAATACTTGCTAAAGGTTATATTAAAATTTCTGTATTATTATTGATGATGCAAGTAGTGTTTACATTTCTGAAATTCATTAGAATGACCCCATGAAGGTCATTCCTAAACAAAATTGGAATGTAAATACAGTTTATTATTATGCCCATTTCTCTTCTCAAGTTAGCTTAATCTTCACTTTTGGTATTACTCCCTACTCTGAAATATGTGGCTCCAATCAGTTTCTTCCTGCTGTTTCTTCATCTGCCATAGAGCTGCCTACTGTGGTATTTAATCCGAGTCTGCCTTTCTTACAAGTGCTTCAGCTATTTTTACATGGTTTTCTTTTCTTACATGCTTCGGCTATATTCTGGCTTCATTATAAGTGACTTACTCTATGTAAGTTCCGCAAAAGCAACTATTATTGTTTTGTGGGCATCTATTTTGGTATATGTGAAAGATAAAAGATACATCATGAAAAAAGGAAGAGTCAGTTCTATCCATTATATTGGAAAGATCCTATTTCCTTTTATAAATAATACAGTACCTGTATTAATAATTTAATTGATAAGTGACTGAAAATTGCTTATAGTGGTATCATTTCCAGAAAGCATACATGAATTTTAACTGTCAACATTAAAGCATTAGATCTGGCATTTAGACATTGAGTTAAGTCAGTGAGAATGTATCTGGGGACTCAAGAGTCCTGTCAGTCCTCAAATGGCAACATGTAGCAAGCTGTCCGATACATGCATCAGGAATTTCCTACATAGTCAGCAAGTTAGCTAGTAAAGGAAACTTGAGTTTCTAATTTAAAACTACTTTAAAGGTGTATAGCAATTAAATACTAAAGTTATTTTGTTTTTTGGTTAAGGATTTTAGATGACATTTTTACCTATGATAGCTATTTTGATTATTAAAGGAACTGTGAATGCCATTTTGGGAAGTCTGTTGTTTCCCTTTTTGACTTAAAGATAAACAACAGATGTGTAAAACGTAGGCATAGATTTTTATTACTGCACAAAATAGAATTCTCTTACAAAAAGTTTTGTTTACATAATTGTCATTTTAGTCACAATTGTGTTTCCTACTTGATGACAAGAAGCGCTGAATTAAACAGGGTAGACAGAATATTGTAGAGACTATGGAGTCACACCAGCTGGATTCCATAGTGACTAAGGAGTCACACCACCTGGATCTGCACTTATTGTGCCAACAAGTGATCACATCTCATCCTGCCTCCATTTACTGATATGTAAATGTGTAATTATTTATAGTGGTACTGTGTGAATGTTAACCTCGAGAACACTTAAAAGCTGTGCATATGATATTCAAGTATTTTCTTATGTTAGTTATGTGATTTTTACTACCATGGGCTATTACTAATTTTATTGATACTAGAAAAATTATGTGTATGGCTGTATTTATTTAGAGGACTGTAAGGTGATCATATACATACTTGAATTATAAAATAATGAAATGTTTAAAGCTAATTTCATGTATGCATTTATGGCCCTTCTAGTTTTCCTAGTAATTAAGAGCTCATGCTTCCAAATCAGACTACCTGTGCTTGAGTCTTAGCCATTCCATTGACTAGAAACATAGTCTAATGTTAGATGGAAGTTCCTCATTTGTAAAATGATGTTAAGGATAGCACCAACCTCACTGGATTGCTGATGGGATTATCCAAATGAATGCATATAAAGTGTCTAGGGCAACGTCTAGCACACAGCTAGTGCTCAACACTCAATATTTGACAACATTTTAATATCATTTTAAAAGTTCTAAAGAAGAATTGTAAACTTATTAGCCAGAAATACGGCCATATGCAGGCATTTCCAATGTAATATTTTATTATGAGTTGAAGTTAATAATATGTTAGAATTCTGCAGACAAGGTAATAGAAAATCTGCCTTGTCAATCTCAATGGCTTAACATAATACATTTTAATACTAATCATTACATAGTTAATGAGACTGGAAGTTATGGTAGAGGGTCATTATGAAATCACTAAGGGGTACAGTTTCTTTCAATCTGGAATTACCACCATCTTTTACATTCCCCTCCAAGACTGTACCGGAAAGGAAAGGCCTAGGGCAGGATTCTTTATGGAATATATTTATAAAAGAGATCTAGAGCTAGTTTACTTTAATTTTTTCTCGCAATTTGTTGGCCAGAACTAGGTGCAGCTGGACTTAGGAAACATGTTCTTTCTATGTACTCAGGAGGAAAATGAAATAAACGCTATGTGTTCATCATATTTCACACTATTGTAAATATTACAATGGTATTACAAATTTCATATAATTTTTCCACAAGTCATGCTTACCATCTAATGCTGCTGAAGCATGTGAGGGCAGCTCTATAAAAACAATACAAAACCTGGATCACTAAAAAGTGATCATGAATAGGTTGATGCAAATGATGAATCATTAAATTATTTTAACAGTCTGGTGTTTCTTATAGCTGATTGTAACTTAAACCAGTAATAACTTATTTCTGAAGCTTGGTTCCTGAAAATAACATTATATCTTATAATTCTGTAAAAATGTTAACAGAGAATGTGCCAGTAGGCATCATTCATTCTATACATTTTTAAGAGTTCTGGCAAGTGATCACTCCGTAAAGTAATTATTTCAGCAAATGTATTGCCAAATACAACATTTTTCTTCTTTTAAGCATATCATATTCAAAATATAATGACTGAAAAATTCATGGCTGAGTCTTTATAGTGTTTCTATTCACAGAAATGATCAGTACTTGGCATATAAAGCTAAGTGTTGCAACACTTATTTCTCTATCTGATAATAATTTTATCAGATTACAATATTTGTTATAATATTATAATTTATTTGCATACAGAGTGAGCCATATTGTAATTGCATTATATCATAAAGTGTTTTAGAAATAACTTTGAGTCTCTTTCTTGCCCAATTTTCTTTAACGTTTATTTTCAGGTATTTTAACAGCTTTATTGAGGTATGATTTAAACATAATATTCACACACAGTTATTTACAATTCAATACATTTTAGTTATTTACAACTTAAATAAGTTTATAGAGTTGCACAACCACCATGGTCTAATTTAAATATTTCCTTTGAACCTGCTGAAAGCCAATCCTCACATCCATCCCCATCCCCAGGTAACTATAGATATGATTTCTATTTATGTAAATTTGTTCTGAACATTTTATGTAAATGAAGACATATAATACATAGTATTTTGTGTCTTGCTTCCTTCATAAAGACTTTGAAGTCAATTCATCTTCCAGATATATAATGTATTACTTATAATTTATTTAGAGTATTCCCTTATGTAGACATGTCAGATTTCTTTATCCATTCACCAGTTGGGTTTCTACTTTTTAGCTATTATGAACAATGCTTCTATAAACATTGCATATTAAGTTTTGAGTGGAGAGTGTATCTAGCATTTTAATTCTCTTGGATAGATTTTTAGGACAAAAATTGTTGGTCATATGATAAGCTTATATTTAGCTTGTTAAGAAACAGATGGGCTTTTGCGAAGAGGTTGTACTATTTTTATTTGCACCAGCAATTTAAGAGGGCTCAAGTTTCTTGAAATCCTTATAATACTTGGCATTGACTATCTTTTATATCATGGTCCTTCTGGTTATCATATAATAAGATATTATTGTGATTTTAATTTTAATTTCCTTATTGACTAATGATGTCGCAAGCATTTTACAATGCTTAATAACAATTTATATGTCTTTCTTGATGAAAAGCTTATTTAAGTCTTTTGTCTATTTTTTGAATTGGATTGTTTCCTTATTATTTTTGAGTTGCAAGATTTATTTATGTATTCTGGATGAAAATTCTCCAGTAGATACATGATTTGCAAAAATATTATTCCATTTTAGCTTATTCTTTATTGTTTCTGAAGGCAATTTTAATATATGCATGTTTATACCTCTCTGAATAATATAAGTATTTTGCTTTTCAAGAAAGAGTTCAATGTCTATTTTGTCACACTTTTTCCTCTGTATATAGGTACAAGGATAAAACCTGTGATCTAGTTAGATACATCGATCTTTATTTTCCTTATGTGTATTTGAGTTTTACATTAAAATCTAGCTTTCCATGTCTTGTCATGGTTTCTAAACTTCCTTAAAATTTTATTAAATACAGAAGTGATGGTGGCAGAGGGACAAGAAGTTAGAGCCCTATGGTCAGGACCATCGCAGAGATCTTGTTTCTGATAAATCCAACTTATGACTCTTGTGTTATTCCACATATACTATTTATATTTTCTGTCATATCAATCCAGAAAATAATTTCATGCCTTTTATAATTTCCACAAGACAAATAGCTTAAACCCTAAATAATATGGCTTAGCAGTGTCCCCACCCAAATCTCATTTTGAATTGTAGCTCCCATAATTCCCATGTGTTGTGGGAGGGACCTGGTGGGAATCACTGAATCACATGGGCAGTATTCCCCACCCTGTTTTCATGATAGTGAATAAGCTTCACAAAATCTGATGGTTATATAAGAGGCTTCTCCTTTCACTTGGTTCTCATGTGCCCTTTCCTGCCACCATGTAAGATGTGCCTTTCACCTTCTGCCATGATTGAGCCACATGAAACTGTGAGTCCATTAAACCTATTTTTTCTTTACAAAGTACCCATTTTTGGGTATGTCTTTACCAGCAGCATGAAAACAGACTAATACAATAAATTGGAACCAGGAGTAGGGTGTTGCTGTAAAGATACCTGAAAATGTGGAAGTGACTTTGGAACTGGGTAAAAGGCAGAGTTTGGAACAGTTTGGAGGGCTCAGAAGAAGACGCAAAAATGTGGGAAAGTTTGGAACTTCCTAGAGACTTGTTCAATGGCTTTCACCTAAGTGTTGATAATGATATGGACAAGGAAATCCAAACTGAGGTGGTCTCAGATGGAGATGAGGAATCTCGTTGGAACTGGAGTGAAGGTGATTCTTGCTATGTTTTAGCAAAGAGACTGGCAGCATTTTGCTCCTGTTCTAGAGATTTGTGGAACTTTGAACTTGATGTAGATGATTTAGGGTATCTGGCAGAAGAAGCTTCTAAGCAGCAAAGCATTCAAGATGTGACTTGGGTGCTGTTAAAAATCATTCAGTTTTAAAAGGGAAACAACATAAAAGTTCAAAAGATTTGCAGCTTGATGATGCAATAGATAAAAAACATTTTATGAGGAGAAATTCAAGTTGGCTGCAGTAATTTGCTTAAGTAATGAGGAGACAATTGTTAATTGCCAAGACAAGGGGGAAAATGTTTCCTGGGCGTGTCAGAGACTTTCAGGGCAGCCCCTCCCATCACAAGCCCAGGGGTCAAAGAGGAAAAAATATTTTTGTGGGCTGGGCCCAGGACCTCCTGCTGTATGCAGCCTAGGGACTTGGTGCCTTGTGTCCCAGCTGCTTCAATGTGGCTAAAGGGGCCAGTGTGCAGCTCAGATCATGGCTCCAGAGGGTGCAAGCCCCAAGTCTTGTCAGCTTCTAAGTGGTGTTGAGCCTGCAAGTGCACAGAAGTCAAGAATTAAGGTTTCAGAATCTCTGCCTGGATTTAGAGGATGTATAAAAAAGCCTGGATGCCTAGGCAGATGTTTGCTGTAGGTGCAGGGCCCTCATGGAGAGCCTCTGCTAGGGAAGTGTGGAATTGAAATGTGGAGTTGAAGCCCTTACACAGTGTCCTCTCTGGGGCACTGACTAGTGTAGCTGTGAGAAGAGGTCCACCATTCTCCAGACCCTAGAATGATAGATCCACTGTCAGCTTTCACCCTGTGCCTAGAAAAGCCGCACTCAACAACAGTCCATGAGAGCAGCCAGGTGGGAAGCTGTACCTGCAGCCTGCAGCAAAACCACAGGGCCAGAGCTGCCCAAGACCACGGGAACCCACCTCTTGCATCAATGTGACCTGGATGTGAGACATGGACTCAAAGGAGATCATTTTGGAGCTTTAAGATTTGACTGCCTTCCTGGATTTTGGAATTACATGGGGTCTGTAGCCCCTTTGTTTTGTCCAATTTCCCACATTTGGAATGAGTGTGTTTAATCAATGCCTGTAGCCCCATTGTATCTAGGAAATAACAAACTTGCTTTTGATTTTATCGGCTCATTGGCAGAAGGAACTTGCCTTGTCTCTGATGAGACTTTGAACTATGGACTTTTGAGTTAATGCTGAAATGAGTTAAGACTTTGTGGGACTTTTGGGAAGGCATGACTGGTTTTGAAATGTGAGGACATGAGATTTTGGAATGGCCAGCGTGGAATAATAAGTTTTGAGTGTGTATCAACCCAAATCTCATCTCGAATTGTACTCCCGTAATTCCCACATGTTGTGGGAGGAAACTGGTGGAAGATAATTGAATCATGGGGATGGTTTCCCCCATACTGTTCTCATGGGAGTGAATAAGCCTCCCAAGATCAGATGGTTTTTTAAGTAGTTTCCCTTATTGCCTGGCCCTCATTCTCTTTGTCTGCTACAGTGTAAGATGTGACTTTGCTCCTCCCTGCCTTCCTCCATGATTGTGAGGCCTCCCCAGCCACGTGGAACTGTGAGTTCATCAAATCCTTTTTTTCTTGACAAATTACCTAGTTTTGGGTATGTCTTTATCAGCAGTGTGAAAATGAACTAATATACTGAATAAGACACCTATGAATTTAAAAGTTATCAGCTTGTTTTGTCCTCACATCCATGACATTAAATTCAAATTTAACATTGTCCATCTGTGTTCTTTAAAGTCCATGGAATATTCATCTGCTTGGGAATTCTTCTAGAATATCTGTACTGCATACTCTTCCATTTATACTAATGTCTTCTGTTATTTCTTATCTCCTTCAAAGAATACTATTTTTAACCTTTTAAGAAGAAGAGCATCTTAACTGTCCTTTATGTTTCAGATTTATATACTGTCACATTTTTGCTAAGGGTCTTTCTTTCTACTTTAACAATCTTAAGATATTTCCCAAGCAATCTCTATGAAGAACTCTGCAGGTAATTATTAAAACAATAAAACTCAGACTTCCAATTCTGGACAAGATGGAGTATCCCATGCCTTCCAGGTCCTTCCTCTTACAAACGAATACTCCAGACATAGCAAAACAAACAAGTTTATGAACACTGTGTATAGTGAAATGAAGTAAATGGATAGGCTGGTAAATTTAGAACTTGAGGAACAACGTGGTAGGGAGTCTCCTGTATATCTTTATTACATGCAGTATAACTCACTCAGAGTGTTGCAGATACCTCCGACTGGGAACTGCCATCGGGTGCAGCTAAAGTAGATCCAAGAGAACAGTGTTCTCACTAGCTAAAAGTCCACAAAAGCATGTCCTAACAACTGAAAAATCTTTCTTAGCAATGTTTACTCTAACTCCAGCCAAACACTAATGGAAAAGGAAAATAGATACACATTTATACACCTCATCTTATCACTCTCACCTTCAACTGCAGTAATTTCAGGCAGAAATACTCTGATTCCTCTACCTAGTGAGTGTTGATAAGGCCATGAAAAGACAGAAGGCAATGAATGACACTACAAATTTCCCATTGGGTGTTGTTGGTATAGAGCTGATCTTCAGTTATCTGCTAGACAGAGGTAGTCAATTCTCCGATTCTCCAGCTAGTGGAGTCCAGGAGCAAACTGAGCCTCCTTCCTTATACAGAAGGAACAAGACTTACGAAGGTGGCACTATGTAGGACAAATAAAAACTCTATGAATCAGTATTTTAAAAACCTACCAATGAGAAAACAGCCCTGGACCAGATAGAGTCACGGCTGAATTCTACCAGAGGCAAAAAGAAAAGCCAGTCACAATCCTACTAATACTATTCCAAAAATTCAAGGAAGAACCTAAAAACCCCATAGTCTCTGCTAAAAGACTACTAGATGCAAAACAAATTTAGCAAAGTCTCGGGATATAAAATCAATATATAAAAGTCAGTAGCATTTCTATATCCCAAAAACATCTAAGCTGAGAGTCAAATCAAGAATGCAAACCCATTAGCAATTGCCACAAAAAAAAAAAAAAAAAAAAGAAAATTAAAAATACAGCTAACCAGGGAGGTAAAAGATTGCTATAATGAAAATTACAAAACACTGCTGAAAGAAATCAAATGATGCAAACAAATTGGAAAACATTCCATGCTCATGGATAGAAAGAATCAATATTGTTAAAGTGGCCACACTGCCCAAAGCAACATACAGATTCAGTGTTATTCCTATCAAACTATCAAGCACAGGAATTAGAGACCAATCTGGGCAATATGGCAAAACCCCATCACTACAAAATATACAGAAATTAGCCAGGCATCCTTGGGAGCCTGACTCAGGAGGATGACTTGAGCCCAACAGGTGAAGCTGCAGTGAACCATGTTCATGACACTGCACTCCAGCCTGGGTGGCAGAGTGAGACCCTGTCTGAACAACAACAACAACAACCAATAACACTTTTCCCAGAAATACAAAAAAAAATCTAAAATGTATTTGGAACCAAAAAAAGAGACTGAACAGCCAAAGCAATCCTAGATAAAAGCAACAAAGTTGGAGGCATCACACTACCTGACTTCAAACTATACTACAAAGGTACAATATGTGTGCAAAAACAGGCACATAGACCAATGAAACAGGTTAAAGAACCCAGAAATAAAGCTGCATACCTACAACCATCTGGTCTTTGACACAGCTGACAAAAACAAGTAATGATGAAAGGAGGCCTTATTCACTAAAGGTGGCTGTAATAACAGGCTAACCATATACAGAAGATTAAAATTGAACCCCTACATTTAATGACATATAAAAATCTACTCTAGATGGATTAAAGACTTAAATGTAAAACCTAAAACTGTAATGATCTTAGAAGGAAATCTAGAAGATACCTTTATGGACACCAGCCTAGACAAAGACTTCATAAAAAAGACTCCAAAAGCAATTGCAACAAAACTAAAAATTGACTATTAGGACCTAATTAAAATAAAGAGCTCCTGCACAGCAAAATAAACTATCGACAGAGCAAATGAACAATCTAAAGAATGGGAGAAAACATTTGCAAATATTTCTTTGTTGACTTATCCATCTGACAAAGTCTTAATATCCAGAATCTGTAAGGAACTCAAGTCAGTCAACAAACAAAACACAAGCAACCCCATTGAAATGGCTAATGGGCAAAGGAACTGAACAGACCCTTCTTGGAAGAAGACATACAGGCTGCCAACAAGCATTTGAAAAAATACTCTATCACTAATCATTAGGGAATGCAAATCAAAATCACAGTGAGAAACAATCTCATGCCAGTCAGAATGGCTATTATTAAAAAGTCAAAAAATGACAAAGGTTATTTTTTGGTGGTTTGCTGGTGAGGTTACAGAGAAAAGGGAATGTGTATACACTGCTGGTGGGATTGCAAGTTAGTTCAGCCACTGTGGAAAGCAGTCTGGAGATTTCTCGAAGAACTTAAAATAGAATTACCATTTGACCCAGCAATCCCATTACTGGGTATATACCCAAGGGAATATAAATCTTACTACCATAAAGACAAATGCATATGTTTATTGCAGCCCTATTCACAATAGCAATGACGTGGAATCAACCTAAATGTCTATGAACGGTGGGCTGGATAAAGAAAATGTGGTACATACACCATGGAATACTACACAGCTATTTAAAAATAAAGGAGATCATGGCCTTTGCGGCAACATGAATGGAGCTAGAACATAATCCTAAACAAATTGAAGCAGGAACAGAAAATCAAATACTACACGTTCTCACAGGAGAGAGCTAAATATTGAGGAAACATGGACACAAAGAAGGGAATAACAGATACTGGGACCTAACTGAGAGTGGAGAGTGAGACGAGATTGAGGATTGAAAAACTACATATCAGGTATTATAATGATTATCTAGGTGTCAATATTATCTGTGTACCAAAGCCCCATGACATGCAATTTACCCATATAACAAACCTACACATGTATCCCTCGAATAAAAAGTAAAAGTTGGAAAAAAAGAAGAAAAATTAAAAAATACAAAAATAAAGCTGCTATTATGAAAATGATCTAACAAGCAATTACAAATGGTTTTGAAACAAATTAAGAAATGAAAAATCTTAACAGTGAATTAGAAGTTTAAAAAAATTCAACTGAAAATTATAAAGCTGAAATATGTGATAATAATGACAAAACTCACTTGATAAACTCAATAGTGGAGTGAGAGTGATAGGAGATAAATTCAGTGAACTCAAGTCCTGAACAATAAAACTTACCTATTTTTAACAGCAAAGAGAAAATAAACAAAAAATAAACCAAGGCCCTTGGACCAATGGGACAATAACAAATGAATTAACGTTAATATCACTGGAATCCCAACGAAGAGTAAAGCAAGACCAAAATAGTCCTTAAAGAAAATTTGGCAAATTTGGCAAAAGTAAAAAGCCTTCAGAATTAAGAAGCAGAACACACCTCATATATAACAAACTAAAAAAAAAAAAAAAAAAAAAAATTCCAGGACACATCATAATTAAAACTCTGAGAAATAAGCCCCCTAAAAAACAAAAACAAAAATATAAATAAAAATACCTTGAAAGCAGCCAAATAGAAATGGCACATTACTTATATGACTTACAATACCTCATCAAAAACAATGGGGCAAGAATATAAGTTCAATTGTCCAAAGACTTTATTTATTTATTTGTCTTTAATGCCTCCAGAGTCCATTCAGTGCTTGGCAACATTTGGTCCTTAGTAGAAAAAATTTCACTGAATCAGCAATCTATTGAAAGTGAATTAACCCTAGAAGAGCTGATGATATTTCAACAGATTTTACAGAAGATTACCTGTGCATTTTTGCCCAGGTAAAATCCAAATTCTTCCCTAAGATTTTCATAGTTACCTCTAAATAGGGAACTTTCATATAAAATAATAAATTCAGTTTATGGATTATCACACTTTTAATGAAAAACCATTTTTGTTCATCCTATATTAATCCAGATTTGAAAGTAGAATCCTGCTATGAAAAATAATAAAAAGGAACACCAAGACCTGACTAAATATAATATTAACAAAATTAGCTAAAAATAACAAAGTATGCATCAGTTTGATTTATTTTACTGTAGATTTGACTGGTGCTGGAGGAATTTTAACCACTGAAATGCAAAATAACTTCAAAATAAACACTAGACTCCCCTTTTTCTAACTAACTTAATCAGCATAACCTATATTCAGTGATATAAATTAACATACCTGCCCATCTCATGCCACGCTTAGAGTTCTCATCTTACTCATGATTTTTCAAGTAAAAATTTTTTCACTTTCTCAATGTGAACAACAAAGGTACCACTTGCTTTCTTTTGTCATGCCTCCAAGAGAAACATATTTTGAGATTTTTTCACCTTCTACCTTTAATATTCATCAATTTATCCCTGAAAAATAATAGTGCCTTCCTAATAAAATTTCTGTCCCAAGTTGCTAAGACACATTAATTCTATCTATCTATCTATCTATCTATCTATCTATCTATTTATCTATCTATCATCTATCTTTATTCCTGTGTTTATGAGTCTAAACATATATATGCCATTCTATTTGCCTTTTGTCCTTCTATTTCTCTGTGTCTGTGTCTCTCTAACTGATTCTCCGCAGCTATGTTATCTGTATATCTCTGTCTATCCATATGTCTATCTTTCTATTTGTTTACTTGTTCTGTCTATCTCTGCCTGTTTATCTATGCCTTCACATCTGTGTAAAGACAGAGTGCTATATATATAAATATATATTTGTCATTTGTCAGTTGTATGTGTATGTGTCTAAGTCTGCCTTTCTGTCTATCATCTAATTTGTCCCTGTTTGTTTGTCTATTATACAATTTTCTGTTTATCCACCTGTCTCTATCTGCCTATTCTTTTTTTTTTTTTTTTTTTTTTTTGAGACAGAGTTTCGCTCTTTTTGCCCAGGCTGGAGTGCAATGGCGCGATCTCAGCTCACCGCAACCTCTGCCTCCCGGGTTCAAGCGATTCTCCTGCCTCAGCCTCCCGAGTAGCTGGGATTACAGGCATGTGCCACCACCCCGGCTAATTCTGTATTTTTAGTAGAGACGGGGTTTCTCCACGTTGGTCAGGCTGGTCTTGAACTCCCGACCTCAGGTGATCCACCTGCCTCGGCCTCCCAAAGTGCTGGAATTACAAGCGTGAGCCACCGCGCCCGGCTATCTGCCTATTCTTCTGTCAGATTATTTAACCATATATCTATCAGTGGAATCACTGAACCAAAATAGGTATAAATATGTCATTTTAAAAATTAGCTATATAATGTTCCTTTTCATTAATTTTACAAAATGTAGTTAACTGTTCTATTGTTTATGGACATTTAAGTTGTTTTTCAAACATCTGAAATAATCTGGCTTTGAAAATCAAAATTCCACTCTGAGGACTTAATGCTAAGAAAGTTTAGAAATTCACAGAAATAATTTTTATACAATGGACTGTTCAATTCTTTCAGTTATTTCATTCCTGGGAAATAACATATTCAAAGGTTTTGTTCACATTTTTGAACTCATTTAAAACATTATTTTTACACAAGTTTCATTGAAAATTAAATGATATCAAGTTACTTGAGAGAAGCAAGTATATTTTACATACCGAAATATTATTAATGGATATATGTGAATTAATTATCTGCCTAAGATCTATAACAATGGCATTAAAACTTCAGTTTTAATGTAGAGGAGAATAGGCATAGGTCAAGCAAAATGCTGCAGTGAACAAAATGTTATTTGCAAAATGTTAACTCTAATTATTTGCCAGTATTTTTAGTTTATTCAAAGCTACTATTTAAACATCTAAATCGTAGAGCAGTGAAAAATCGTCCAAAAAATGTAATTTTAAGCATCTCAGATTTTCAGTGCTAAGATGAAGAAATACGAGTTTGATGGCAATTCAATTAGGCAAATTAGTAACACATCAAATGACCTTCACTAGAAAGTGATAATTAAAGAATGAATACCATCTTCGAGGAAGGATTTTAGTTATGTGTAAAGGGTCTCCTCTTTTCTCTGACCTATTCTACAATTTTAGATTAATGACTTGAATAAAGACATATCAATGTACTTTTAAAAGGTGCTAATGATAAAAATTTATGACAAAATTAGGACGAAATTTAGATTTACACTATGGAATAAATTTTACAAAATTTTATTTAATACCAATGCATGTAAAAAATCTGATATTTATTTACAATTGTAAATTCAAAATTGTCAAAGAAGATGTCTGAAAAAGATTAGCTCTGAAAATCATACATTCAACACTTCATTAATTTATTCTCTAATTGTATTTATGATATGCTAAATATTGATAGAACAATAAATTAATATGTTTACTAGAATTATTAATGGAATTGTGGGTTAATTAGTAGTCTAATTATAAATAATTAATAGTATACCGATGAGATAATGTGCTCTAAGTAGATCTTCAAAATTCTATGATATGTTGATATCATTTCAAGTGTTATGTAAATTCAGGTAAACAAACAAAAAAAGTAACCTTCTTAAATTCCAGGAATTTATAATGGGATTAGTTAAGAGGACCCAGGGGTTTTAACCTTGTGCCTTGGGGGCCATTAAAAAAAAATGGAGTGTTTAGCTCGAAGAAATTAATGTCTCTAACATAGAAAAACGCTTTCCAAAAATTTAATTTATAAAAATTTGAAAAATAGAAAAGGTGGATAGATTTGTTTTTAAGAAAATAATGGTCAATATGAAGAATTCATCAAACAGTGCTATTGTTTCTATAAAAAGAACTAAAGGTGATTTTTTTCCTTTGAAACAAAATTGGCTTCCATTGCAAAATATTAAAAGAAATATATTTTTTTGTTTTTATACGACAAATGACATGTAACCTCAATTGGCTTCTTTGACAATTAAAGAATAAAATCTCAGATTCTAGTTTGTTCGAGCTCCCAATCAGGACACAGTAAGTATGTTAAGTACTGATGACAATTGAATTTTTAAAAACAGCATGTTATTTTTAAATAAAAAATTTTAAAAAATGAGTTAAAGCCAAAGTTGGTCTTTTGCCAGAAACATATGCTCAATTAGATTTTCTTGAAAGACCTTTTCCCTAAGAGCAACAATACTGTTGAATTAATATATATATTAAATTTTAATTTTATAAGATTTATAGATCAGTCATATCCTCATGAAACTTTTGGTAATCCACCAATGGGTTTTTCCTTGCTAGTATCGAAAGCAGTGTCCATCATAGTAATTGTCAAATTGAATTATACCCTGTGTTTACAATTGTCCCTCTAATGTGAACTCATTCAATGCAGAGACCAAAATCCGTTATTAATTCCACAGTGTTTACAACAGCTGCATATTGTAAATGCTTAATAAATGATTTTTGAATGAGAAAGAAACTGCTGTCCTTTTATTATTTTTATGGCATCTTGGAACATTGTTTCCAACATTAAAACAATGCAAATTGGTTTAACCGTTGTCAATTCAGTATAAAGTTATATAAAATATAAATTTTTTAGAGATCTTTCAATCTATCACATTGTTACACTTTTATATTTTTAAATTAATACTATGGATGATAAAAATAGGCATAAAGATGATTTAACAATTGCTATGTAAGTTTTACCAGAGATCAAATTTGACATTATTCCATAAGCTATTTTGATGCTAAGTCCAATTGGCTTTACATTATATTTGCTTATTCTTGTCTGTTGGAATACAGGGGTGATATAGATTCTGTTAGAGTGCACATGGTAAATTGATTATGTAAACATGGGGGTCATTTCCCAGTCTAAGATGCAAAAAAAAGGTAGCTCATCTTAAATAGCTAACATTATTATTATATTCCATTTCATCAAAAAATAAACAAAGACTAAAAGTTTTCTCATTACTCTTACTCATCAGAGTAAACATTTTGGTATCCACTATTACTATAGTGCTCTGCAATTACTATTAAATAAATGCTTTTATTTCAGTCTATTTGATTAGCAGCCCTGGTGGAAAGGCTACCTATTTAATGATGACAGAATATTTGGATAAAAATAGAAATTTAGGGAAATGAAGTGAAGTGAAAGTCTATAATAACAAATTTATATTAAGTATAATTACATGCACATAAAATAGGAAAAATTGGATTTTAAATTTAGCAAAACTAAATTCTCATATATAAATATATAAATGAAATTAAATCATAAGCCATAATTTATAGATAGATAGATAAATAGACAGATAACAGTTTTTTTTTAAACAACAAAAATCATTATGGGGAAGACATTGTTAACTTTAAGTGTTATGATTTAAAATATAATATACTGCAATTAAAATTATTGCTTTTTTTTCAGAAATGTTAAATTGAGACAAATGAATTTCTTGAGGCTTGGCTCACTATCATTCCACTGTAGTCAGCATATTTTAACTTATTTGCATATAAACAAGAAAATTAGAATAATTTATGATACATGAATTTAAAAATGATGTTTAAATTAATGAGTATAAAAAAATAACACAATATAGAAAATTGATTAAGGGAAAAGAAATAAGTGTGTGCGTATTTTGAAAGTAATTTCTACCATGATGTAATTTTCCTTTTCAATTGTCTCCCAGTGGTGCATATAAGAAATATCTACATATCATATTTTCATCCATTACAAATAATCAGAATATTATTATAAAAAGCACATATAAATATAATTCATATCTGAGTAAGGTACTGTGTATCATGGGTCTCAACATCAATGTTTACTTCATTGTAAATAGGACTTCCAACATGCATGGAGAAAGAAAATCATAAAACAAAGCTGTATTTGCTATGAATCAGGTAGTTTTTGCAAGTTTTGAGTTCAATACTGTGAAAAGTTATCCATCTTTAAAGATTTATTATGTCTTAAAATACCTATATAATTTTATAAACAAATTATTTTTATTGCTGAATAATGATTAAAACTAAAAAATATTTTGAACTAAACTTAGCAAAGAAAAAAATGTGGCAAATATGAGAATAAACAGGTAACATTTTGAAGGAAAGTATATGTAAATAAAGTCATGACACAGAGTGATGGTAAAACTAGTTTTGTGTCCTTATTTTAGAAATATCCAAGGTTCATTTAAAATGCAAAGAACAACGTGCAGCTATGTCCAGTTAGGATTCTCCTTGTAGAAAAAGAATCAACTTTAGAATTTTCCTAGCAGAAGAAGAATCCAAGAATCAAAGGAGTTTTTTCTTTGTAGAGAAAGAATCAAAGTAATAGAATAGATAGAGATATACACAAGAAGATTTGTGAGGAGAGCTGGTTCCCAAGATTATGGAGGGTGAGAAGGTTTATGATATGTTGCTTGCAAATTTTAGACAAACCTAGCAGGCCAATAACATGACTCAGTCCAAGTATGAAGCCCACAGACCCAAGTTGATGGTGTAACATGTGGGTACAAAATAGTGAGGAGCATCATGTTGTGTGTGTGCTTGTGTGTGTGTGTGTGCATATGTGCATATACACTCAGCAATTCCATGTTTTCATAGGGTTTGTACATATATCTAACCCTCAGTAGAGATTGCGCAAAGTATTCCATAGGTCCCATGCAGACCATTGTCACAAGTCAGTCTTCACAGCAATCAGAGGGCATCAGACAGGATTACATGGAGACAAGCTGCAGGTCAGCAGTTTGAGACCCATAGGGTTTGTTTCCACTATGAGCATCAAGAGCTTTTTTTTAAGATAAAACTGATAATCAAACACATGTTTCTTTCTGTATTTTGTTCTAATAATCGTATTTATCCTATAGACATTTTTTTTTCTCTATCATGCAGGCTGGATTACAGTGGTTCCATATTGGCTCACTGCAACCTCCCTTTCTGGACTGAAGTGATTCTCCTGCCTCAGCCTCCCAAGTAGCTGGAACTACAGGCATGTGCCATCACGTCCAGTTAATTTTTTTTTTTTTTTTTAGTAGAGGCAGGGTTTCACCATATTGGCCAGGCTGGTCTCAAATTCCTGATCTCAAGTGATCCACCCGCCTCGGCCTCTCAAAGTGTTACAGGCGTGAGCTACCACACTTGACCTTCTCCTACAATTTAAGTGCCTCTGGGTAATTTACAGAAAATCCCAAAAAGTAAGCAAACAAATACTATTTCAAGGTACTATATATTGCTACCTATTCAGAGTTTGAGAGGTACATACGAGAAGGAATAAATTTTGAAAAGTTATATTTTATTGTGCAAATTAACTGTAGACTACTTCTGATTCTCTGTGTTGATTTGATATTCGAAAGGATGATAAACAGATAATATAGTGTCAGTTGACTAAGTCAGCCCTGGAGTCTTACATATTTATATGTTCATGAAATCTGTATCAGGGATGGGGAAGTCACGTGCATTTGATGGTATGGTGAAGAATCTCTAAGATCCTCTATTCAGTATCAAAATTCTATAACGTGTTAAGAGGAAAATATTCAATTGTTAGAATGCTTAAATGAACAAATATATCCTTGAGTTTGGAGAGGAGGTGCTAAAGAAGTACAATGCTTTATCACAAAATACAGTTTCTTCTTTTAAGGCCAAATTTGATAGAACAGAATAATTTTATGAATTGCTGTGTATTTTCATTATGATTTGAATGAGCTTCATTACAGTGTTGTCACTTGAAGTATTAACCTCTAAAAATAAAAAATTTATATACCAAAAATAGAATATAAATTATCCATGCTTGCTTTTATATTGTTTTTTACTTGCAGTAACAGACATAATCAAGAAACTTCAGTTATACAAGCTGAATGAATTCTAAAGAACTGCTGTAAAACCTTGTACCTGTAATTAACAATATGGTATTTTACACATTTAAATATGTTAAAAGGATGGGTGTCACCTTGAATGTTTTACCACAAAAACATATGCACATGCATACACAAGAAGATAATAGCATTTTTGGAGGTAATGGATATATTTAATACTTTGATTATGGTGTTAGTATCATGAGTGTATACATATGTCCAAGCTCATCAAAATACATATTAAATATGTGCAATTTTATACATCAATTTAGCTCAATAAAGCTTAAAAAGGCTAAATTAAAAATGTTTTTGTATTAGGATTCTTCAGAGAAACAAAACCAATAGGATGGATGGATGGATAGATAGATAGATAGATAGATAGATAGAGACATATGAGACAAGATTTGTTAGAGGATGTGGTTCACAAGATTATGGAGACTGAGAAGTCCTGTGATAGGTTGTTTGCAAATTGTAGAACCAGGAAGACAATAACATGTATCAGTCCAGGTGAAGGCCTCAAAACCCAAGTTGATGATGTAACTCTCTAAGGCTGAATGTCTAAGCATCTGGCAAGCCACTGATGCAAGTTCTGGAGTCCAAACACTGGACAACCCAGAGACCTGATGTCCAAGGACAGAAGAAGAAGAGTGTCTTAGATCCAGATGAGGGGAGGGGCAGGGATGGGCAGAAGTAAATCCCTCTGACATTTTGTTTTATCTGAGCCCTCAGTGAATCAGATGGTGCTCACCCACATTGGGTGAGAGCAAATTGTCCTTATTCAATTCAGTGATTCAAATGCCCATCTCTTCCAGAAATGCCCTCAAAGACATGCCCAGAAATAA
The DNA here is from genome assembly GCF_047675955.1 of Chlorocebus sabaeus. Taxonomy (NCBI): domain Eukaryota; kingdom Metazoa; phylum Chordata; class Mammalia; order Primates; family Cercopithecidae; genus Chlorocebus; species Chlorocebus sabaeus. The sequence goes on along the minus strand of NC_132927.1, from coordinate 17,410,816 downwards.
TACTTTACCAGCTCTCTGGGATCCCTTAGTCCAGTCAAGTTGACACCTAAAATAACTGTCACAGTTATAAAATAAGGATATTCTTGAAGTTAATTCGAATGTAGCAAAATTCATATATTGCATTTTCTAAAACTTTAAAAAATGTTAAATTCTAATTTAATTTTATTCTCTCATCTCTAACGAGTATATGAGTTGATTTTCAGATAGATTTAACAGCTAAATTCAGTTAACTACCAAGTTCCTGAATTATGAATAAAAGCTTAGGCTTGTAAAATGTGTTACTTTTCCCATATCTAGATTTATTGATTTCTACAATAGGTTTGAACTTTTGAATCAGATCTGCTAAACCTTCCATACACATTCATAAGATATTAACACATTAAAAACAATATATAATAAAACATCCACTCAGTCACATTTGAAAAACTGATGCTTTTTTTACTTCTTGTAGCCTAGTTATAACAAATTAATATAGTCCTTTAGCTTAATTATTTTATTAGATTGTCTCTCCATTTTACATCTCCTGCATGAGTGACAGACTAGAACTTGAACTGACATAAGATACTAGAGCTTGTGACTCCTAAATTAGTGTTGGACCTATTGCAACATGCTGTCTCTCATTAGCGATAAGGAGGTTATTTGTGGTATATACGTATTACAATTATTCTGCCACTTCAGGTTTCAAACTAATGTTATTAGAAGCATATATAGCATTTATTTGTGAGATATACATGATTTAAAAATCCTGTGGCATAAACATACAGAACTGGGGAGAATACTCAAAGAGTCAAAAATATCTATGTTCCTCCTGAACCTTTCTTAGCTTGTGACATTTTTCTTCATTGTCTCAAGATGGGTGTTTCAATTCTCGTCCCTGCAACCAACTCCCAATTTGGAAAAAGAGATAAATGGAGAAAGGTAAAGAGCAAAATGTATTAGACAATCTCTCATAGGATGAATAGATAGGTAGATAGAAATATACACACATGCATATATGCATGTATGCCTGCATAAAATATATAAATATATGTATGTGTGTACTCATATTGCACCAAGAACTTCTGTAAATATCTAATAGCCAGAAACATATCATGTGTTATGCCAATAGCTGCTAGGAATAAAATACATCAATTTTATCTGGGAACAAAATCTTGTTTCTATTAGCAAGGAAAAAATGAGGAAATAAATATGGGTAAGAAATATGTGGTAACTACAAAATATGTATATGCTTATATATATATTTTTAAGCTGCCTACTAATATATATATTTTAAGTTGCCTACTTTTATATTTTATATACATTATATATTATTATTAGTTATATAAATATATAATATTAATTATATAATATATTTTTTATATATTAGTAGGCAGCTTGAAAGATAATAACAACTCAATGGGTAGTTTATTTTGCAAGTAAACATAATTGTTCTTACTATATTTAGGGGTTATCTAATTTTCTGTTAAAATATTGTAAGGAAATAGCTGTTCTGTGTTTTGCATCAGAAAGAAAACGTAGAATATATTTCTTACCCTCACTTCTACAAAGACTGAGCAAGTTTCAAGGACTATAGAGCAAACTAAGAAAGTTGACAAGCTACCAATAACTCTGAAAGAGGCGCTGTTAGGAAGGCTTCTGCTAGGGATATCAATTTGCCTCTGACTCCTTCTTTCCTTTATCTTCCACTGTGAATCAATAGCTAAATCCTATCTATTTTACTTTCACAATATCGCCTGTGGTCATATCTTCTTTCTCTTCCTACTCCTGATGTCCTAGTTTCTTTCATTGTCTTGCACTGGACAATTTTCTAAACTGGTGATCTCAAGCACATCAATACATGTACCATGATAAAAGTCTTCCAGACACTTTACTTCAGGATTTCTTAGAGTTTTTAACACTACTCACAATTCTCTATTATAGAATCTCTGAGAGAAGAATACTGTGTTTCTCAAGTATATGTTATCGTATTTCCCAGAACACAAAATTTCCCTCATAACAGTATCTGAGTAAAACAGAACAAAACAATTGAGTAAAACATGAATACTGCACCTGAATTTTCACAATTTGCAAACAGAAAACCCTGACCTAAACTAGAGAGAGAATCTTCAAATATTCATTTTCTCTAGTTCCTTTATCCTCTTCTTTTCTATCTATCCTACCCACCGATGATCAAATTATTTTTGTGTCATGTATTTGATTATGTTACCACATTCTTATAAAATTTTCAGTGACCTGTTTTCATATCCAGAATAAGTTATTGAGGATAATGCAACGTAATTTCAATTTACATTTCCAGCTGAGTTTTTAATTAGTCCTCATCTTCTGCTAATGGAATAGTGGAACATAACCAAACTGCCCACTGCCATGACCTTGGCATGCTGTTTCATACATCTGGGCTTTGTCAGTCTCAGCCTGAAATGTCTTTCTTTGAACTGCTAATCTGTGTGTGTCAAATACAATTAAGACAAAATAAAAAATATGTGTGTAATCCCCAAATTTACAAAGCATCTCTTTTACTAATATAGCATATTGTTCAAACCTATACAACTATTTTATTTAAACTTGACTATGATTAGGTATGAATATGCTATGTTACTAAAATTAGGAAACATAACTGGAGAATACATGTTTTACTCAATGATATGTTCCTATTTGCCACAAAACATAATGTTGTACCTAATGGAAATATGCATTGCAAAACTATTTACTGAATGTAATCCATCGTCACTACTATGACTCCTTCTGCCTTTATTCACTTCATAATTCGAAGGACTATGAAAGCATCAACAATATCTTTTCCATTCCTCACTGACCAAAAGCAGACAGCTCTCTGACAACCAGGAGGGGCAATGAAATATGTGTCACTCTCTTGGAATCTGGGTTTCTATTTATTAAAAGTCTGTGTTATATTCAATAAACACAATAACCATATTTTCTTAAAAAGTAATTTCAGATATGCAATTTTACCTGATCCAAAGTACCCTGAGTTACACATGTATATATATTTTATATACATTTATGTGTGTGTGTATATGTGTGAATATACATACATATGTCACCTATGATCATACTCTAGAGAAGAATAATGCAGAATTATAACCTAGTTGTTTTGACTGCAAATTCAAAGATCTCTTTCCAAATTATCTTTACTTACAGGTGCAAGAATCATCGAAATGTGTTTTATTATACCTATATCTCACCATATTTTTAGAACCTTGTAAAGAGAAAAAGGTAGGTTGCTATTTTTATCTTATTAAATTGACAATGCTTTTGTCATTTTTCCCCAATTTGTGGCTCAGTGCCAACATCTTTAGGAATTATGGATTCAAGCATTTAAATTTGTATTGTGGTAACTGAGTCACCTCTACAAATTACATCCTGAAAACAAATTAAAAAGTAATACATTTCATAAATTCTCCATAGTATTCATATATATAATCCAAAATTTTAAAAGACAAAATAAAGTTGTTTTATTTTTCTGACCATTTACTTTAAAATATAATCTTGCATTTCATATTATTTGTTAGCAGGTTTCTATGTATGAGACCCACATCAATACATGATGTATTTGTGCTGAGCAAAATAATATATTTAAGAAATGTGTTTCATTATTGCTGTGGAAAAATGTATTTTTTTTTTTTTTAGCATAACCAGGAGATTCTATCTTTTCCTAAGTTTCAGAGGGACTTCATGGAATGATCAAAGAAATGTCTATATAAAAAGGCTTATCATGTTTAATCCACGTTCAATATTTTAATTTAATCTGGTCAAAGAATATATATGGGTTTGTAGAATATGAAAATGAAGATTTCAAATTAACGTGAATGCATTTTACCTAAATCAAGGGACAGCTGTTTGGGAAATTAATGCAGAACCCTTGTCTAAAAGTTTTGATGTGTGTTATCAAAAGAGTTCCCTAGGGATCTGTATTTTAGCAAATGCTGCTAGATGATATTTATTGATATCAAAACTTGGAAAACATTTATTTTTTTAAAAATAAATGCTGGATATTAGACAATTGTCTGATGCAGAGTTTACAAAATTTTTCTCTCATTCTGTTGTAAAGTATGCATCCAACGAAGGTCTAATATCCAGCATCTATAAGAAACTTGAACAAATTTACGACAAAAAAGAAACTAGTCCCATTAACAAGTGGGCAATGGACATGAACAGACACTTTTCAAAAGGAGACATACATGCTGCCAACAATCTCATGAAAAAAGGCTCATCATCACTGATCATTAGAGAAATGCAAATCAAAACCGTAATGAGATACCAGCTCACACCAGTCAGAATGGCTACTTTAACAATTCAAAAAATAATAGATGCTGGCGAGGTTGTGGAGAAAAAGGAATCCTTATACACTGTTGGTCAGAAGGTTAATTAGTTCACCCGTTGTGGAAGACAGTGTGGCGATTCCTCAAAGACTTAAGACAGAAATACTCTCGACCCAGCAATCTCATTACTGGGTAGATACCCAGAGAAATATAAATCATTCTATTACAAAGACACATGCACATGTAGTGTATATTCACTGCACCAGTATTCACAATAGCAAAGACATGGAATCAACTTAAATGTCCATCAATGCTAAATTGGATGAAGAAAATGTGCCATATATACACCATGGAATACTATAAAAAAGAACAAGATCATGTCCTTTGCAAGGAAATGGATGCAGCTGGAGGCCATTATTCTTAGCAAACTAAGGCAGGAGCAGAAAACCAAATTATCACATGTTCTCATTTATAAGTGCATGTTAAATGATGAGGACACATGGACACATTAGAAGGGGACAACACCCGCTGAGGCCTATTGGGGGGTGAAGGCTGGCAGGAGGGAGAGTATCAGGAAAAATAACTAATGGGTACTAGGCTAACACCCCTATGACATAAGTTTTTCTATGTAACAAATCTGCAAATGTACTTTTGAACTTAAAGTAAAAGTTTAAAAAATGTTTTCCAAAAGACTCTTAGCTACGTAAGAACTACTAGTTACACTATTTGTTCTCCTCTTCAAAAATCAAGACAGTGAAATATTTTTAGTAATCCAGTAGAACCTTAGTCAAACTTTGCAAAGTGGAAAAAAAGAAGATAAAATGAGTAAATAGTTGCAACTTTCTATACATTGTTGCCTGAAATTAGATGAGGTATACTTGCTAAATTTTCCTGTCATTATGGGGCGTTTAAAACATTGGACACAGTTATTCCTTCAAATTGATAGAAATATAAATTGGGGAAAAACATAAAAGAAATTTTTACAGCTGCAGATGAATTAATCTTGTGTTCATGGTCTCCTTGTTAAATTTCATTTCACTTGAAACTGTCTGTATTCTGTGACTGATATTTTAAGAATAATATTACACTACTTATAAAAGAGACAACGGATTTTATCCAGTACAAAGTGTAATAAAGACAAAACTCTACCCAGAAATTTCAAAGGGTTATAATAGTGAACACTAGCATAGTTGATTTTATGAATTTCTATCCTTTGAAAGTAATCTATTTTTTTTAATTTATTGTTTTGACACAGGGTCTTGCTTTGTCATCCAGGCTGGAGTGCAGTGCAGGGATTCTTCACTAACTGCAATTTCTGCCTCCCAAGTTCAAGCTATCCTCATGCCTCAGCATCCCGAGTAGCTGGGACTACAAACTCTGCCACCATGCTCAGCTAATTTTTGTATTTTTTGTATAGATGGGGTCTCACCATGTTGGCCAGGCTGGTCTCAAACTCCTGGGCTCAAGTGATCTGCCCACCTTGGCCTCCTAAAGTGCTAGGATTATCAGTGTGCACCACGGCACCTGACCCTGAAAATAATCTATATTAAGGACTATTTGATAGTATAGAATGATGACCTGAAGTTTTTTTGCAGATAATATATTGAGTAATGTTTTTAATGATTGAGTTATGTCCTTTAAGGTAATAGAAAGGTTAGGAAACTTTCACATAAAATATATTTATTTTATTCATACCAATTTGATATTGATGATTAATTATAATACAGGAATTACTGCTCCTACAATTTGCCTATTATAAAAGATCATTACACTTGTGTAGATTAGACTGGTAAGCAGGAAAAAATAATGTAATAGAACCAATGACCGTTGAGAGGAAGAAGGAGTTAACATTTAATATAATCAAAATATTTCATATGCATTCGAGTTTTTCTCAATAGGCTATTGTATCCATAGATCTTTTGCTTTTCTTTTACTTGTAACTGCCCTTTCTTTAAATGATTATGGAGCTAGATTTAAGTATGAATAAAGTGAGTTTTAAATGTTATGCCTACATGTGATTTTTATTTATTTATTTATTTTTTTAATTAATTTATTATTATTATACTTTAAGTTGTAGGGTACATGTGCACAACGTGCAGGTTTGTTACATATGCATACTTGTGCCATGTTGGTGTGCTGCACCCATCAACTCGTCATTTACATCAGGTATAACTCCCAATGCAATCCCTCCCCCCTCCCCCCTCCCCATGATAGGCCCCGGTGTGTGATGTTCCCCTCCCCGAGTCCAAGTGATCTCATTGTTCAGTTCCCACCTATGAGTGAGAACATGCGGTGTTTGGTTTTCTGTTCTTGTGATAGTTTGCTAAGAATGATGGTTTCCAGCTGCATCCATGTCCCTACAAAGGACACAAACTCATCCTTTTTTATGGCTGCATAGTATTCCATGGTGTATATGTGCCACATTTTCTTAATCCAATCTGTCACTGATGGACATTTGGGTTGATTCCAAGTCTTTGCTATTGTGAATAGTGCCGCAATAAACATACGTGTGCATGTGTCTTTATAGCAGCATGATTTATAATCCTTTGGGTATATACCCAGTAATGGGATGGCTGGGTCATATGGTACATCTAGTTCTAGATCCTTGAGGAATCGCCATACTGTTTTCCATAATGGTTGAACTAGTTTACAATCCCACCAACAGTGTAAAAGTGTTCCTATTTCTCCACATCCTCTCCAGCACCTGTTGTTTCCTGACTTTTGAATGATCGCCATTCTAACTGGTGTGAGATGGTATCTCATTGTGGTTTTGATTTGCATTTCTCTGATGGCCAGTGATGATGAGCATTTTTTCATGTGTCTGTTGGCTGTATGAATGTCTTCTTTTGAGAAATGTCTGTTCATATTCTTTGCCCACTTTTGGATGGGGTTGTTTGTTTTTTTCTTGTAAATTTGTTTGAGTTCTTTGTAGGTTCTGGATATTAGCCCTTTGTCAGATGAGTAGATTTCAAAAATTTTCTCCCATTCTGTAGGTTGCCTGTTCACTCTGATGGTAGTTTCTTTTGCTGTGCAGAAGCTCTTTAGTTTGATGAGATCCCATTTGTCAATTTTGGCTTTTGTTGCCGTTGCTTTTGGTGTTTTAGACATGAAGTCTTTGCCCATGCCTATGTCCTGAATGGTACTACCTAGGTTTTCCTCTAGGATTTTTATGGTATTAGGTCTAACATTTAAGTCTCTAATCCATCTTGAATTAATTTTCGTATAAGGAGTAAGGAAAGGATCCAGTTTCAGCTTTCTACTTATGGCTAGCCAGTTTTCCCAGCACCATTTATTAAATAGGGAATCCTTTCCCCATTTCTTGTTTCTCTCAGGTTTGTCAAAGATCAGATGGCTGTAGATGTGTGGTATTATTTCTGAGGACTCTGTTCTGTTCCATTGGTCTATATCTCTGTTTTGGTACCAGTACCATGCTGTTTTGGTTACTGTAGCCTTGTAGTATAGTTTGAAGTCAGGTAGCGTGATGCCTCCAGCTTTGTTCTTTTGACTTAGGATTGTCTTGGAGATGCGGGCTCTTTTTTGGTTCCATATGAACTTTAAAGCAGTTTTTTCCAATTCTGTGAAGAAGCTCATTGGTAGCTTGATGGGGATGGCATTGAATCTATACATAACCTTGGGCAGTATGGCCATTTTCACGATATTGATTCTTCCTATCCATGAGCATGGTATGTTCTTCCATTTGTTTGTGTCCTCTTTGATTTCACTGAGCAGTGGTTTGTAGTTCTCCTTGAAGAGGTCCTTTACATCCCTTGGAAGTTGGATTCCTAGGTATTTTATTCTCTTTGAAGCAATTGTGAATGGAAGTTCATTCCTGATTTGGCTCTCTGTTTGACTGTCACTGGTGTATAAGAATGCTTGTGATTTTTGCACATTAATTTTGTATCCTGAGACTTTGTTGAAGTTGCTTATCAGCTTAAGGAGATTTTGGGCTGAGACAATGGGGTTTTCTAAATATACAATCATGTCATCTGCAAACAGGGACAATTTGACTTCTTCTTTTCCTAACTGAATCCCCTTGATTTCTTTCTCTTGCCTGATTGCCCTAGCCAGAGCTTCCAACACTATGTTGAATAGGAGTGGTGAGAGAGGGCATCCCTGTCTTGTGCCAGTTTTCAAAGGGAATTTTTCCAGTTTTTGCCCATTCAGTATGATATTGGCTGTGGGTTTGTTATAAATAGCTCTTATTATTTTGAAGTACGTTCCATCAATACCGAATTTATTGAGCGTTTTTAGCATGAAGGGCTGTTGAATTTTGTCAAAAGCCTTTTCTGCATCTATTGAGATAATGATGTGGTTCTTGTCTTTGGTTCTGTTTATATGCTGGATTATGTTTATTGATTTGAGAATGTTGAACCAGCCTTGCATCCCAGGGATGAAGCCCACTTGATCATGGTGGATACGCTTTTTGATGTGTTTCTGAATCCGGTTTGCCAGTATTTTATTGAGGATTTTTGCATCGATGTTCATCAGGGATATTGGTCTAAAATTCTCTTTTTTTGTTGTGTCTCTGCCAGGCTTTGGTATCAGGATGATGTTGGCCTCATGAAATGAGTTAGGGAGGATTCCCTCTTTTTCTATTGATTGGAATAGTTTCAGAAGGAATGGTACCAACTCCTCCTTGTACCTCTGGTAGAATTCAGCTGTGAATCCATCTGGTCCTGGACATTTTTTGGTTGGTAGGCTATTAATTATTGCCTCAATTTCAGAGCCTGCTATTGGTCTATTCAGGGATTCAACTTCTTCCTGGTTTAGTCTTGGAAGAGTGTAAGTGTCCAGGAAATTATCCATTTCTTCTAGATTTTCTAGTTTATTTGCGTAGAGGTGTTTATAGTATTCTCTGATGGTAGTTTGTATTTCTGTGGGGTCGGTGGTGATATCCCCTTTATCATTTTTAATTGCGTCGATTTGATTCTCCTCTCTTTTCTTCTTTATTAGTCTTGCTAGTGGTCTGTCAATTTTTTTGATCTTTTCAAAAAACCAATTCCTGGATTCATTGATTTTTTGGAGGGTTTTTTGTGTCTCTATCGCCTTCAGTTCTGCTCTGATCTTAGTTATTTCTTGCCTTCTGCTAGCTTTTGAATGTGTTTGCTCTTGCTTCTCTAGTTCTTTTAATTGTGATGTTAGAGTGTCAATTTTAGATCTTTCCTGCTTTCTCTTGTGGGCATTTAGTGCTATAAATTTCCCTCTACACACTGCTTTAAATGTGTCCCAGAGATTCTGGTATGTTGTATCTTTGTTCTCATTGGTTTCAAAGAACATCTTTATTTCTGCCTTCATTTTGTTATGTACCCAGTAGTCATTCAGGAGCAGGTTGTTCAGTTTCCATGTAGTTGAGCGGTTTTGATTGAGTTTCTTAGTCCTGAGTTCTAGTTTGATTGCACTGTGGTCTGAGAGACAGTTTGTTATAATTTCTGTTCTTGTACATTTGCTGAGGAGTGCTTTACTTCCAATTACGTGGTCAATTTTGGAGTAAGTACGATGTGGTGCTGAGAAGAATGTATATTCTGTTGATTTGGGGTGGAGAGTTCTATAGATGTCTATTAGGTCTGCTTGCTGCAGAGATGAGTTCAATTCCTGGATATCCTTGTTAACTTTCTGTCTCGTTGATCTGTCTAATGTTGACAGTGGAGTGTTGAAGTCTCCCATTATTATTGTATGGGAGTCTAAGTCTCTTTGTAAGTCTCTAAGGACTTGCTTTATGAATCTGGGTGCTCCTGTATTGGGTGCATATATATTTAGGATAGTTAGCTCTTCCTGTTGAATTGATCCCTTTACCATTATGTAATGGCCTTCTTTGTCTCTTTTGATCTTTGATGGTTTAAAGTCTGTTTTATCAGAGACTAGTATTGCAACCCCCGCTTTTTTTTGTTCTCCATTTGCTTGGTAAATCTTCCTCCATCCCTTTATTTTGAGCCTATGTATGTCTCTGCGTGTGAGATGGGTCTCCTGAATACAGCAGACTGATGGGTCTTGACTCTTTATCCAGTTTGCCAGTCTGTGTCTTTTAATTGGAGCATTTAGTCCATTTACATTTAAGGTTAATATTGTTATGTGTGAACTTGATCCTGCCATTATGATATTAACTGGTTATTTTGCTCGTTAGTTGATGCAGTTTCTTCCTAGCCTTGATGGTCTTTACATTTTGGCATGTTTTTGCAATGGCTGGTACCGGTTGTTCCTTTCCATGCTTAGTGCTTCCTTCAGGGTCTCTTGTAAGGCAGGCCTAGTGGTGACAAAATCTCTAAGCATTTGCTTATCTGTAAAGGATTTTATTTCTCCTTCACTTATGAAACTTAGTTTGGCTGGATATAAAATTCTGGGTTTAAAATTCTTTTCTTTAAGAATGTTGAATATTGGCCCCCACTCTCTTCTGGCTTGAAGAGTTTCTGCCGAGAGATCTGCTGTTAGTCTGATGGGCTTCCCTTTGTGGGTAACCCGACCTTTCTCTCTGGCTGCCCTTAAGATTTTTTCCTTCATTTCAACTTTGGTGAATCTGGCAATTATGTGTCTTGGAGTTGCTCTTCTCGAGGAGTATCTTTGTGGCGTTCTCTGTATTTCCTGGATCTGAATGTTGGCCTGCCCTACTAGGTTGGGGAAGTTCTCCTGGATGATATCCTGAAGAGTGTTTTCCAACTTGGTTCCTTTTTCCCCCTCATTTTCAGGCACCCCAATCAGATGTAGATTTGGTCTTTTTACATAATCCCATACTTCTTGCAGGCTTTGTTCATTTCTTTTTCTTCTTTTTTCTTTTGGTTTCTCTTCTCGCTTCATTTCATTCATTTGATCCTCAATCGCTGACATTCTTTCTTTCAGTTGATCGAGTCGGTTACTGAAGCTTGTGCATTTGTCACGTATTTCTCGTGTCATGGTTTTCGTCTCTTTCATTTCATTTATGAGCTTCTCTGCATTAATTACTCTAGCCATCAATTCTTCCACTTTTTTTTCAAGATTTTTAGTTTCTTTGCGCTGGGTACATAATTCTTCCTTTAGCTCTGAGAAATTTGATGGACTGAAGCCTTCTTCTCTCATCTCGTTGAAGTCATTCTCCGTCCAGCTTTGATCCGTTGCTGGCGATGAGCTGCGCTCCTTTGCCGGGGGAGATACGCTCTTATTTTTTGAATTTCCAGCTTTTCTGCCCTGCTTTTTCCCCATCTTTGTGGTTTTATCTGCCTCTGGTCTTTGATGATGATGATGTACTGATGGGGTTTTGGTGTAGGTGTCCTTCCTGTTTGATAGTTTTCCTTCTAACAGTCAGGACCCTCAGCTGTAGGTCTGTTGGAGATTGCTTGAGGTCCACTCCAGACCCTGTTTGCCTGGGTATCAGCAGCAGAGGCTGCAGAAGATAGAATATTGCTGAACAGCGAGTGTACCTGTCTGATTCTTGCTTTGGAAGCTTCCTCTCAGGGGGGTACTCCACCCTGTGAGGTGTGGGGTGTTAGACTGCCCCTAGTGGGGGATGTCTCCCAGTTAGGCTACTCAGGGGTCAGGGACCCACTTGAGCAGGGAGTCTGTCCCTTCTCAGATCTCAACCTCCGTGTTGGGAGATCCACTGCTCTCTTCAAAGCTGTCAGACAGAGTCGTTTGCATCTACAGAGCTGCTGCGTTTGTTATTGTTTACTGTGCCCTGTCCCCAGAGGTGGAGTCTACAGAGACAGGCAGGTTTCCTTGAGCTGCTGTGAGCTCCACCCAGTTCGAGCTTCCCAGCAGCTTTGTTTACCTACTTAAGCCTCAGCAATGGCAGGCGCCCCTCCCCCAGCCTGGCTGCTGCCTTGCTGGTAGATCACAGACTGCTGTGCTAGCAATGAGGGAGGCTCCGTGGGTGTGGGACCCTCCCGGCCAGGTGTGGGATATGATCTCCTGGTGTGCCTGTTTGCTTAAAGCGCAGTATTGGGGTGGGAGTTACCCGATTTTCCAGGTGTTGTGTGTCTCAGTTCCCCTGGCTAGGAAAAGGGATTCCCTTCCCCCTTGAGCTTTCCAGGTGAGGCAATGCCTCGCCCTGCTTCAGCTCTCGCTGGTCAGGCTGTAGCAGCTGACCAGCACCGATTGTCTGGCACTCCCCAGTGAGATGAACCCAGTACCTCAGTTGAAAATGCAGAAATCACCAGTCTTCTGTGTCTCTGGCGCTGGGAGTTGGAGACTGGAGCTGTTCCTATTCGGCCATCTTGCTCCGCCCCCGATTTTTATTATATAGTTTGTAAAAAACTACTAATGCTTTGTATTGGTGGTACTAAAATGGAATGTATAGTCATTAACCACACGTCACTTATACAATTTTTATTTATTTATTTATTTATTTATTTATTTATTATTATTATACTTTGAGTTCTAGGGTACATGTGCATAACGTGCAGGTTTGTTACATATGCATACTTGTGCCATGTTGGTGTGCTGCAGCCATCAACTCATCAGCACCCGTCAACTCGTCATTTACATCAGGTATAACTCCCAGTGCAATCCCTCCCCCCTCCCCCCACCCCATGATAGGCCCCGGTGTGTGATGTTCCCCTTCCCGAGTCCAAGTGATCTCATTGTTCAGTTCCCACCTATGAGTGAGAACATGCGGTGTTTGGTTTTCTGTTCTTGTGATAGTTTGCTAAGAATGATGGTTTCCAGCTGCATCCATGTCCCTACAAAGGACACAAACTCATCCTTTTTTATGGCTCCATAGTATTCCATGGTGCATATGTGCCACATTTTTAGTTAGAATTCTAAAATGTGTATATACTAATTAAGTTTTACTCTTAATTTAAGAAAATTAAGACTGGGTATGGTGACTCACCCCTGCCATTCCAGCACTTTGGGAGGCTGAGGCAGGCGGATTACGAGGTCAGAAGATCGAGACCATCCTGGCTAACACGGTGAAACTCCGTCTCTACTAAAAATATGAAAAAATTAGCCGGGCATGGTGGCGGGCGCCTGTGTTCCCAGCTACTCGGAGGCTGAGACTGAAGAGTGGCTTGAACCCGGGAGGCGGAGCTTGCAGTGAGCAGAGATCGCGCCACTGCACTCCAGTGTGGGGGACAGAGTGAGATTCCGTCTCAAAAAAAAAAAAAAAAAAAGAAAAATTAAAATTACAACTACTTATCATGTTTTCTTTTTCTGTTTACAGTATTAAAAACAAACCATTCTTAATCTAGATTTTAAAATGTAATATATATCCAAAGTATTTGGAATATCTGCCTTAACAGTTCTCCACTGTGTATTCAGCATTTCACATATTGTTTGGCATATAGCAGGAGTTCTTATTTGTAAACATTTGGAATATATGTAATAAATATTTTAAAATTCAGTATGTACTTTGGTCTCACAAGAACCAAATACGAATGGGTTAGATCTCCATTTATTCAATAATGGAATACAACTACTTATTCCTTTAAGGAATAATGTGTCTTATAAATATACATTTTCAGAAGTAATTGTAAAAAAGTATTATTAATGCTAAGTAATTGTAAAAAAGTATTATTAATGCATTTGGGATATAAAATGCATTTCAGCCGTTTGTAAGTAGAATATTTTAATATTCAGAAAAGAATATTCTCCACACAAGCATTAAACCCCATAATTTGACAGCTTTAAGAGTCAAAATATTCAAACTACTTAGCATTTATAGATATTATTTTATGTCATTACTACTTTGGCACATTTAAAAACATCCATCATTTTCAAATTCCTTTATATTTTATTTCTTGTACTTTTTGCCTTAAGCTCGTCTTCTCTTAGTAGAGATTTAATTCACAAAGAAATCATAGAGTAACAATAAAAACTAAATCTCATTAATTTCCCTAATCTGATCATTTGTGACCTAAAGTAATTGAGTGCATTTTAATTCCAATCTAGAAAATAAACATATCCAGGCTAACTTAGAATAATCTATTTTAAATATTAAACATTATTCTCTTAGGAATTATAGATTCATCTCTTGAGAAAGAATGGACATGAGAATAGTAAAAAAAAAAATCTAATATTACATATAATAGATCATATCACATAATATATTGGTCCTTATTTAATACTTACCTGGAATATTAATACATTACCATTCAGTTGTAGTTATGAAAATAACGAAATTTTACATTGCCAAAAATGAACAAACCGGATTATAATATATTATACATTTAGGACCTTTGTATTGTCAGAATGTGTGAGGTATACATTTAAGACAACTTACCTCATGTAATTTAATTACCATAAAATAATTTTAATATATGTATGTAAGTATGTGAATGTGGACATGTAATTGTGTTTAAGATTAATAGGCTAGTTAACATCAAATTAGTTACATATCCCTATTTGTATTTCTCTTCTGAACTTCGTATTTTAGAAGTTTCTATAAATTTCCTTATTTTTTGTAACTGCCAAAATATTACGGGCCCTGGATTTAGACACTATTTATTGACATGTTTCATTACAGAACTAGCTCTGTCTCCCTGAAACAATTTTGCATTGAGAATATTCGTATATACTTCCTTTTCATTTCACTGATCTTCTGATCCAGGTTCAGTTATGCACCTCTATGTACTCTATACCTTATCTCCTCTTATTTCTTCAGTGTATTCCCTTGATCATTTTTTCTTTTCTCTGCCCTGTATTGCAACTTTAATTTCTCCAAGTTGATTGGTTTTTTGACTTCATGTCTTGCCCATGCTAAAATAAAACTTTTTAAAAAATCACAATATCACTAACGTGCGTTTTGTTTTCTCTTGTGTTTCTCAAAATATTACTAGATTTTTACAGGTTTCAATAACTCCCTCACATTAACTACTCAAAGCAAAACAGGACATTTATGTTTTCTTTCCACTACTCACTGGATTTGTTCTCCCTAGTACACCAGTTATTCTTATATTTTCCTTAGTTACCTATTCTGATCTTACTTTGTTTTGCAGCATTTGCCACTGTGGACAACTTTCTTCTTTTTGAAATTCTCTTCCACTGGATTCCACAGGATACCACAGGGATTCTCATCTCAACTCCATGTTCTCCTATGCCCATCTCTCTCTGTTCAGTGATACATATACTTGCAAGTATATCTGTATCTGCTAATTCTTAAAATTTTGATGATTGACAAGATTTCATATATATTTTTTCTTCCAACCTTCATGTTTTCCTTTCATCATCTTCTATAACTTTAACCATCAAATAAAATACACTAATTTTTAGATCAAAATTCCCACACTGTTTATCTTCTGAACTTCAGATAAGTTTATGAAACAGCCTATCAGACATCTTTATTGGGATGCAATAAGGCATATTTACCTAAATGTATCTCAAACACAATTAATCCCACTTCTCATATTCACTTCAACACATACTTTCTCTTATTTATCTTAATTCCTCTTTATTGAACGAAATACTATCCAGATGTGTAAAATAACATTTCACTCTGTCTCTGAAACTTAGTGACACTCATTTTTTCAATTTATCATGTAATTAAATTTAATTAAATACTTGCAATATATCTTAACTGGGTCTTAAAATTTTCTTTTCAGTAACTTTTCAGTTCCTAGAGGATAGATCCTTCCATTCTGAGCTTTCTTACTCTCCTTCGGTGTTTACAATAGTGCTCTGCTAATGCAGAGGAATTTCACTACCTCACAGGGATGCAGTGAAGATGAGGTACATATTGAAAACATTCAAAAGGTGTATTAAAAACGTATTTTCCAATTATTCAAACTGTCTCGTGTGAGTCATATGGGCTTAAATATTCCTAAGGTCTTCTGGGTTCTAATTTATATCCTTAACTTTTCAGTAATGAAGATGACTTTAAAATACAAATAACTTTACTTTTCTTGTCATCTGAGAAGGTAGTTAAGAGACAATACTATTTTCCTGCTTCAATCTATCACAAAGTATCAAAGAAATACTAGATTTACCTTTTGGAGTTATGCTTTTATTGGCCCCCTTTCCTTCAGCAATCACTTTCTCTCATTATCATGTATCATTACTTTTCATCCTTACCTCTTCTGTCTCTTATTGTTGCCTGAGAGTACTAACATCTGGTTTAATAAGAGTGCTTATCCATAAAGTGGCAGTAATATGAATTTGGCCAATGTTTCCCCCTTGTCCCATTCTAGCTGAACAGAGTAAAGTTGTGTAAGTATAATCTTACACATTTCTCTCATTCACAGTTTTCAAGAGTCTGAAATATTGAATCCTATCTTAGGGGAGGAGAAGGAAGAATTCACTCATCATTCTTTAGGAATTTATGTTATTATATTTAGAAATATTGTTACAGTGTATGAGATGCCAATGGACTGACAAGCACATATAAAGTTCTTAATACAGGAGTGCAGGCACACCAAGGGACTGAGACCTACTCAGGACTATAGAACTCTTCCCCTACCCAGCATCTCACCACATTACTAAAGGTTTATTTATAGCAAATCCTCTTACTCAGTATTTCATGTTCAGCTATCAAGAGATAATTAACAGACACATGGAAAGACAAAAATAAAGCATTAAAGCAAGACATAGCAGGCCAGGCACAGTGACTCATGCCTGTGATCTCAGCACTTTGGGAGGCTAAGGCAGACTGATCGTGAAGTCAGAAGTTCGAGACCCGCCTGGCCAATACGGTGAAACCCCGTCTCTACTAAAAATACAAAAATTAGCTGAGTGTGGTGGCACACGCCTGTAGTCCCAGCTACTCGGGAGGCTGAGGCAGGAGAATCACTTGAACTCGGAAGATAGAGATTGCAGTGAGCTGAGATTGTGCCACTGCATTCCAGTCTGGGCGACAGAGTAAGACTCTATCTCAAAACAAAAATAATAAAAAATTAAAAAAAATATCTAAAAAGACATAGCAAGTATCAAAGTCAGAGTCAGACACATGGCAGGAATGTTGGGAGCATCAGATAGTCTCTATAAAAGGCCTACAGATGTTGTTGAAAAAAATTTTTTTCATTACATTTTTAGTTTCAGAGACTGAGTAAAATATGACTTTTTTTGTGAATTATTACATCATTTGGATGTTCCTGTGACTTCTCATCTGCTTATTTTATGCATACAATAAATCATCTCCAAGGCACAGGCTAGAGTATGACTTGTCGATTTCAGTTCCTTTCTAAGTTTAGAAAAGGGTTTATCTTATGAATATCAACAAGTCCTACCTTAATTTCTCCTTTCTATGTCTATACGGTTTTCATAACATAGCTCCGCATGTCAGAATACTTTTTATTTTCCCGTAATGTAAATTCCAATATAGTAAAACTATTTCTTGACCATGTAGCCAAATCACTGGCTATGGGCCAAGAATCAATATAAATCCATACCACATTTTTTTATTATCATTTAGTTCCTATGATACTGCAAGGGGTGCTTCTCACAATTTTACTTTTTGAACATATTTATTGCTTCCTTATTCCAGCAGTGTTTAGAATGCAATTCTAAGAGAATGCAATGCAACTACCTTCCAGATCAAGTGTTGTTCCTCATCATTGTGTTACTGTCCATAATTCATGTTGTCTTTTGGCATCCTCCAGTAACCAAGCATATTGCGGTATCCATCGAATTATGGTGTCAGATAATTCCTTAGAGAGAGTTAATGCGTGGCACAGGTGCCACTATCTCATGCAGGCAATAGTTACCTGCAGTGCACCTTCTCTTGCATATTATTATTTTTATTATTGTGGTCAAATATACGTCATAAATTTTATAATTTATCAGTTTTTTAAATACAATTAGGTAGCATTAAATACATAGTGTTCTGCAGTCGTTACACACCATCCATCCCTAATGGTTTTTTATTTTCCCCAACTGAAATTCTGTATCCAATAAACACTAATTGTCTATTCCTCACTACCCCCAGCCCCTGGAAACCATCATTCTACTTTATGTTTCTATGAATTCTAGGACTGTAGGAAACTCATATAAGAGGAACCATATCATATTTGTTCTTTTGTAACAAGATTATTTTATTTACCGTATCTTCATGGTTCATCAGTATTGTAGGCTGTGTCGAAATTTCTTTGTTTGAGGATGAGTAATATTTTATTTTATGTGTATACCATATTTTGTTTCCCCATTCATCTGTGGTTCAACACTTGGATTGCTTCTATCTTTTGACTATGGTAAATAATGCTTCTACGAACATGACATAGCATGTTCACTCCCTTTATGCCATGCCTCTATAACCTATAACCTATGTAATATTCTTAGTGAGATGAGGAGCACATCAAATTATATTTTACACACACACACACACACACAAACATACACACACACACTTTTTGACAGCATGGCCCTTTCCTTTACAAACATGATTATTGTCTGTAGCTCAGCTGACTTGGCAACCTTGGGCTCTATCATGTTCACAGACAGCTAAGGAACAGAATTATCAGTTTAATTCCCCAACCCCCTCCTGCTGACCCTTTTAAATTCCTTTGAAAACTCTTAACTATTTTTCTTGTTTGTGGATCTACCACTCCCAAATGCCATTGATACGCTTTTCTTCTCCGTGATGGTAGCAACTCTTGAGTCATTTCACAGAAGGTTTATTCTCCAGCTAGCCTGGCTTCAACAGTTCTAAATCATTATTCTATTCTTCCTCTTTCTCCCAAAATAAGCATTGGTGATTATATAAAGTATTAAGTGAAGAACCATTTCAATGATTTTTTTCTCAGTGTCAACTACAGCAGTAAAATAAGTCATGAGACTCCACAAAAAATAGTTACATAATGCATTGATAAAGACAAAAGGTACAATAGAGCAGGAGAATTAAGACACAGGCAACATGACAATCATACAAGCCATCCACGAAGGAGGAACTTCCAAGGTCCATTTTCAGATTTACAGGACAAACTTTAGATTATAAAACAAAAGCTACCAAGATAAATGGGTCTTATCTTAGTCTTAGAGAACCCAAAGCACACATGTACTGAGGGGTCTTTAATACCCATTAATTATGTAACCAAAAACAGGCAGATATACCACAAATCAAGGGCAGGTCAGTAATCTACATATTTTCAATACAAATGTCAAGTTAAAGAGAAAATTACAAATCTCTAGCTAGTGCATTTCATCTCTATCTTGTCCAAGGTTCAGTATAATGGACCAGGTGTTTTTGGAGATAAGCATAGAACTACTGTAAACCATCTACAAATTAATTCTATCCATATATATTCACAGTTCTATATAAAAAACTTAGTGGTAATATGTCTAGACATATTTAAAAAATAAGAAACTGAAAAATATATAAAATGTAACAATTCACTTGTGTGACAAATTTAATAACCACAATATCACAATGTTACTTCTGATATTCGCAAAAACTCTTTCGAATATTTGTTGAAGAATTCCCCCAAGTAAATAATAATTATATTACATGATCAGGAGAAAGCATAGGTTTCTATAAAAATTTTCCTCCAAGTAATTTGAAAATTGCTTGATATGACAACTTTATTTTCTTAGTTATAAGCAAAACATCACATTACTGTGTTAATAGACTTGACATGTTGAATTATCCTATTTTATGTGGGAAAAAACTCATCTAGTTGTTTTGTATTTTCTCATTATGCTTTCAAAGAAATATTTCACATGAGAATGCAATTGATAAATAGAACTTAGTTAAAGTAATGAATCTGAGATTAGAAACACCTAGCAATGCAAGTGATAGAAAATAATAAAATTTTCTTTAAAATTATGATGGCAATATTCAAATATTGTATTGTTTCTAGAATCTTCCCAGTCAATGAAGTCTATGGCTGAAAAATGCTCTGCTTGTTGATCACTGAAAATAAAGGAAGTTTTCGATGTTTGAATTTTGGAGGTGGATTTATTTAATGTGTTTTCTCTGTTTCATCTCTTTTGGGGAAAAAAAAAAGATGCAGATGAGAACAAGAAAAGGACTATATTCTCATGGAGTTGGTATCTTAGCGGGAGAGAAAGAGAAACAATGGATATGATGCTTTGTAGTGCCAGGTACAAATAATTTTTAATAAAAAGAGTAAAGTAACATAGAGTGTTCATCACTCTGAGGAGCTGACATTGTACTAATGGGATACATAGTAAAAAGCATGAAATTAAAGCAGGGAAAGCATGAAATTAAAGACTGATTAATGAGAATGGGGATTTTCTTTTGCACAACAAGTAGCACACACAGCTTGACACTCACCACCACATAACTGATTTCCTTTAAGTATTAACCAAATCTTGAGCACTTTTATGTCAAAATTATGTTATACTTCATGAGTTCTTTTATTTTCGAATACTCCCAAATAAAGGGTTTTTTGAACTCCACTTCCTCAAAATGTCTTACATTGAAGATTCTTTCTCATAAAATCTTTAATTCAGAGAAAGTGTAAGATCATTTTGGTATGTGTGCTGCCAAAGTGAGCGCCCAAAAGATCATTTTACAATCAGAGACATTTACCATCAAGGAAATGATGGCCAACCCTGGTTTTGATATAAAGAAAAATGACAAAAGGTAGTTGTGTAATGTCTTTGTCTTCAAACTACATCCTCCAAATTTTTCTGATTGAACATCCTTTTCTCAATCCCACATAATTTTATAGGTTGAGGGTAAAAACAACAATGACACATTATCATGCTATCATAATTATAATTTCTGATAAATGACTTAGGTGGCAATAATAGTGTTGTTAAGAGAATAACCATTAAAAAAGATGAAGTTCACACTCAATTGAAAGTCAGGTAATTGGGTATAATATATTTTACATATAAACACACACATATCTGTATTTATTTTATATATACATATGTGTGTGTGTGTGTGTGTGTGTATATATATATATATATATATTTTTTTTTTTTTTTGAGACGGAGTCTCACTCTGTCGCCCGGGCTGGAGTGCAGTGGCCGGATCTCAGCTCACTGCAAGCTGCGCCTCCCGGGTTTACGCCATTCTCCTGCCTCAGCCTCCCGAGTAGCTGGGACTACAGGCACACGCCACCTCGCCCGGCTAGTTTTTTGTATTTTTTTTTTTTTTAGTAGATACGGGGTTTCACCGTGTTAGCCAGGATAGTCTCGATCTCCTGACCTCGTGATCCGCCCGTCTTGGCCTCCCAAAGTGCTGGGATTACAGTTTTGAGCCACCGCGCCCGGCCTGTGTGTGTGTGTGTGTGTGTGTGTGTGTATGTATGTGTGTGTATATATATATATATATATATATATATATATATATATGTAGAGAGAGAGAGAGAGAGAGAGGTTTTGTTTATTTGCTTTTCTCTCATTAACACATCATGAGGCAGGCAATCCATGACTGAAGTTTCACAAGGACTTCATTTTCTTGTCCATCAGGCTTAGCATTACACTCTCATCTTTATGCTTACTCAATGATTGTAATAACTCTGGACATCATATCTTCCCTCTAGGCATGAAGAAGAGGGGAGGCACAGGACAAAAACGGGTCAATTGAGAAACCATTTTCACTACCTAGGCATATAGCAGATTTTCTAGAAACCTTATCTGCTGCAAGTCTGCTTACATTTCATTGGTCAAAGTTAGTAAGGAATGCCTTTCATTGTAAGAGAATCTGTTGCAATGTGGATTCTATTGTTCTTTTATAATTAGAGGTATTGCTAACATGAACAAAAAATGAAATTATTTTAAAAGGTATGAAGAGAAGAAGTGATATTGAACAAGAAAGTAATTATCACGGCCACACACAAAATCAAAGTCCAACTTAAAGGATTACGAGTTATTCTTTTGTCTTCACTCTTACCATTTTTAAAATCAGGTTCCAGTATGACAGTAGATAATGTTTATGGTTGCCTGCAGAAGCAGATAGACTCCCATCCAAAGTTTAGGTTTAGATATCAAGGCTGATGACACCTGAGTATGCAAAAGTACATCACTTAAATAATTTAGCAGGTGTGAAATAGCTTGAGAGAGCAAGGAATGAAAATTGGCCTGGCTGTTTACTATAGTTAAGAAGTGGGGCCAGGGTTACTGCTCCTGCTTAGAGGTTTGACTCTCATGCCTGGGCCGAAGGACGGAACACCCAGCCTTTCATTTGAGTTGGCCCAGATGTGTGGCACCAGGAGAAGAGGAAAGGTTAATGCTGAAGAGGTGTCAGCAGTCAATTATCAAAACAGGGAGTCAGAATTCTCACTGCAAAAATGAAACCAATTTTAAGTACATTTAAGCCTCCTCTGGAGGGTATTGTTTGATTGGCAATCCCATCCAATGTTACCAAGACACCTAACATACTACTCCCATGAAGTTTCAAAGGGTTTGTGAATATTTTGCCATCCTTCAGATAGAGATGCCTCCAAGTACATACCATTTTTTTCTTTGTTGTTCCTTCTAAAGTATTTACTGCTAATTTAATGAACAGGATTTTATAGTGAACCAAAAGAGTAAGCTCCATGTTACCAAACGTAGGTTGGAGAATAAAAGAGAATAAGTGATTTATTCAAAAACATGCCAAATTGTAAAGACCATTGATGCTAAGAAGAAACTGCATCAACTAATGAGCAAAATAACCAGTTAACATCATAATGACAGGATCAGATTCACACATAACTATATTAACCTTAAATGTAAATGGGCTAAATGCCCAATTAAAAGACACAGACTGGCAAATTTGATAAAGAGTCAAGACCCATCAGTGTGCTGTATTCAGGAGACCCATCTCACGTGCAGTGACACACATAGGCTCAAAATAAAGGGATGGAGAAAGATCTACCAAGCAAATGGAAAACAAAAAAAAGCAGAGGTTGCAATCCTAGTCTCTGAAAAAACAGACGTTAAACCAACAAGGATCAAAAGAGACAAAGAAGGCCATTACATAATGATAAATGGATCAATTCAATAACTAGAGCTAACTGTACTAAATATGTATCCACCCAATATAGGAGCACCCAGATTCATAAAGCAAGCCCTTAGAAACCTACAAAGAGACTTACACTGCCACACAATAATAATGGGAGATTTTAACACCCCACTGTCAACATTAGACAGATCCACAAGAGAGAAAGTTAACAAAGATATCCAGGAATTGAACTCAGCTCTGCACTAAGCAGACCTAACAGACATCTACAGAACTCTTCACCCCAAATCAACAGAATATACATTCTTCAAAGCACTACATAGTGCTTATTCCAAAATTGACCACATAGTTGGAAGTAAAGCACTCCTCAGCAAATGTAACAGAACAGAAATTATAACAGACTCTCTCTCAGACCACAGCGCAATCAAACTAGAACTCAGGATTAACTAACTCACTCAAAACTGCTCAACTGCATGGAAACTGAACAACATGCTCCTGAATGATTACTGGGTACATAACGAAATGAAGGCAGAAATAAAGATGTTCTTTGAAACCAATGAGAACAAAGACACAACATACCAGAATCTCTGGGACACATTTATAGCAGTGTATAGAGGGAAATTTATAGTACTAAATGCCCACAAGAGAAGCAGAAAGATCAAAATTGGCACCCTAACATCACAATTGAAAGAACTAGAGAAGCAAGAGCAAACACATTCAAAAGCCAGCAGAAGGCAAGAAATAATAAGATCAGAGCAGAACTGAAGAAGATAGAGACACAAAAAAATCCTTCAAATAATCAGTGAATCCAGGAGCTGGTTTTTTGAAAAGATCAACAAAATTGATAGACTGCTAGCAGGATTAATAAAGAAGAAAAGAGAGAAGAATCAAATAGATGCAATAAAAAATGATAAAGGGGATATCACCACTGATCCCACAGAAATACAAACTACAATCAGAGAATATTATAAGCACCTCTATGCAAATAAACTAGAAAATTTAGAAGAAGAAATGGATAAATTCCTGAACACATATACCCTCCCAAGGCTAAACCAGGAGGAAGTTGAATCCCTGAATTGACCAATAACAGTCTCTGAATTTGAGGCAATAATTAATAGCCTACTAACCAAAAAAAAGTCCAGTACCAGACAAATACACAGTCGAATTCTACCAGAGGTACAAAGAGGAGATGGTACCATTCCTTATGAAACTATTCCAATCAATAGAAAAAGAAGGAATCCTCCCTAACTCATTGTATGAGGTCAGCATCATTCTGATACCAAAGCCTGCCAGACCAATACCCCTGATTAACAGCAATGCAAAAATCCTCAATAAAAGACTGGCAAACTGAATCCAGCAGCACATCAAAAAGCTTATCCACCACGATCAAGTTGGCTTCATCCCTGGGATGCAAGACTGGTTCAACATATGCAAATCAATAAATGTAATCCATCATATAAACAGAATCAAAGACAAAAACCACATGATTATCTCAATAGATGCAGAAAAGGCCTTCGATAAAATTCAACAGCACTTCATGCTAAAAACTCTCAATATGCTATGCATTGATGAGACATATCTCAAAATAATAAGAGGTATTTATGACAAACCACAGCCAATATCAAACCAAATGGGCAAAAACTGGAAGCATTCCCTTTGAAAACTGGCACAAGACAGGGATGCCCTCTCTCACTACTCCTATTCAACATAGTGTTGGAAGTTCTGGGTAGGACAATCAGGCAGGAGAAAGAAATAAAGTGTATTCGATTAGGAAAAGATGAAGTCAAATTGTCCCTGTTTGCAGATGACATGATTATATATTTAGAAAACCCCATGATCTCAGCCCAACATCTCCTTAAGCTGATAAGCAACTTCAGCAGTCTGAGGATACAAAATCAACGTGCAAAAATCACAAGCATTCCTATACACCAATGACAGACAAACAGAGAGCCAAATCATGCGTGAACTCCCATTCACAACTGCTTCAAAGAGAATAAAATACCTAGGAATCCAACTTACAAGGCATGTGAAGTACCTCTTCAAGGAGAACTACAAACCACTGCTCAACAAAATAAAAGAGGACACAAACAAATGGAAGAACATTCCATGCTCATGGATAGGAAGAATCAATATCGTGAAAATGGCCATACTGCCCAAGGTAATTTTTGGATTCAATGCCATCCCCATCAAGATACCAAAGACTTTCTTCACAGAACTGGAAAAAACTACTTTAAAGTTCATATGGAACCAAAAAAGAGCCCGCATTGCCAAGACAATCCTAAGTCAAAAGAACAAAGCTGGGGGCATCACGCTACCTAACTTCAAACTGTACTACAATGCTACAGTAACCAAAACAGCATGGTACTGGTACCAAAACAGAGATATAGACTGATGGAACAGAACAGAGCCCTCAGAAATAATACTACATATCTACAACCATCTGATCTTTGACAAACCTGACAAAAACAAGAAATGGGGAAAGGATTCCCTATTCAATAAATGGTGCTGGGAAAACTGGCTAGGCATATGTAGAAAGCTGAAACTGGATGTCTTCCTTACACCTTACACAAAAATTAATTCAAGACGGATTAAACACTTAAATGTTAGCTCTAAAACCACAAAATCCCTTGAAGAAAACCTAGGCAATATCATTCAGGACATAGGCATGGGCAAGGACTTCATGACTAAGACACCAAAAGCAATGGCAACAAAAGCCGAAATTGACAAATGGGATCTAATTAAACTAAAGAGCTTCTGCACAGCAAAAGAAACTACCATCAGAGTGAACAGGCAACCTACAGAATCGGAGAAAATTTTTACAATCTACCCTTCTGACAAAGGGCTAATATCCAGAATCTACGAAGAACTTAAACAAATTTACAAGAAAAAGTCAAACAACCCCATCAAAAGGTGGGAAAAGGATATGAACAGACACTTCTCAAAAGAAGACATTTATGCAGCCAACAGACACATGAAAAAATGGTCATCATCACTGGCCATCAGAGAAATGCAAATCAAAACCACAATGAGATACCATCTCACACCAGTTAGAGTGGTGATCATTAAAAAGTCAGGAAACAACAGGTGCTAGAGAGGATGTGGAGAAATAGAAACACTTTTACACTGTTGGTGGGACTGCAAACTAGTTCAACCATTGTGGAAGATAGTGTGGCGATTCCTCAAGGATCTAGAACTAGAAATACAATTTGATCCAGCCATCCCATTACTGGGTATATACCCAAAGGATTATAAATCATGCTGCTATAAAGACACATGCATACGTATGATTATTGTGGCACTATTCACAATAGGAAAGAGTTGGAACCAACCCAAAAGTCCATCAATGATAGACTGGATTAAGAAAGTGTGGCACATATACACCATGGAATACTATGCAGCCATAAAAAAGGATGGGTTCATGTCCTTTGTAGGGTCATGGATGAAGCTGGAAACTATCATTTTGAGCAAACTATCCCAAGGACAGAAAACTAAATACCACATGTTCTCACGCATAGGTGGGAATTGAACAATGTGATCACTTGGACACAGGGTGGGGAACATCACACACTGGGGCCTGTCATGGGGTGGGGGGCGTGGGGAGGGATAGCATTAGGAAATATACCTAATGTAAATGAGGAGTTAACAGATGCAGCACACCAACATGACACATGTGTACATATGTAACAAACCTGCATATTGTGTACATGTACCCTAGAATTTAAAGTATAATTAAAAAAAAAAGAAAGAAAAAAAAGAAAACAAACTTGGGGAAATTTTAAATATTATTTTTATAGAGTCTCCCAATATTTTTTCGGTTTAAAATCTGGTTTGATAATACCAAAGACTTTATAATCATCTACTTAACTTGCATTTATTATATGATAAGAAATGAAATGTTTCTAATCAGAGAAAAAAGAGAATAAGTGATTTATTTGTCAGTTTGGAATCTTGGTGCTTTGTTAGCTTTTGCTTTTAGTTCTTCCATCTTTGCTTCCTCATTTCTTATTTGGCCATGATAAAATATTCCCTGTTGTACTTATTTTGAATAGATTTGTTGAGCTGTAATTTAGGTATCAAAAAATTTACTCATTTTACATTGGAATGTACAATTCAATGACTTTTAGTAATATAGCTTGAATATTTGTCCCTGCTAAATCTCATGTTGAAATGTAATCCCCAATGTTGAAGGTTGGGCTTGCTGAGCAGGTGATTAGCTCATACTATGGATCCTTCATGGCTTTATGCTGTCCTCAATATCATGAAGGATCCGTGTCATGTAAGACCTGGTTGTTTAAAAGTGCAGGGTAACTCCCTAACCCTCACTCCTGCTCTCTTCCTGTGAGAGACATCTACTTCCTCTTTGACTTCTGCCATGATTACAATCTTCCTATGGCCTTCCCAGAGGCTGAGCAGAGGCCAATGTCATACTTCCTGCACAGCTGGAAGAACTGAGAGTCAATTAAACTTCTTTAAATTATAAATTACCTAGCTTCAGGCTTTTCTTTATAGAAATGCAAGAACAGCCTAGTACATTTAATAAGTTTACAGAGTTGTGAAACCACCACCAGAAATATATGTAATATTTGGAATCTGGTTTCCTTTACTTGGCATATTGCTTTTGAGATTGATCCACGGTGTGGCATCATCAACACTTCATTTCCTTCTTACTACTGAATAGTATTCCATTGTACAGATATGCCACTGTTTGATTATCCATTAACCAATTTTGAATATCTGAATTGGTTCTACTTTTTCAATGTCATAATATTCAAATAATCCTAGTATAAACATTCACATCCAAGTCGTTTTGTGAAGATATATTTCTATTTTCTTTGGATAGATAAACTGGAATCAAAATTGTGGGATTATATAGTACATTTTTATTTAACTTATTTATAAAAACAAGAAAACAAGAAACCTTCCTTTCAGTTTTTCAAAATGGATGCACCATTTTATATTCCCATAAAAAAGTGAGAAGATTACAGTTTATGTCCTCACCAACACTTGTTATTTTTAGTCTTTTTTGTTTATAGCCATTCTACTGGGTGTGTAAAGGTATATCATTGTTATTTAATCTGTATATCTAAACTAAGGATGCTAAGCTTCTTTTGTCTTTGTTCTATTTAATTGGATATTTGAAACTTCATTTAGATCATTTCTATCATGGCTATTTGTTGGTTCTCACTCTCTTTTCATACATACATGTACATATACACACCCACATGTATATATGTGTATGCATACACACACACACATACATACCTTACTTGATTTCTAATTCATTACTGATAAACTGTCATGAACTGTGAATGTTTACCTTCTGTAATTCAATTATCTTCTCACGAAAACATTCTGCTCTTTCCCTGCATTTTGATATGGCAAATTCTTCAGATCCATTAGATATCAGTGGCAATGTTTTGAAGTAGCAACTACAAAGTTAGAAAAGTTATGCTTTTAGAAGTTAGATTGTTATACGAACCCTTCATCTTCTTTTAAAATGTGGTTATACATTATAATGCTGTTTTTCCCCTTAATGCTTATAACGTATACATTATTTAGTGCACAGGTGTCGATTTAATAGCTGTGAAAGAAAAATACAATTCTCAGGAAATGTTACTTTTGATTAGATTTCCTGTAACAGAGATTTATTACTTCCTAATCAGATTTAGTTGCTTAAAATCAAGTAAAGACCTCTAAAAATTTACAACAAGTGGTCGAGTGGTTATTTTAAGTTTGAGATTTTTTTTTTTTTAATTTCTTAAATTTTAGTAAAAACCCTGGTACTGAATGTATTTGTCATTCCTAAATGGGAATTATATGAACTGTTTCTCAACATATCTTGTATTGATCACTTGGGAACTCTAACAAGGGACTATGATCAATGGAGAGAAGAGGAGTGGGTCCGGCAGCTAATTGTGTGTGCCTGTGCCTGGGGGCATGCTCTCCTCTACTGGTAGATGATGATAGTGTGCTCATTATTTTCCCAAATTACAAATGAACTTCCTACTTTTTTCTCATTTTCTATAAAACACCATGCAAAATGTCAATTAGAGCCAATATTAAAAGTAACGAATTCCCTAGAGGAAGCCAAAGGAAGAAAACATATAATTGAATGAAAGAATAAAGCAAAATGCTTTTATTAGCCACAGTCAGACAGAATATGTGTAAATCCCAAACGCCGGTCTTGGATTTAAAATGTCCTTATGTCTAATACAAACAAAAGAACCTATTTCTGAGGACTCCCAAATGTACCATCATGTAGTTAAATCAAAACATTTTTTCCAATGGTATTCCATTAACTTGCTTTGTTGGAGATAAAGGTTCTCACCAAAGTTTCCTAGGCCGAATAAATGATGTTTTCTCTCCAATTAAAAAGAAGTCTGATGGGATTTTATTTTAGCTCTCTGTTGGAGGTCAAATCTCTATATGAATCTCAAGATTATACAAAATAAAATTAGGGACATACTCCTTTTGATACAGCCTAAAGGAACAGACACAATATATAGTATTAATTTTGAGAACAGTAAATTAGAAATGAAATTTATAGGAAACTGGAATGACCTGTTCATGGTCACACTCTACTAAATTATGCTGAGATTCTTGTTAAACGGGTTTTAAATCCAAATCCTAGTTTGCTTCCCTCCTGTTTCTGTTCCCGTTTTTATCAGAGACATTGTCTGTCTTGTACTCACACATGGAAGCCAAGGGACACTGCCCCCACCATAACTGGCTAACTCTATGGCCTAATACATGGTTTCTGTGAATCCAAGCAGACATGTCACTCTTCAGGGACACTGAAGAGAGACAGTGAAGCCTATGTCATGAGATTTGGCCTCTATTTTGGAATCTGTCTCTCTTTACCAGTATAGTATCAACAGATTACCTGAATTAATTAAATTTCTTAATGTTAGCTTTTTAAAATGTTTCACTCTTAGATATACACAGTGTTGGCAATAAACACATGACTGAGTTGGCAACATTATAACAAATGGTATTTTAATGCAAATTTTTTTAGAGAGTATGAATTTACTTATCAATATATGGGGTAGCTTAGAACCAACATTTAAAATTGAGGATGTTCATTCTCTTGGCCCAGCAATTCTATCTCAAGTATGTAAATTTGAGAAACATTTCCAACTATACATGAGATATCCTAGATGTTAATTCCATCATTTAGTATCAAAAAAATTACCATCTAAATGTCCATCAAAAATAAATGTGTAGGCTAGGCATGGTGGCTTACACCTATGATCATAGCACTTTGGGAGGCTGAGGTGGGTGGATCACTTGAGGTCAGGAGTTCCAGCCTGGCTGACATGGTGAAACCCTGTCTCTACTAAAAATACAAAAATTAGCTGGGCATGGTGGCATAGGCCTGTAATCTCCGCTACTCGGTAGGCTGAGACAGGAGAATCACTTGAACCCTGGAGGTTGAGGTTTCAGTGAGTCAAGATGGCGCCATTGCACTCCAGCCTGAGTGACAAGAGCAAAACTCCTACTCAAAAAAGACAAAAAAAAAAGAAAAAAAAGTGTAGATTAAACACGGTAAAACATGCAATCTAAAAAAAGCATATGTAAAAGAATGTTGTCTCTACATGTTTTAATCTGTATATTCTCTAAAGAAAAGTTGGTAAAGAAAAGGTAAACTCCTGAGCAGTATTAAAGTAAGATAGCATTTATTTGAAAACATATAGAAAATTATACAAAAATAATGTCTATAATTTTAAATACATGTTTAATATGTGTAAAAGTTCAAAACTCAATCAAAATTGATACAAAAATTCGTGATCATTTTTTGGAAGGGAAGTGACTAGGGTGTGTGATGATCATGGAGCAATTTAATTTCAGTAATAATACACAAATGTTATAAGGGAGAATATAGCTATCTATTACTTGTAAAATTAAAATTTAATAAATTGAATGATTATTAAAATTTAATATTCATTAAAATTTATGAATGACTTCAATAGAAATTGATAAGCAAATATTATGTCTGTTATATATTCACAGATTCATAATAAGAATTATGATATATTTCCTCCAGTGAAAATAGTTTTAACAAGGGAACTACTTTTGCCACATTTTAATACCAGAGGTAAACAATATATTGTTAATCATTGACTATGTGAGTTAATCTACTGCCACTGTAAAACATCTATGAAATCAAAATACTTTTAGCTATCTATGAAGAAACTGCACCTCTCAAATTAAGTGCAATCACTAAAGTGTTTGCATATTTTACAATTATCATTAAACAGTGATGTGGCATGTATAACATGCTTACTCTTTTTCTAAACCATCTATTTTATAATTAACTTATCATATTATATAGTTCACAGTTATGATTACAAAGTTACATGCTGCTGTATCACTATAATTGAGAGCATCTCCAAGAAAGAATCACATGAATCTTCTCAGAGTTTTGATCCCAGAAATTCTAACACAAAAATTATTTCTATTTAACCATTACATAGATTATTTTACCAACATTTAATATTAAAAGCCATTTGTAAGTTAGTGAGGGATGGTTTTAATGTGTTTGGGTCGCTGACAAAATCCTGAAGGAAGTTCAGAAGTTTGAGAGTGGAAGGCGAACCATAGTGGGGACTCCGAAAGCAAAGGTGAAAAAGAAATAAGGTGTGTGTGGTACTGGGGCTGGGGATGGGAGGAGAGAGAGGAGGAGGGTAAAAGAATGTGGGTGGGCTTTGAGGGAGGATGATCAGCATCATGCATATTCTGTTGCAGAGTCATTCTCTTAGTCTAGAGCCATAAATAATAATTTAGTATATATACATTTAAAATACAGTTTATTTTTCTAAGGTAATAAATGAATTTCCTTCTGAGAAGCACTTAGAATATTAATGCTTCTGTTTGATTAGTTTTGAATTGAATATATTTTTGCACCCCTTTAGAAGTATACAATATTCCACAGTACAACCGAGTAAAAATGTATCAACAAAAAGCCACTTTAATCAATATGGTCACTCCATATAATATTTTGACATGTATATAAATACTATTGAAACATTAGAGTAACAGAGTAACTCATAGTCCTAAAAACATAAATCTGGAGAGTAGTATGTAGAAGTTTTAACTTTTTAGTCTATACAATTAGGTGGTTTATTTTTTATTTTATTCACATTATGATAAAATGTGGGCTTGTCATTCTAGGAGATATCTGATCCATTGGAGACCTGACGAGCCTAAGGAGGGAGAGGGTTAGATGTTAGAGACCACAACTATAAGTTAGAGTGACAAAGAACTTTTAATTGTCCACTCGCTTTTTTTCCTTCATTGCTTGCATGGATCAGCATTTGCATCTTTGCTTCTCAAAAGCAGTGGATGCCAGCTAAGGCAGCACAGGGCAGTGTGGTAATATCATGACTATAATGACCTCCTTGGCAGGGGGAGCAGAAAACAACCAGTAATGACAGGTTATCTGACCTGGTGTTGTCAACTCTCCTCCACATCACTTTTTAAGCAGCATAATTCAGTGTGAGACAATCTTTTGTACAAAGCAGTTCTTAGAGTATGTATAAAGTGAAGGAGGTGCTATGACGGAAAACTGAGTGTTGCCTTTATAGGGTTGAATTTCTCTTTGACATACCACAAACTCACTAACCTCAGGGATGGCTCCTTTCAGTGAATTATGCTCTGAAAAATATGGATACTTTCTTTCATTAAAATGACTATTGATAAAATTTTAGGATTCTTAGATATAACAAAATCCAGAACCACACCGCTATGAGACCTAGTAGTTGATAGCACAATAGGGTGACTATGGTCAATGATAACTTAACTGTACATTTTAAGATAACTTGAAGAATATAAGTAACTTGTTTGTAACTCAAAGGATAAATGCTTGAGTGGATTGATACCCCATTCTCCACGACGTGCTTATTTCACATTGCATGCCTGTGTCAAAATATCTCATGTACTCCATACATACACCTATTATGTCCCAGCCAAAATTGAAAGTAAAAATTTAAACAAGAAACACATTGCTTATGAGAGAAACACTGAAGATAACAACAAATAGAATATTTATTATTTTTGTCAATTTCTGGTTTGTTTTTCATTTCTTTGGTTGATGATGTAAGGAGCAGAAAATGATATCATGAACCAACATCAAGATATCTAAAATACCAATATTTATATCTGACGAATCTGACGAATGATATGAAAAACAATAGACACAAAGAGAGGCTATAATTGGTATCAATAACATATTTATATATATATATTAATGTCTTAAAATAAATTGGTAGGCATCAATTTATGTATTTCTTACATAAATACAGAGGTGTGAAATAAAGTTTGACCACAAATAATATAGAATACACCATTTTATTAGCATATGAGATGGTGGTTTTGATATATTAACTTAGGCTACAAGTCTCCAGTTATTCAATTAAACATTAATAAGGGTGTTGCTGTAGAGATATTGTGTGTATGTGATTAAAATTCATAATAAATTGGAATTATGCTAGATAAGCTGGGTAGGCCTGATACAATTAGTTGAAAACAGAGATGAGGATTTTCTGAAGAAGAAATGCTCCATGTAGACAGCAGCTTCAGCTCTTGCCTGTGGTTCCAGGGTGCCCTACCTAGTGGCCTGCCCTAGGGATTGCAGACTTGCCTAGCCAAACTCCATGACTGCATAAGTGAAAGCCTTACACTAATTCTGTTAATAACTATCTTCTACCAGCACCACTTCTTTGGTTGAAACTTAATATGCCATGCGTGTGTTAATAATTAGTGAGCATTAATAAAAATGAAACTAGGCCACAATCCAAAGAACCTGTATCAGAAAAAAACATTATCCTCTAACACTAACACACTCTAATCAGAAATAAATAACATCAGGTGGTTAAAACTCACATATAATTGCGAATTAAAATCTATACCATGAAGAAATACTAATAACATTGTTAAACATAAAGAAAAATGAGTGAAAAAATGAAAGCTAATAAAAAAAAGGAAAGAGAAAAATAACTACAAATAATATATATTAGAAATTTGAACAACAATTTGGAACAGCTATATTTACAAACAAAACCTTGTTGGTTTGATTAATATCTGGAGATATTACCATTTCCTAATCATAATGGGAGCCAAATTGTTTTAAAAATCATTTCTATCAGAAAGTTGAACACTTTATTTGTCCTGAGAGATCTTTTGTGTGCCTCCCATAGCATACAATACTGACATAATCTGTGCCCATTCTGAAAGATTCATCTTACTCTTTTTATCCACCCTTTATGACACCAATCCTGCAAACTTGTTCTTACTACTCCTTGCTTATCCTGCCAAATTCTTTGACAGTATATGTGAATCAGGGAATATCTGTCCCTTTGACCCTGTCTCCATCTAGGCAAACTGGAAAACAGATGCATGCTTAAGAGTGTTCCTCTGGGAGGGTGAAGAAGAGGGCGTGGGAGGGGATGTAGATGGAAAAGGACAAATGTTCTCTTTTTCCCCTGTCTTTCAAGGCCAAGGCCAACTGAAAGCATACTCTAATGCTGAAAAGGACCCTTCTTTGTGCCAGTATATAGCACCAAACCATCTGTAAACAAAAGCAAGAGTTTTCTTCCTCCACTAATTGGACACAGGGTATTTCTAAATTATATTCTTAAGAGGTAGGTGTGAGTGAAAGGAGAATACAAGCAATAGAAATAGATGCTTTGAGAATTTGACCTGTCTGTTCATGATTCTTATGACATTCAGTACCATTTGATAATGTAGAACTGCTGTATGCTAAACATTTTGTTAAGAGAATCAGAAAATGCCTAATTTGCAATGGGCGGTTTAGCCTCCATTGTCACTTGGTATTCCAAGGTCAAGCCGTTCACTTCTCTATCAAGGCCCATTGGCAAAGGAGAGTGTTTGCTTGCAGAAGATTACATGATTCCTCTACAAATCCCTAAATGTCATAAACCAAGGGTGAGCAAAGATTTTCTATGAAGAGCCAGATAGTAAAGTTTTTGGACTTTGAAGACTGTATGGTTTCTGACACAACTACTCAACTCTACCATTGTAATAAAAAAGTAGACATAGACATATAGAATCAAATGAGTGTGTTCAAATACAAATCCGTGTGCCAAAACAGATGATGAGCTGGACTTTGCCAGCAGGTTGGAATTTTTCAACCACTGCCATAGACACTTAAAACACATTTGTAACAACTGTGTCACAATTTCCACATAGAAGACAGCTGTGCTGAACTCTAAACTTGCTATACAGTGTTCCCCTTCACGTGATCTTTCAAAACTGCAAGTTTTATAGGCTACTTGGCAGCTAACTTTTTAAAGCCTATGTAAATATGTACCTATTTACTTTAAAAAATCTAAATTCTCACAAGACATTGGGATTTGTATTGGCTATAGATGGTATAAAGTTTTGCTTGCAGACGACTGAATCTCTGGTAACTTCACCAAGGAAGCTGATCTTTGAATTTTTATTAAGGTTTTTCACCCAGCATTTATTCCTATGACTTACTAAGTTCTTCTGGGATAGCTGATACTTTCAGCTCATCAATTCTAATAAATATTATGTTCTGTGCCACAATGGCAATGCCCTTTTTGACTAACATCTGGCAAAAACCAAAATAGTTTAATTATCTTCAAGAAAAGACTAAGAAGATATATTGTTGTAAAAGCATACCTTTTACTCTCATGGGAAATAAAACTGATTCTAGTTTTACTGGTCAACAGATATGGTAGTTAATTTTATATGTCAATTTGAGGAACTGGGTACCCAGATATTTGATTAAACATTATTTCTTAGTTTGTCTGTGAAGACATTTCTGGATAAGATTAGCATTTGACTGGATAGACGGAGTAAAGAAATTGCCTTCCCCAGTGTGTGTGGGAATGACTCAATCCACTGAAAACTGGCCTGAAATGAATAAAAAGTAAGGGAGAATTTGCTCTATCTTATGCCTGACTGAGCTAGATTATCTACTTTCTCATGCCCTGAGACTGGGTCTTACCCTATTGACTTTCCTGGTTCTCAGGCCTTTCAACTCAAAATTATCTGCACCACTAGCTTCCCTAGGACTCCAATGCCAGCTGAAGACTGTGGGGCTGTTCACCTTTCATTATCACATGTTCCAATTCTGTGCGCGTGTGCATCTGTGTGTGTTTAATAACCTATTGATTATATTTCTCTGCACGAGTCTAATAGAATACATATAGGATAAAATTATTTTCTAGAAAAAAATGGTTGCATATCAAATTCCATGGGTGATTTTTTTCCAGGTGAGAGGTAATGTCTTGAATAGCAGTTGTAAGGTTAAAGTATGATAATCTGTGTACATTCAAAACTTAATCAAGTGAGATAAATAAAAAAGTGATAAGATTCCTCATTTCTTTATCTTTGAAGTTAATGGATGATGGCAGTTCTTTGAAATTTCTCTAAAATGAAATTTTGCCTTTGGTTTACAATTTTGAAAGGAGGGTAAACTTCCACAGGTTAATAATTAGCCTTTCTCACCAAAGAATCATCCATCAGTTGGGGAGCCAATGTGTGGATGATGCAAATTTTACACACGAAAATAAAACATAGTTCCAAAATAACATAATTTTTAAAAGGAAATTAACAACAATTTACAAAATAAAATATGATTTTAAAGTATGTTTTATCATTGGGATGCAAGAATGATTTAATATCAGGAATTTGTAAGTGAAATCACTCCATTAGCAGACTTAAGAGAAAAATTTCAAGTGATGTATAAAAAGCATTAGATAAATTGTTTTACCAGACTAAAAATAAAAAGAAACTTATTTAAAAAACTTATAGCAAAATATTTTATAAGAGAGAAATGCATTTCCCTGTCTAATTTAGAGTAGTATCATGAGCTACGAAAGATCTTGAATTTCGGTCTACTTGCAAAGCAACGTTTAACCTGGCACAGTTTCATGGAAGCTGATTTAAAAAAAAATGAGATTCTTAGATCAGATACAGGGAACTGTACTAGTTGTAGTACAGCAAACACTATGAGCATTAGCATTTTGTGTCATTTATCCTTTTACTCAAGTTCTACCGGGGCAACTAACTGGGCCTTGATGGAGGTTTCCACATGCAATGGGCTATGTTATAGGGAAAGAAACCTGAAATTAGGAAGCCAAGGTTTTTATAATATTCAGTAACTATGTTTGTACTTTACTGCAGCATGAGATGACATCTGTAGTATCCAGGACAATAAGAATGTCTGCCCTTTACTTTGGAGGAACATACGATCTCTATATTCTATGGCCGTATGCAAGGAAACTCAACTTTTGCTCCCCAAAGAATCACTACCTCTAATTTCCAACGCTGTTTGCATTATAAACATTCTTTAAAAATAGTTATAAATAAAACAATCACAGTCCCTTCATAAGGCATTCAGAAACGAGAGACCTATAGAGAATGGTCTTTCATCAATATCCACTCCTTGGTCCTACACTGCCTCGGCTTCTGGCTAATTTTCCTATAAGTACTTCATTCTGCTGGCTACTCTGATTAATCTCACTAACAGAAACTGAAAACAAATCTATTCAATCTGTCTCATATGGCATCTAATTAAGGCTACTATTAGACTCCAAACAGCAGGAAGAGGCCAATGTGCAGTATTGAACTCCACCGTATCCCCAGGGTTCTGGACACAAGCAGCTGAGGGGAACCCTTAGGGCATTCCTCCTTAATTTTTTAATTGATCTTTCCACTTGCTCTGATGCATTAATTTCATTAGCTATTGCACAGACACTGTCTTGACTCCAAAGTTTTAAGTCCAGGACAATTTTATCATCCATAATAATCTTGGTCAGTGAGCAGAGGCTGACCTGAATGCCTTCTGGGGCTGAGTTGGTTTTATTGATCACTTCAGCTAATGTCAGGGATAAATTTCAAACCACCTTTTCTAATGGGACCATTCCCATTTAGGTCATTTATTAACTCCCCCGCATAAACAAAGGTAATCTCATTTTGGAGACATTTTTGCCTACATCTGAGAACTGTATAATCTATAATGAAGTTTCCTTCTGTAGTTGAAAGCCTTTGGTGATTATTCATATGGCATAAGACACCAAGATTTTTGAAAGAAAGGCACATTGCAAGTTAATGCTTGGCTTTCACACAAAAAGCAAAGTTCCTGAGAGTTCATAGGTGACCCTGGAAAGAAAATACAATTTACAATTGTGTTCTTCCTGAATGACTTACAGCAATCACAGGTTAATGGTCCCCCAAGAATGGCCTCCTGGCTACTGGTTGGCCAGATCTAGTTCTTGTTTTTAAAGTAACTACCCAAGTACACTCAGTCCAACCTGCCTTGTTTATTCACACTGCCATCTAGGTGGCATTCATCTGCCTCATGAAATTATTGAGCAGCGGCTATGGGATTGGGTACAGGAGAAACGTCCAGAGGTGTTCAAATGTATTTTTTTCCTCAGTGATTTGGAGCTTCCTTGTCTCAGCAGACACTAGTAAATTGCCTCTTCAGTGGTGATGGAGGGTATATTCACCATTGTGAGGACAATGACTTCTCCTTTGCCTGTATAAGGGAGAAAGAGAAATAACCAAAGTTATCATTGGTCATTTTGTTTTAATGCTTCTCTGTCTGTCCAACCTTAGTAGCCTACAGTACTGTGAAGAATCTTTATACTCCTACCACCAGTACCACTAGTTGGGTGATGACATACAGTATTGGATTCATGTCCTCCATCTGGGTCCATTGTGTTGCCCATACAACTTCAGAGCAGGGAAACTGGCATATTTACACTAGTGTTTCTGCTGTTGTGTTATGAGTAATAGTGTCTTGCTCTTATTTGTTGTGTCTCAGTTCATCTACTACTTGCTATATAGAGCTTTAAGTTCCTCGCATGTACAATGAGAAACAGAGAGAGAGGGAAAGATTAAGAGCAAGAACGAAAGGGTAAAAAATAGAAAAAAACAATAGAAACTATACAGTTCTTATGATGAAATACAAGTTTATGTGATATAGCACATAACATTTTCAGTCTTTTGCAGTTAGTAGGAGACTATCCTACTAAATGTCATAGTGAACATCTGGAAGCTTTCATTTTGACATACGAATTTCTTCTGTATTGATCAATATGCATATAAATGGTTAATTTGTCCCACCTACTTAATTCGGGGAAGCCTGTTATTTTTATTTCTAGTTGTTTCCAAATCTTCAAATCTTGGATTTGTCAAAGCAACACTGTATTTCCAAAAATTTAACAGATCTATGCTTAAGGAACTTGCCCAGCTGAGAAATTAAAATAAAAAAATTAATACTTAACCAATAATTTACCCTTCAGACCATATTTTTTTGTCCCTCCCAGACCATATTAATTCATTTGGTCCCTGATGTGTGTCAGAATCAAGGCTTTATCAGAGGATTGTCTCAATTCCCAAACAATCTAGGCAAGAAAGGAAGTTTAGAGTCAGTTGCTCTAATGGCGACATGACATGCAACAATGGCACGCATACAACCTGAACCTAACAATTTCATTATTTCTTTTGTTTCAGGCAAAATTTTATCCATTATTATGCCATATATGTTTTGCAAATTGCTTTAGAGTAGGTAAATTGTCTATTGTGGGAACAGAATTTAGTGATGTCTTTTGTAATATTGGGGAAAATCTCAAGCTGACATGGAAGGCAGCAATGCTTTTATGTTTAACCAAAATATAAACATAACTCTGCACTGAAAAACATAAATATTTTCCCTGATATTAAATATAGAGTAGACATAATTAATAGGCATTAAATATATACATAAATGTATACATACATTAAATAATATACATAAATATATGTTAAATATAGAGTAGAAAGAATTCTCACAGAGTACAGCATTTGAAGTTTGATAAAAATGAATACTCTAAAATAAGAAACTTGAAGAAACTTCAATTTACTTTCCAACATTTCAAGGAAACACTCTCAGTTAAGAATATATATTGTAGCTGGCTGGAAGCTTGCCTCATTGATTGCAGTAGGTTCCTGTGAGAAAAACACTCGGGTTGGTGACAGTAGTGTCAGGCTCAAAGTGAGGGCTTATGAAAACTTTCCTCCTTCCCCAAACATCATTTGAATACCAGAATAAGTATGACCTTTATGGTCACAAAGTTTGCTTTTGCAGGTGTATAGTGATGAATGGCATGTAGGTTTGCAGAGCCAGGCATCTATGAAGTGTGCCAAAACTTATTATCATTGTCATTTAAAGACCTGATGTCAAGAACCTAAGTCACCCTGAAGCTAGACAAGAACAAAAGTGTTTAATATGATGAGAGGAATGTTCAAATATTTATTATTCCTTTTCGTAATTTAGGTAAATTGAAAATAATTAAATTTCTCTTCATCAAGGATTTTGGGAATTCATTTTCATTGTCTATGAAAGAAGAGAATGGATAATCTTTAAGATCTACTCCTGCTATAAAATCTAAACATACGTATGACTCAGATGACTTAATGCTATTATTATGGAATTATTTTACTGTATTACAATACAGTTTTTTTTAGAGGTCCTTAAAATGAATAAAATAATTTTACCAATTTTTGGTAACACTTACTGGGTACTTATTGCATACTGTCTTCTACCTAGACACATTATTATTTATTATATTAATAAATATCGAGTAGAATATTCCCATTCTCATTTTATAGATTAGGGACCTAAAACTGAGAGACATAAAAAAAAATTTTGCTACGACATTGCTATTATGTGCTGAATCTGAGCCATTGTTTGATTCCAGAATCCCTGGATATTAATTAGTACGCATACAATTCTCTTGCTAAATGAACACTGTTGCTGTGCTTTTAAAATAATTTAATCTATTTTTGTAATTTTCTGTTTTTAACCTACTATATTGAAGATAAATGCATTTAAGTATACATACACATGTGTAGATAAACACATATACATACATATACACACACATAGTCACAGATATGCATACATATACATATGTGTCACATAGTCACACATATGTAAAACACATATGTGTGTGTCCATATATGTTGATGTTTACATACATATGTACACACATACATACATTTACAATTGTGTATAAATTCATTCATTCTATTTAGTGTAGGAAAAGTAGGTAGCTGCTTGCTTATGAGACTCAGGCTAAATAAACTTTATTTTTAAGCTCTAAAATGTATAATCAGAGTATGAAGTTAAAACAAGCAGAACAAATGGCAACTGAGAAGACATTTGTTCTTATATCTTCACAACTGTACTCCAGTGTGTGAAGTTTTAGAACTCTTTCATTTAAATAGATGTCATATTGTTATGGACAACAGAGTTCATGGGAAATCATCTTCTAAAATAAACTTTGGAAAAGCTTTTGGTCATGGCATAAAAAGAAACGATTTTGGAAATTATGTTCACTTTCAATAGTTTAACCTCACGATATTAAGAAGATATTATGGATTACACTGTAGTAGGATAAATGGAGTATCAGACACTTTTATATCAGTGATATTCTAAATATAGGTATGAATCATTTCTTAAATCTAGGAGTTAACAATAATGAGATTTTTCCTGAATGTACTTTAAAATCGTATATGAAAAATAAATTTAAACATTTGAAAAACTTAATAAATCTAATGGTATTGCAAAAAGAACATAGCCTACCTTATAGAAGTTTCTTTGAAGAGACAAATTTCACTTTCTCATCTAGTTAAAAAGGGCGTTCATCACTATTTGACACACAGATACTATTGAAATAAATGTACTTCTAAAGAACTTGATACCTAGTTCAATTTCCTCCTGACAGTAGCTTACAAGTTATTTTCCTGGTAACTTTTGTGAGTCGACAGATAGCATTGTAGAAGTGCTAATTGACAGTCACATTCCCCAAGTGACAGATGGTAACACCGACCCAGTTGGCAGAGTGCAGTAATGTTAACAGTAGAAATGAGAAACAAGCACATCAGGGGTCCCTGTTTTACACCCAGGCACCGGTGCGTGGGTGCGCTGCGCGCGCACCCACACTCACACTACATTGAACTCCATATAAAAAGTTATGTAATTGAAGCCAAATATCTCCCTGAGACATAAAGTTAAAGGGCGTTAGAAATAATTTTCCAGAGTGTTCCCTAAAAGAAATAGCATCTCATAATGGCCTCCAAGATACGATTTTAGGGTAGTAGAAATGGTTCTGACAACAATTTCACAAAACTTATAGAAACCTTATAAACACGGTTAATGTATATGTACTTTTTTCTTTTTTTTCTTTTTTCCTTTTTTTCTTTTCTTTTATTTATTTTTTTATTTTTTTATTTTTTTAAGAAGGAATCTTGCTCCGTCGCCCAGGCTGGAGTGCAGTGGCGAGATCTCGGCTCACTTCAACCTCCGCCTCCTGGGTTCACGCGATTCTCCTGACTCAGCCACCCGAGTAGCTGCGATTACAGGCGCCCGACACCGCACCCGGATAATTTTTGTATTTTTAGTAGAGACAGGGTTTCACCGTGTTGGTCAGGCTGGTTCAGACTCTCGACTTTGTGATCCGCCCGCCTCGGCCTCCTAAAGTGCTGGGATACAGGCGTGAGCCACCGCGCCCGGCCAATGTATATGCAACTTTTCTCAATCATCATAATTCACTAAAACTCTCCCAAGATAGAGAATAAAAAGTTCTGTGCACTATATCATTTTTAAATAAATGCATTATGACTAATTTAAAACCCATTTTCAAATTTTGTGAGTCAGTGGTATAGAAAATCAAGAGATTAAGGTTTTATATATGAAGTCAGGTTATTTACTTAAATAT
This sequence comes from Chlorocebus sabaeus, assembly GCF_047675955.1. NCBI lineage: Eukaryota > Metazoa > Chordata > Mammalia > Primates > Cercopithecidae > Chlorocebus > Chlorocebus sabaeus. The sequence continues at coordinate 17,368,034 of NC_132927.1, read as the reverse complement.
AGCTATCAGTATTCATAAAATGGAACCCAATTGGTGTGTTGTACATTACACTATTTTTAAGACTTCATTTTAAAATGTACAGGCTTTAATAAGTCAGCAGAAAAGTTGGAATTTGTGAAGAAGACAAGAGTCATATAGAAAGTCGGAAGACAGGAAAAATTGTAATAGGGGACCTGTTTTAAAAATCACCCACTTTCTTTTTCTTTCTTTCCTCCCCTCCTAGTTCTTCACTCCTTCCCTCTCTAGACACTAGCCTCCAGCAATCCTTGCTCACCTAATTGTGCTCTTGCTTCAGAAATTCCAGCGGCTAATCTTGAAACACACCAAGCAAGGAGCCCCTGCGGAATCTTCTGCAGGGAGAGTAGCAAACAGTTTGTCTGCCATCACCAGGCTGAAGTCAAGAAAATGCCAGTCAGATCCCCAGTCCGGCGATTACCCAAGATAGGCATCAGAACAACACACACAGCCCTGCATCCTGCACCACCCCCGCATGCTTTCCATGCAGAGTTTCCTTTTAAAAATTCTACAGTAAATTTTAAAATTTAATGGTACTTTAGGATGCTAGTTCACCATTTTCTCAGTTTGCTGGCTCTCTGATTAAAGGCTGCTTTTCTTCCTAACAACCCCTACCTCTTGTGTTTGGAATTTGAGTGACCAGCAGCCAAACCTGGTTCCGGTTACAAAATGAGCTTCAAGACTTCCTCCAGTATTCACATTCAGTTCCAGAAAAATTTTAAACTCTTCTATATCATTTTATGAACTGGACTACAGACTCAAGTTGGCTTGAATTTTATATAATGAATCCAAGAATAATTTGCATAATATGCCAACTTATTTCAAGCAGATGAATGTATTAATAACTCCTGAGGAATTTTATATTTTTGTCTTTCTTGTTTTATGAAATTATTCAATTAAGTGATAGCAGTAAACAAAAACACATATTACAAATTTCGTTTCCAAAATTCACATTCAAAGTTTAAAATGTTTCTGTGTGACTTTAAGGCAATGTAATCCCAGTGATAATATCCAATTTAAAAGCAAATTAATGTATACTTTGGGTGGCTAATGATTTCTAAGCAGGCCAGATCAAGAGAATTCAGCTACTTTTTTAGTACCTAAGAAATAATTCTGGGAATTGCCTTAAAAATAATTGCTTTTACTCTTGTTTCTCTTCACATCACATTTTAAAAAATATTTTCAATAATATAGTGGACAGAACAAAAGAACCTTAGCTTCCTTTCCAACTTGCACTAAAGTGACAGAAAAAGGATGTTTAAAGCATAAATACATAAGTACAAAAAAATCCAAGAGATATGATGGTTGTCACAAATTTTGAAATGTGTAAACTAAAGGATAAGTAGAAGCTTATTGATCAGACCCAGAAAATTATTTTTAAAAAGGATTGTAATATTTATCAAATGCCAGTACAAGATGGTCAGTTAAATTTAATCTCAGATAAATAAAGAATACTTCTTTTATAATAAGTATATTCAAATTTAACTGGGAGTCCTGTATCTTCTTTGGCAGCCCGAATTCTAATTACTCAATGGAGGAAGGTGGAAAGCAATATGAGAAAATATAAAACATTAAAATGCTCAGGAATATTTGACAATGGGTACCCCTAGATGTAAAATTTAGGAGGGACACAAAAAGAAATTACAGGCTGAAAGATTTTAAGAGCAATTACACACTTAGTACTCTTAGTACAACCAGTGGAAGACTGCAGAATTAGCCTCTGGTGGGAGTAAAACAAAGGGCATAGAGTATTTAGAAAACTAAGACCCATTTGAAGAGAAACACCACAGTAAAAGCTAGGCGTATGTTAAATGAGTTCTGAAACCACCAGCTCTCTTCCTAACTTTACTCCCAGAATACTGGCATCAAAGTTTATCCTCTCTATCTGGAGATTGAAGGTGCCTTCGTTATGAACTATGAACACATAGGAAAAATGACCTGTAGATAGTGATAGGGAAATCTAAAATGAAATAGCCCCTCCATATTATCCTACATTGATAGCCAGAGGAGATAGCCATGCACACATGGACACAGACTCAGCAGAGTCTAGTGTGGCCTTTATTTCCAAGTGGACAGTCAAGCACAGACAGACATCTAAAGGAATTGACTAAGAAGAAATACTGAGATTAAAACATACAAATTATAGCAACTTGGAGGAATAAGAAACTGTGTAAGTGGAGGACAATTCCAAAATTTCTCCATAAGTAAGGAATATATTATGTTCATGAATAAAGAACAAAAGTGTTCTGGTAACAATACTGGCAACAAAAGCCAATGGAACAGTACTTCAAAAGGCTTAGGAAGAAAATATTTTTTCACTTAGAATTACGTATCTAATCTAATTATGATGTTAGTATGAAAGAAAATTAAGGGTTTTCAGACATACAAGATTTTAACAGGCCAGGCCTGGTGGCTCACACATGTAATTCCAGCACTTTTGGTGGTCGAGGTGGGCAAATCACTTGAGGTCAGGAGTTCAAGACCAGCCTGGCCAACATGGTGAAACCCCATCTCTACTGAAATGCAAAAAGTAACTGGGCATGGTGGCAGGTGCCTGTAATCCCAGCTACTAGGGAGGCTGAGGCAGGAGAATAGCTTGGACTCAGGAGGCAGAGGTTGGAGTGAGTGGAGATCACACCACTGCGCTCCAACCTGGGCTATAGAGCAATACTCCGTCTCAAAAAAAAAAAAAAAAAAAAAGAGAGAGAGAGAGAGATTTTAATGGATGTTGCCTTCAATCCCCACCCCTCTCCTTTTTCAGGAAATTACTAGAGTTGATATTCCTCTAAGATGAGGTAATGAAACAACAAGGAAGACTTGGAATCCAAAGGATTCAATTCAATCACAAGAGAAGAAAAGGAAATACTCTGTATAATGGTTATAGAAAGTTTCTAAGTGACAGCTATACAGCAAACCGTTAGAGCAACCTCTCCATAGTAGATATGACTTTAGACTTTAGGAAGATATGACTTTAGAAAGATGAGATCAATTGATCATCATTAATACTTGATTAGTTTGAATGTATTGAGAAGAAATATACAGACAACTAGGGCATTGTACGGAAATGAATTAGTTATAAGAACAGAGAAAATAAAACTAATAAGATACCAAATAATTTATTAACCCAAAGGAAAATTAAAAGTTAAAAAAAATCACAAATAATGTATTGACTATCTGTGAGCCACATTTACCTAGTTATAAAAATGAAAATACTGAATATAGATTTACCCAAATATGTGTATGGGTATGTGTGTGTGATCGTGTGTGTGTATTACACATAAATATGCATGAATATATATATATATATATACATATATCTCATGGGAAACAGAAAACCTACATGTGTACCATGGTAAATGGACAGAGGTAGTAAAAGTTTACTAAATACTCATTTCCCAAGGTAGGTAGTTAATAACCAATGCCAGAAGCCGAAAATATAAGAAATGTCATATATATTTTTTAGAAATATGAACACAAATATGGAAATAAGCTACTTAAATAATTGAATTTAATCATTTTTGGTAATGGAGAAATGGTACGTGGTGCTGGGAGGAGGATGAGTTACAGAATATAGTAGACCATATACAATGCAATTTTATCTTCTAGATGTTCTGAGTTATTTTCCAACTAAGATGTCTCTTTAACCTGTAACAGTTAACTACTTTAAGGTGGAGCTTTTAAGAGTATGTTTTCAGAATCTAAGTGAAAATGTCAGGTTAATTTTTTGCTAACTATATGGATTTTTACAAATCGACTTTATGATTCTACAACCATTGTTATTATTGTGATTGTTATTTAACCTGCAAAATAGGGATAGTCCCTCTTGCATTACTCTTATAACAGCGAGTGAGATTATTCACTTAAAAACACTGTGTAAAGTGATTGCGTAATAGATGATCAATTGATTCTGGTAAGTATTACATTGATTATCATGGATCTGTTTGCTGGTGGATTTTTTTCCCCTCACATGAGTTAATTAATACCTGCTACACTGCTTTTTATTAGAACATCACTTGGGGGAAATTTGTAATTCATATGGTAGTTTCCAAACCTAGTTAAACATATACACTTCTAAATGAGAATATTTTTTTAAAAAATCACTTAATTTCAGCTGATTATGGTTAAATAAAAATCATTTACAAACGTCTATTTAAACATCTTCAGAAAGGAATAAATCAGCCATCATTGCTAAAATCTAGGACTGCAGATTTGCAACAATCTAGGATGAGTTACGCTTCATTTTGAGTCTGGACTGAACTTGTCAATGGTTGTGCATGTTCTTCCACCAAAAACAGAAAGAAGCTGCTCTCAGATTAAACAAAATACCTTTTTGTTCTCTTCACTACTTTCTGATCACTTTGTTTATAAATGCAAGTGTTGTACCAATGAGAAACTTCAGTGATTCCTCTTCTCTGTGGGTAGTGTCTTCAAAGGAATCCATTTTCTTTCTTTTTAACATGTGATATCACAAACTGCACATTTCTGAAAACAATTGGAGAGGAAGTGGGAGTGGAGTTTGACTGGGAATAGACAATTGCATTACAAAATTGAAAAGATTACTGAAATTTTTAAGAACAGATTATGTAAATATATTTTAACATATCAATACATGTCATAATTTAAAACAATGCATTAATAGATAATATTAATTTCAGCATATATTGACACCTCATGTAATTTATTACTGATATAAAACTTATGTTAATAGCCAAAAGACTGAAATTTCATTCTGACTGGTTGTATTACTATCAGAACTTTCGTTAATGTTGCCTTGGTGTGTAATAATTAATTGCACACGATGGAACCATAAACATGGCAATAATAAATTATTTTTTCAGGAAACAAACAAAATGAAAATGTGTACCAACATCTTCACACTCTAAAATGTGTCATTAATGGTTAGATAATACAAATAATCATTTTTTATTGATACATGACAAAATTTTATTTTTATCACCTGATCAATGTGATAAGCATGATCGTTTGATGCAAAGCCAATTTTAATTAAAACTGAAAAAATAATAAATTATTTCATTAATACAAAATTAGAATGGCACAGCATTCATTAATACTTTCTCAGCATATTTTGGCATACAAAAGAAATTCAGATTGTCACACATTTCTATTGTTATGCTTTGGAATAAACAAGGATATTTTATGATTACTATTCTCAGGGTGTTTCTTGCTGCCAGTTACCTGTGCAATCCAGGAACACAGCATAAGCATGTATTACTTTTTTCATGTAGGAAATGGAAGCTATTTATTAGTTCTGCTTAAGCAATCCAATCCTTTCTGTCAAAGTGACAAAATAAAGTCCCTTGGATTCACCGTAGCGAATCCTGCAACAAAAAATATCCGAAAGGGCATTAAAAACTAAGGAGAAATTGTATCTTATCTAAGAAACTCAAACAGTGACAGGGCACATAATACTGAGGAAATGGCAGAACCAATCTATTTGCCAGTGTTTCCCTTCTGTCTTGTGCTGCCTTTCATGTTGGAAATGCAAAAACAGCTGTGGGTGGAGGGCATTGTGTGCCCATAATTACGCCATTTGATAATTTTTCTGAAGTTGATTTACTTCTTCCTAGGGCATTCATTTTCAGCCTCAGACACCTATATTTATGTAAGCAGCTAAGTACATAGAACATATCTAATCAAACTTTTGCTAGTATAAGGATGAAATTTTATCTTTTGAAATTTGCCCTCTGCAGAATGTAGTTCCTGCCTTAAAGAAACCAGAATGTAAACTTCAACTTTGTAGCCATCATTCAATGCAAACTCTTTCAATGCTGAATATTTTCAGTTACATGAAGAATATACAGTCAAATACTTTACCAAAAACATGTCAAATTGTTTTTAATAGTCCCTTATGTGTATGCCATGAAAATCATTCATATTCTAAACTGCCTTACCTATAGAAACTCCTCATGGTAAAATAAAACACTATAAGGAAAATAATAAAACATTGATCAGTTTATAGTTTATTTCTTGATTTACTTTTCTGATTATGGCTGCCAAGAGGCAAGTGTGGAATGATTGTAGAACAGTAAAACAGAACAACATAAACCAGTAGTTGCTCTACTGTATGGCAGAAGTATAAGCTTAAAAATAATTTCTATTTTGAGTCAAAAGGTGTTGTTATGTATGTTGCCCTCTATAAAAATGTAATTTTCTGGAAATTATGTATATTCCTATGCAAAAATTTCCCGGTAGTAAGGTGTTAACATGATTTCTACTCTTGCTTAACCTTCAACTATTAAGTATATCAAAATTTTATTGGGAGCTTGTCATACACATTATACTCTGAAAAGTAGTAGAGGACAATGCTGAGGAGGAAACTAATTTTCCACATTCAAAATGTTCCAAAGTAACATCCATACTTAGTTTTAGCACAAAGAGTGGAATATATTAGCAGAAAGACATGTACTATATGTCTCTGTTGTGTTTTCTGGTGAGCAGTCTGTAACTGATAAAACTGTAGCACTTTCTGTTTTCTGTTTTTTCCATCAACCCTTCTTGAGACAGAGCTTTGCTTATTTTGGCTTGAATGTATGTTCTTGTTACTTTTCTCTATTTAAGTGACATTTCCAGGACAAAGCTAGTTTTTCTGAGCAAAATGTGTGACTTAGGACATATGATAAACCCTTTAAACAAACCCACTTATAAGATATAATTATTGTCCTGTAGTAATTTTATGTAAATATAATTTTTACTGAATGTTTTCTGCGTGTGAGGCTGTAGTCTAGGTTCTAGTAGTTCAGCAAAGAATGAAACATACTCCCAGTGGGTTAGTCAATTGATGTCACCTCTGGGCTATCTCAGAAATAGGCTGATTTTCTAGAAATTTGTGTGACCAGAATTTTTTTTTTTTTTTTTTTCTGAGACTGAGTCTTGCTCTGTTGCCCAGGCTGGAGTGCAGTGGCATGATCTCAGCTCACTGCAGCCTCTAGGTTCAAGCAGTTCTCATGCTTCAGCCTCCTGAGTAGCTGGGATTACGGGCATGAGCTAACACACCTGGCTAATTTTTGTATTCTTAGTAGAGATGGGGTCTGGCCATGTTGGCCAGGTTGGTCTCAAACTCCTAACGTCAGGTGATCTGCCTGCCTTGGCCTCCCAAAGTGCTAGGATTACAGGCATGAGCCACCACACTCAGCCTCAGAATTTTTTATTATAGATTCATAAATTAGACTTACATATTATCTTGATACAATCATTTGGACTTCTATAATGTTAAGTAGAGTTTAGTTTTTATCAATATAAGTTTTCATACAAGATATTTATTTGCTGACTTAGCTATGGTAAAGGACTGTGATGTTTTATTTCATTCTTTTCTGATGGAATTTATGGAGCTCTTTTCAAAGTTCACTTTGGAAATGATTCACATGCAAAACTTAATGAAGCAGCATATTATTTGTCATGTTTATCTTCTTAATTATAGACAGAAATGTTCCACATAACAATTCTGAACAGTTTGTATTAATATGAATATAGCTTTTCAAAGCAGTATCTTCTGTTAGGTTATCATTCATGTGGCTTGATTTGCATTATCAACAGCTAAGAGGAATTGGAAGACAGACAAACTATGGCCAATATATCATACGCTTGATTGACAAAATTTCCACAGGCAAATCTATTTCCTGGATAGCAAATTAGTAACATGGGCAAGATGTAATTTACAACTCCTTTTAAGCAACGTAGAGACAAAATGCTTAATTATTTATTAATGAACGCCAAATTAATTGTCTGAAATGCTCTAGTGTGAATAAAGAGCAACAGCTTTCTCAAAAAGACACAATATCAAGTAATTAGCAATATACAAATGGTACTCCTGCAGATTCACATTTGTACCTAATGTCTTCCAATCTCTTTGTAATAATGCTGACACTTAATGCAACATCAATTGACTTTGCTTTTTCACTGACTGAAGTATATAGATAGATAGATAGATAGATAGATAGATAGATAGATAGATAGATATAGAAATATATATATATATTTCAATTAAGGTTAGACACAAGTTTTAATTAGATATCATTATAATGGATAAAATTTTTCCATCATTTCTGTCTAAGATAATGATGTTTATTATAGAAAAATGTCAGAACAGATTAATAAGTGACTATGGAAAAAAATATTATCATATATATGGTATCACATATTTATGCAAAATATGCATAACTTCCTTGATTCGGCAAATAATAAAATGTCAATATTAAATTAGAAAATGCTCCTTTAAGATATACCTTTTCAAAACATTCCTTTTACAGGATTAGGTTAAGTTTATCAGAGAAAATAAATAAGGAAATAATTGAAACACTTGTTCAAGTTGACAAGCTAAAAAAATGTAAAGTAGATTAAGATCCGCAATCGTTACCAAATTTTCTTCATTCAAGCAGACAACGTAGTGTCTATCTGAGAACCGTATACAGGTTTTTTAGGTTTTCCAGCCTTCACCCTTTTTGTCTGTAAAACTGAGTAGCTTGATCAGATATTTTTTCAGGCCCATCTCGTAGTCTGAAAGTCTATCTTTATTCTTACCTTTAGATAAATTGTTGCTTCTTAGTGTCCACATTATCACAATGCTTGTTATTTGAAACAGGGAAGATATGATTCCTGAAATAAGGAAAAAGTATGGTGAGATATTATGTTATAATTTCAAATAAATTTTAAACAAAATATTGAAGTTGTCTACAATACCCGGAGGGAAACTTTTTGAGCAAATCGAGTTTATTCATGGTCTTGAAAAAACAATAGGGTCTAGGTAGATAAAAGAGTGGTCAATGTGAATATCAACCTGATAAATTAACAGATGTGGTCAAACTAAGGATCTCAGAGAAGGAAATTACCTAGAATTATCCAAGCGTGTCCTAAGCACCATTTCTAAGTGTCCTTAGAAAAGAGATGCGAAAGGAGATGAGACACACAGGTCTTGCAACGATAGAGGCAGAAATTGAAGTGATGTGGCCACAAACCAAGGAACAACTAGGAATGCCTGGAGACATCAAAATCCAGAAGAAGTAATAAACGGATTCTCATCAAGGACCTTCTGAGGGAGTGTGGACCCCCTGAAACCTTGATTTCAGGTTTCTGAACCCAACTGTGGAAGAATAGATTTTCCTTGTTTTACTTCATTACATTCATAAATATTTATTATGGAAGCCACAGAAAACTAATATAATGAGTAAGAGCATAATGTTATTGGGATTTTAATTGCGGTAACCCATGTAGACTGCTTAAAATAGCAATCATTTCTGGATGTCATTGATCATTGACTTAATACTTATGATTAAGAGTGTGTGTGTGTGTGTGTATGTGTGTGTGTGTGTGTGTGTGTGTGTGTGTGTGTATATATATATTTTTTTTTTCCTGAGACGGAGGAGTTTTTCTCTTGTCACCCAGTCTGAAGCCCAATGGCGCAATCTCGGCTCGCTGCAAACTCTGCCTCCCGGGTTCAACCGATTCTCCTGCCTCAGCCTCCCGAGTAGCCGGGTTTACAGGTATGCAGCACCTCACCCAGCTAATTTTGTATTTTTGGTAGAGATGAAGGTTCTCCATGTTGGTCAGGCTGGTCTCAAACTCCCCACCTCAGGTGATCCGCCCTCCTCAGCCTCCCAGAGTGCTGGGATTACATGCTGAATCATTGCATCTGGCCAATTAAGTACATTTTGGGGGCAGAGAGACCCAGCATTTTAAGGATACAGCACAATATCACTTGCTCGGGGGACACATAGAGCCTTGTGCTTGACCAGTGCTCGTGATCAAATTTGTGTAGAACTGTAAATCTAAGCCATCAAGGCATTTTCCTATATTAGTTTGTGCCATAACTGGATATTTAAATTGCCCTGTGTCTGTTCTCATCTCAGCAGGGGATGAATGAGATTTGACACAGGATGGTAATTGACATAGGCAGACACACAGCCAGGCGAAGACCTTCAGCCAAGTGTCATTGCCTCTAAAGACATGTCGGAATTCCTGCACTCTTTACAAGATGGCAAATCATGAGGGTTAGGGTTAGGAAGGCATTATTTAAGATCTCAATCAACTCACCTAACACACAGTTCAGTCCTATTCTAGTTATTTGTATTTTTCCATCGCAGTATCATTACCCCAGTCATTCTCTACTGGGGGCAATATTATCCCCCAACTTAAACCCCAGGAACATTTAGAAATATCTGGAGATATTTTTGATTCCCATGAATGTTAGGTCAGGTGTCCCAGCATCTAGTGGGAAGAAGCCAGGGATGCTGTTAAACATAAATAAGACAGTGGCCCATAACAAAAATAATGAATGGTCCAAAATGTCAATTATATTATATCTAATATATCTAACATAATAAATTTGTTATGTATTCATTATTTTTAACCTTTACCATTAAAATATAGGATGCATGAAAGAGGGGACATTTTATGATTTGTCCCCTACTTTATCCCTAGAAACTGTAAGTACAAAATTGGGAGCTCAGTTATATTTCACTTTAATGACTGAGGAAAAGTATATTACCCAGGAAAATAATACTTAAAGTATTTCAAGGAAAAGATCATCAGAGATAATTATGAACAACTATACACTAAAATATTTAAAAAACTTCAGGAAATTAATAAATTCCTGGACATATACAACCTACAAAGATTGAATAAGAAAGAAATAGAAAACCTGAACAGATTAATAATGAGTAATAATATTGAATTAGTAATAAAGCCTCTCAACTAAGAGCCCAGTACCTGCTGTCTGTACTGCTAAATTCTACCAAACTTACCAAGAAGATTTAACACCAATTCTTCTCAACTACTCTAAAAAGTTGAAAAGAGACAGAATTCTTTCTCACTCATTCTACAAGGTCAGCGTTACTTTGATACCAAAATCAGACAAGGACACAACAAAGAATGAAAACTACAAGTCAATACCCCCAAAGAACACATATGCAAAAATCTTCAACAAAATACTAGCAAACAGAATCCAACAACACATCAGAATGATAATATACCATGAACAAGTGAGATTTATTTATTAAAGGGATGCAAGGATAGTTCCACATACAAATACACAAATCAATAACTGTGATCTTATTAACAGGGTAAAGGACAAAAACTGTATAAGCATCTCAATAGATACTGAAAATATTAACAAAACTGAACATCCTTTCATTATAAATATTCTAAATAGATTACATACAGAAAGAACATTCCTCAACACAATAAAGACTATATATGACAAACCCACAGCTAACATAATACTGAATGGGAAAAAGCTGAAAACCTTTCCTCTAGGAAGTGAAACAAGATAATGATGCCTACTTTCGACACTTATTCAACAGAGTACTAGAAGTTCTAGCTAGAGCAGTCATGCAAGAGAAAGAAATAAAAAGTATCCATCTTGGAAAAGAGAAAGGCAACTTGTGTCTCTTTGCAGATGACATGATTTTATATGTAGAAAAGCCACTGAAAAACTCTTGGAATTGATCAATTCAGTAATGTTGCAAAATACAAAATCAAGATACAAAAATAAGAAGTGTTTCTATGCACCAATAATGAGCTGTTTGAAAACAAAATATCAAGAAAGCAATCCCATTTACCACAGCTACAAAAAATACCAGAAAATTAATTTACCCAAGGAAAGAAAAGACCTCAACAAGGTAAACTACAAAACACTGAAGACAGAAATTAAAGAGAACACAAACAAATGAAAAGACATCTCATGCTCATGAATGGAAAGAATTAGTTTTGTTAAAATGACCATGTTATGCAAAGCAATCTCCAGAGTCAATACAATCTCTATCAAAATTCTCATGGCATAGTTCACAATCATAGAAAAAAGATCCTAAAATTCATACAGAACTCCAAAGACCCCAAACAGCTAAAGCAATCATGAGCAAAATAAATAAATAAAGCTGGAGGCATCACATAGCTGATTTATTCAAACAGCATGATATTGGTATAAAAATACACACTTTAACCAATGGAACAGAGTACAGAATGGAAATAAATTCACATATTTACAGCCAACTGGTTTTCAACAATGCCTCCAAGAACATTCATTAGGGAAAGGATACCGTCTTCAATAAAAGGTGCTGGGAAAAGATGCCATATATTCATACACAAAACAATGAAACTAGACCACTGAATCTAGCGCTATAAAAAGTAAACTCAAAATAAGTTAGAAACTTAAATGTAAGATCTGATACTATAAAACTATTAGTAAAAAATATAAGAGAAATTTTTCAAGGCATTCATCCTGGCAAAGATTTTATGGTTAAGACCTCAAATGCCCACCACTACAACAACAAAAATAGACAAATGAGATCATATTAAACTAAAGTTTTTGCGCAGCAAAGAAAACCATCAACGGAGTGAAAAGACAATTTGTAGAATGAAAGTATATATTTGCAAACTATTCATCTGACAAAAAATTAATACATAGACTACATGGAACTCAGACAACAGCAAAAACAGACAATAGTGTTAAAAACTGGGCAAAAAATCTAAAAATATGTTTACCAAAAGAAGACATTCAAATGGCCTACAGGTATATGAAAAACTACTCAATGTTGCTAATCATCAGATAACTGCAAATTAAAACCAAAATGAGATATTATCTTACACCATTTAGAATGGATATTACTAAAAAGACAAAAAAATAGATATTGGCAAGGATGTGGAGGAAAGGGAACTCACACATGGTTGGTGGGAATGTATATTAGTACAGCCACTATTTAAAACACTTTGGAGATTTCTTAAAAACTAAAAATAGAACTACTGTACAATTCAGCAATCCTACTACATGGCATTTATCCAAAGGAAAGGAAATTAGTATATCAAAAGGATACTTAAATACCTGGATACCCAGGGTATTCTAAATACCTGAAAACCTGGATACCCAGGTTAATTGCAGCACTATTCACAATAGCCAAGATATGGAATCAACCTAAGTGTTTATCAAGGGCTCAATGGATAAAGAAAATGTACACACAGTTGAATACTATTTAGCTATAAAAAAGAAAAAAAAGAATACTTTGCAGTTATAAGCCTGAACTAAGAGTCACTATGTTAAGTGAAATAAACAGGGAATAAAAGACAAATATTACATTGTTCTCATTCATGTGGGTGCTAAAAAACAGGTTGATATCATGGAGGTAGAGTGTGGAATGACAGTTATCTGAAATTGGGAAGGGTGGGGTTGGGAAATGAAGAAAAGTTAGTTAATGGGTACAAACATAGAGTTATAAGGAATAAGTTCTAGAGCTTAACATCATGGTTGGGTGATTATAGGTAACTATATATATGTGTTTGTGTGTGTATGTATCTATACATGTATACACACACGGAGTCTCGCTCGCCCTGTCTCCCAGGATGGAGTACAGTGACGCGATTTTGACTCACTGCAACCTCCACCTCCCAGGTTCAAGCAATTCTCCTGCCTCAGTCTCCCAAGTAGCTAGGATTACAGGGGTGCACCACCACGCCCGGCTAATTTTTGTATTTTTGGTAGAAAGAGCATTTCACCTGACCTCAAGTGATCTACCCTCCTCAGCTTCTCAAAGTGCTGTGATTACAGGTGTGAGCCATCATGCCCAGCCTGTATATTTTTTAATAGCTAAAAGAGAAGATTTCAAATGATCCTAGTACAAAGAGATAATAATAATGTAGGGGATTAACATCCTAAACAGATTTGATCATGACATATTCTATGTATGTATCATAATATCACATGTATCCCATAAATATGTGCAATTATTATGTATTATGTATCAAAACTAAATTCTAATATATATTTAGAGCAGTTTACTAGAGAAATAGAACATTTTTACCAATCATGTTTATTGCCTTTTATGTAACATAAGATCCACCAGTATTTAAATATATGTGTGTATGTATATAAGCTTTTCAATGGATTCAACTATCCAATATTTCATGCTGTTTTGGGGGGAAAGGGTAAAATATTAATAAAGAAGCTTATATGGAAACCCAACTATATATGTATTTTTATATGTAACATATAAATCATTAATTTTATAATACTGAAACACACTTCACAATTTATTAATATAAGATCCATGAAACATTTTAACTGATGTGTAATATTCTGAAGCCATGAATATATTTCTCTGCATTAACCCACTGAAAATACATATTTTATTTAAAGTGCTTCTACATATTTTATCATATTTAAACTTCCTTTTCAAAGACTATGCAAAATATAAATTCATATGATTTATCTTCAGTGATTGGATAAATTGTCATTTTTGGAGTTGAACAGCATGATGGCTCTGATTATTACCACCGGGAATGTATTTTTGTTCTTTCCTGCAATAAATAAAAATTTGAACATATATCAGGTGTTTCTCATTATTGTGAGGACTTGTGCACACTTCCTAATCTCATTGAACTTTAGACTTTCACTTGTTAAGTGAGAATAGTAACACTTTCATATGCAGGGTTGTTTTGAGGATGAATGAGTTAATATGATACATACAACGTTAGAATAGGATTTTTCATATAGCATAAGCTGCACAGATTTTAGCTAAGACATCTGTGGTGGCTCTTTATTTTGAAACCCCTAATGCATAACACTGTTTACATTGATGAATATAAACTTTCTTCTTTATTGGAATGTATGTGTTAGTGAATAAATATATCAGAAAGAATATTTTAACCATGTATCAGAATTATATTTGAAGCTTGCAGTAAGAGAGAATTAAAGGATGAGCAGTATGGAAAGGAGATAGTTTTAAAAGAAATAATACAATGCAGGACTATCTGCCTAAAGATCATTAAGCTAGTCAATCAGTTGAGTACACAACCCTAATTTCCCAGAAGGAGTTTTTAATCTCATTAAAGTCTATAAGAATATCACTCAAGTATTTAATGTGGAATACCAATTATATCCACAGAGGGCTGAATTACATCATGCAAAAATGTTCTGTACCACTGAGGTTTGGGACAATTTTCTTTCTCAAATCCCAGTGAGAAAAGATCTGCTTAATTTGTGTGTGTGTGTGTGTGTGTGTGTGTGGGTGTGGATGTGTGTGTGTGTGTGTGAGAAAAGTATTAATTGAATTTGTTGTTTATTTGATTGTCTTTTAAATTTCATATACATGTTGAAAATCAGCCGAAGTCTAATTTATACAATAAGCATACTGTTATGACTAACAGTGGCAGCTGTATACACATTGATATGATTCCATTACATAAATTTACTACATTAAGGGAGAACTTCTAAACAAAATCTCCTTCTGACTCAGCTTCCATGGTATATATTTCATGTAGTCTTTACACCAAGAATTTTATATTTTGTATGCTTGAATTTATTTTTTTCTTTCCCCTTCGGCATACACACAAAATGTGTGTGTGTGTGTGTGTGCGCGCGCGCGTGAGCGCAATGATATTTAACACACGTAATCCTCCTAGCTTGGTTCTAAGTGATTCATACAAGTACAAGCAAGAGAATTAACTTCCGCCAAAAAAATTCCTTAAATAAAAGAATACAGCGCTATATTTTTATTACTTCTATTTTCCCAGATATTATAATAATAATAATAGTATTAATATTTTCCTTCCTTATCAACCATTATGTTTAGAGGACAGAAATAACGAATACAGTGCTTTTCCCTCAGGGATTTTCATGTTTGTTAATGTGAGTTATCATCATATGAACTGAAATCTAACTAAAGCATAGAGAAAATATTAGACCAGTATTCTGGGAGAAGATCTTAGGCATATATATATGTATATGCACATATGAAGGGTAAATCTTGGTCTGTAGTAGTGACTTTTCTCACATATAACAAAATAAAATATATCTAGAAATAACTTTTCCCACAAACTTGATTAATTTAATTATATCAGGGATAAAGGAGGATTGAATCCTACAAAAATTAAAAACATAACTTTATTTCCATGCAGCATAAAATGAATCATAAAGGTACTTCAAATAATATTTGTACCATTTATTATTGTTATAAACCTATATTTTTTAAACCATTATTTTTGACCCAGACAGAACAATTACCTAGAAATATGCTTAATATTTTTCAAAGGTGATGTGGTTTAAAAGCGTAAAATTTGTCACAATGTCTTTTTATAAAAATGGTTATGATTTTTGTAAGCTTGGTCTATTGTAAAACACTCCTCTGAATTCCAATTATTACAAGCATCATACTTCAGTTCTCTTGAGACACATTTGCTTGTGTTAGTGATTTTTCACTTTAAGCTTATTACTTAATAATTTCCTTTCTTATATTCCACCCAGGGAAATCTATGTATTTTCTTGATTCTGATGGAATGCTGCAACAATGTGAAAATTATTCTGAGAAATTTAGTTTCTAAATTTCTTTTTATTCCTAATTTTATTCCTAAATGTAGATCAGCTGAAACCAGGATTTTATTTTTTAATAGATTCTGAGGTAGCTGCTACAACAATAAACCAATCAAAAAGAAATTTTAGAAAGCCAATAGCTGAAGCTATTGTCTTTTAGGCTTGGGTTTTCAAGAGAGTGTTAATTCTAGATTGCATAAGTATACCTTGAAAAACGATGCTGAAAGATAATGTAAATTATAGAAAAAAGGAAGGTGGACTTTTCACCACTAGAAAATAGACCATTGAAAGTAGTGACAACAGTGGTCTCAGATAAATAGACAAATCAATTTCCATTTAAAGTTTCACTCAATCCCACATAATTATTCTTAAAGGCATAGATTCCTAACAAAAATATTTTTAGACATTCTGTATCTTTCAGTCGTCTGTGTGTCATCATGGTGTCAACCAACCGTAGAAGCATTTTCCCTAAAGTCATTCTCTGCATTTTCAATAGTTGCATATACTTTGATATGGTTTGGCTGTGTCCCCACCCAAATCTCATCTTGAATTGTAACTCTCACAATTTCCACCTGTTGTGGGAAGAACTTGGAGGGAGGTGATTGAATTATGAGGATAGATCTTCCCTGCGCTGTTCTCGTGATAGTGAATGAGTCTCATTAGATCTGATGGTTTTACAAATGGGAGTTTCCCTGCACAAACGCTCTCTTTGCCTGGCCTGCTGCCATCCAAGTAAGATGTGACTTGTACTTCCTTGGCTTCCACCATGATTGTGAGGCTTGGCCAGCAAAGTGGAACTGTGAGTTCTCCATTAAACCTCCTTCTTTTGTAAATTGCCCAATCTCGGGTATGTTTTTATTAGCAGCATGAAAATGGGTTAATACAGTAAATACCCAGTAATACCCAGCAGTAGGGTGTTGCTTAAAAGATAACCAAAAATGCGGAAGTAACTTTGGAACTGGGTAACAGACAGAGGTTGAAATAGTTTGGAGGGCTCAGTAAAACAGGAAAATGTGGGAAAGTTTGGAGCTTCCTAGAGACTTGTTGAATTGCTTTGACAAAAATGCAGATAGTGATATGAAAAATAAGGTCCAGGCTGAGGTGGTCTCAGATGGAGATGAGGAACTTGTGGGGAACTGGAGCAAAGGTAACTTATGTTATGTTTTAGCAAAGAGACTGGTAGCATTTTGCCCCTGCTGTAGAGGATTGAGGAACTTTTGAACTCGAGACAGAGAATTTAGAGTATCTGGAGGAAGAAATTTTTAATCAGCAAAGCATTAAAGGGGTGACTTGGGTGCGGTTAAAACCATTCAGTTTTAAAAGGGAAACCGCACATAAAAGATTGGAAAATTTGCAGTCTGACAATGTGATAGAAAGAAAATCTCATTTTCTGAATAGAAACTCAAGCCAGCTGCAGAAATGTGCATAAGGAACAAGGAGCTGAAAGGTAACCACCAAGACAATGAGAAAAATGTCTTCAGAGTATGTAAGAGAACTTTGTGTCAGCTGCTCCCATCAAGGGCCCAGTGGTGGAGGAAAAAATGGTTTCATGTACTGGACCCAGGGTCCCTCTTCTGTGTGCAGTGTAAGGACATTGCTCCCTGTGTCTCAGCTGCTCCCGCTGTGACTAAAAGGGGCCAAGGTAACAGCTTGGGCTGTTGCTTCTGAGGAGGGAAGCCACAAGTCTTGGCAGCTTTCATGTGGTGTTCAGCCTGTGGATTCAGAGAGATCAAGAATTGAGGCCAGCACTGTGGCTCATGCCTGTAATCCCAGCACTATGAGAGGCCAAGGCAAGTGGATCACAAAGTCAAGACCATCCTGGCCATCATGGTGAAAACCCGTCTCTACTAAAATTACAAAAATTAGTTGGGCGTGGTGGTGATGGCCTGTAGTGCCAGCTACTTGGGAGGCTGCAGCAGGAAAATTGCTTGAACCTGGGAGGTGGAGGTTGCAGTGATCAGAGATCACACCACTTCACTCCAGCCTGATGACAGCGAGACTCTGTCTCAAAGGAAAAAAAAAAGAATAGAGGTTTGGAAACTTCTGCCTAGATTTCAGAGGATGTGTGGAAACACCTGGATGCCCAAGCAGAAGTTTGCTTTAGGGACAGGGCCCTCATGGAAAACCTCTGCTAGGACAGTGCAGAAGGGAAATATGGGGTTGGATCCACCACACAATGTCCCTACTAGGGCATCACCTAGTGGAGCTGAGAAGAGGGCCACCATCATCCAGACACCAGAATGGTAGAATCCACCAACAGCTTGTACTGCGTGCCTATAAAACTCACAGACTCTTGACCGCAGCCAGTGAAAGCAGCCAGGAGCTGGGGCTATACCCTGCAACATCACAGGGACGGAGCTGCCCAAGGCTATGGAAGGACACCTCTTGCAGCAGTGTGACCTGATTTGAGACATGGAGTCAAAGGACATCATTTTGGTGTTTTAAGATTTGACTGCTCTGATGGATTTTGGACTTTCATGGGGCCTGTGGCCCCTGAGTTCTGGCCAGTTTCTCCCATTTGGAACAGTTGTATTTACCTAATGCCTGTACCTCTATTGTTTCTAGGAAGCAACTAACTTGCTTTGGATTTTATAGGCTTATACGTGGAAGGAACTTGCCTTGTCTCAGATGAGATGTCGGACTGTGGACTTTTGAGTTAATGCTGAAGTGAGTTAAGACTTTGGGGGACTGCTGGGAAGGCATAATTGGTTTTGAAATGTAAGGACATGAGATTTAGAGGAGCCAGGGCAGAATGATATGATTTGGCTCTTTCTCCACACAAATCTCATCTTGAATTGTAACTCCACAATTCCCAGGTGTTGTGGGAGGAACCCAGTGGGAGGTGATTGAATTATGGGGGTAGGTCTTTCCTCCGCTGTTCTTCTGATAGTGAATGAGTCTCATGAGATCTGATGGTTTTAAAAACAAGAGTTGTACCTCCTGGGCTTCCACCATGACTGTGAGACTTACCCAGCAACATGGAACTGTGAGGGCTCCATTAAACCTCTTTCTTCTGTAAATTTCCCAGTCTCGGGTATGTCTTTATCAGCAGCATGAAAATGGACTAATACACATCTCATACCATTTTTTTGTTTGTTTGTTTGTTTTTCAGAAACTCAGTCTCTGGCCTACAGCTCAGAGAAGGAGCTTTCATGTTGATGGTAAGACCGTGTAACTCAGTTTAATTTATTTCAACATCTAAACAATTAAAACTGACACAAAGTGGATCCCCCATTGGAGCTGTATTATATAAGTGCATTTTCTTATTTGTACAAAGTTTATCAGAGTTAGGTAATGATCATGGTTAGCAGTAGAATATATAAAAGCAAGTGACAGAGCTTTTTCTGGAAATGATACCTCGGATATTCTGGGATATGATGTGATATTTTGAAGTGCAAAATCCTTTTGATTTCACAAACCAATGTCCATAAGACTTGTTCATATTTGTATCACATAAACATAGGTAATGTGATAAAAAAATGTTTTCCACATTACCCATAAGCATATATTATATTAAATGCTACATTATTAGAGCTATTTTTTTCATTGGTAGAAAATAGCTAAATCCTCAAATTTCATATCAGATGATTAAAATAATATTCCATACACTGAACACTGGCATACACTGAACACTGGTTCCATATACACATACCTTTTTTTTTTTTTTTTTTTGCCAGGCACAATAGAGTGCATACATATCATGATACAATCCCTAGCCCTGTTATACTTTCGGATGGTGGAACACAGTCACTATACTTGGCTCTAATGTCCACGAGTTAGCTATGACTGTTTGAATTTTTGAAGTAACATAAAGAAAATAAAGCTGAGTCTTACAGGTAAAAAC
Organism: Chlorocebus sabaeus; assembly: GCF_047675955.1. Classification (NCBI taxonomy): domain Eukaryota; kingdom Metazoa; phylum Chordata; class Mammalia; order Primates; family Cercopithecidae; genus Chlorocebus; species Chlorocebus sabaeus. Next base: position 17,347,863 of record NC_132927.1, on the reverse strand, counting down.
TTCCATTAGAAGAAATACTAGACAATTTAATAGTTATCTCCCATTGAACTCCCATAATATCAACTTCAGGAAGAGAAAAACAAAAACATATTCCTCCATAGGAATATCCCAACATGATCATATTATTTCATTCCCCTCAGCAGTGTACAACCAACATCAATTTTCTCTGGGCACTGTTTGCTTTGGCAAAAAAATTTCCTTCCTTCCTTCCTTCCTTCCTTCCTTCCTTCCTTCCTTCCTTCCTTCCTTCAACTTCTTTCCTTCCATCTTTCCTTCAACTTCTTTCCTTCCTTCCTTCCTTCCTTCCTTCCTTCCTTCCTTCCTTCCTTCCTTCCTTCCTTCCCTTTTCTTTTTTCTATGTTTGTTTTCCACAAACAAGGGTGCTGAGAATGAGAGATTAAATTACTTGACGAACTCCACACAATTAGTCATTAAAGAAGCACAGTTACAAAGCCAACTGTCTGACTTCAAAATGCATAGCCTATCTATTACAAAATACAACTGTACTCTAAAATAATGTTTGTAGAATGTTTTAGTTGCTCTAAATATTTTAAATATTTCAGGTAGTCTATGTTTTTAAAAATTCGTTGTGGAATTTATCTAAGATTCAGTTGTACCAAAGTATTTCTCAGGAACTCAACATTTAAAAAAAAGTTCACATTTTTTGGTGACTATGAAGTATTTATGGTTGCCTGTATGTCATATAAAACATATTAAAAATAATATAAAACAATGTATTTTAATTTCATTATTTTTTACATATATACACACGCATATATGTATCAGATGTCAAGAAAAGACAGAAAATGAAATTCAGGCTTACACTTGTATACCTATAGTTTAGTTAAAACTCTGCAAAATTACAGTATAAAAATGACTTCTGGTATGCACAAGAACATTTGCAAGCCTAGGGAACACTGCCATGAGGCATATCAACTTTTTGCCTGAAGGAAAGAAAAATGTTATGCTTATTTCCTAGACATATAAATGTAAGTCAATAATGTAAATTTATTCATCTCATTTATATTCAAATTCAGTGTGAAAAAATTTTTCTGAAATACAAATGTCATATTTAAACATTTCCATGTTTTTATAAATATCGTAAAACTGACACTACAGATACCCCAGAGTTATCATTTTGTTTTAGTAAGCAGTGATAGAAAAGTTAAATATTGATTTAAATTTAAAATAATCATAAGGCAAAATTAAATCATCAGACTATTAAGTAATCATTTTATATTAATATTAAGATCTCAATATACTTACTGAATATAATTATTTAGTAAATATTTCTTACCCCATTGGTACCAACATATATTTTGATCAATATCTTTCATCTATTTGTGTTAATAGTGTTAATTGCTGACATATACTTTTTAGCCATTGTCATCTAGCCTTCATTTTTACAGCAGGCTTCAAAAAATAGCCAAAAGTTCATGTGGCAGTTTGTCCTATTCTCTTATTACAGTGAATATCTTCCCTCTATGGGTTTAATTATGGCTCTATCATTAACTACTTTTAACTTCTTGGGTTATTTTTGATAAACGAACCTTACATTTCAGATTGATCATCATCAACAGGGATAATAAATGTCTAAGGGTTTATTGAAAGCTGGAAAAAATGATGCATGTGATGTGCTTTACACATGCTGGGCATTCATTGTAAGATAATAGCTATTATCAGTATCATCAAAACCTAAATATCATTTCACATTCTTTCATTTCTAACTTATAGCTGTTGACATGACATTGACTAAACGTGAACATTTCCACCCTCTTCTCTCATTTAATGCCTTCTCAAGTCCCAATTGCTCCCAAACATATTTAAAATTTACCTTTGTTATTAAAATTTTGCCAACTGGTAGACAAAAACATAGTAAGACAATGCTGATATAGTTTCTGTATATGTGTGCATGTTCATGAAGGTATGGTAATTTCTGGCCTGGCACAGTGGCTCACGCCTGTAATCCCAGCACTTTGGGAGACCAAGGTGGGTGGATCACTTGAGGTCAGGAGTTCGAGACCAGCCTTGCCAACAAGGTGAAACCCCATCTCTACTAAAAATACAAAAATTAGCCTGACGTGCATGCCTCTAATCCCAGCTACTCAGGAGGCTGAGGCAGAAGAATCTCTGGAACCCAGGAGGCGGAGGTTGCAGTGAGCCAAGATCTCGCCACTGCACTCCAGCCTCAGTGACACAGCAAGACTCCCTCTCAAGAAAAAAAAAAAAAGAAAAAGAAAAAAGAAAAAAAGTATGATTGATTTCAAAATTTGGGTATAGGTACAGACAATGGTAAAATGTCAGATAACATGAGCTCAGATGATGTCTGTGTGGTCTTGACCTAATTAGATGGCTTCATCTTCAAAAATGGAAAACAGAAGAGTCATCTCAGATGGTTAAATGAAGAATAAATGAAATTATAAATTAAATTATATTTATCATTTAATTATATATATAATTAAATTATATATATCACTGTGTACTTTCCTTAAGTAAGGGCTTAACAAATGTTTGTCAGTACTATTATCTCTTGTAAGTTTCTATAGCTACATTGGGTCCTAATTAGAATGATTAATTTTTAATGGTTCTCACAAGTTCTGCTAATAGCAATAATAATAACAGTTAACCCTTATGTAGCCAGCAACAAGAACTATAAATCTAATATATAAATTTTAAATAAATAAATGATGTAGGTACTCTGAAAAGTAGCCTGTTTGAGGTATACAATGTGTAGTGGGTGACAATATGTATTTTTTTCTGCTGAGATGCTAAAAAGTTTAAGTTATAGACTATTAAAAAATAGTTGCAAGAAGTTAATATAATCATTCTGGGTCTTGAGAGTGTGTTGAAACCAATTATATTTCAAGGCAATTTTTTCACTGCCTTTGATTCCCCTTTGGTAATTCTAATGGAATCCAAATTGAGGAAATTGCAACTTATACTGCAATTTGTAAATGTCTTTGCAATTTCAAAGGTAGAATATGTTATAGGATGACATTTTATGTAGAAGTTATGCTAAATTACTCAGCTTTCAATATAAATACTGGCTTTGAAATGATGGTTGAGAGCTTCTGCCAGAATTATCAGTGGAACCTGGGAAACAGACATTTCATAAAGCATGGAGTGCTTGCTACATGATATCTTATGTCAATCAATGACAATATAACTAGATTTCATAAAAGTTAAGGGAATTTTTGTGTACATGTTATTTAAAATTAATTAAAACCTGGATCAGATCCTAATATAGTATGTAATATGAAATTGAATAGTCTTAATTTGTACTATTTTATATTCAAAGAAACTGTATAATCTAAGGATAAAGTCACAATTTTATTATTATAATTTATTGACCATGGAAGATGTAAGTTAATCGTTTTTAAAAAAGAATTTTCCACAATTTTACTTCAAAATGACCACTGATCATGTAGTTGATGCCATCCAAACTTCTAAGTTCACACATTTAACGTAGCTGAAATCTTTTTATAAAAATAAGAGTATGACATTATCAAATATTGGCTGATAATTAATCACATGTACCTGAAAACCTCACGAAAAGAAAACGGTTTACAGAGCTAGAATCAAATAAAAAATCGTATGAAATTAAAACTAATTATATAACATTGTAAGTAGGACCCTAAAGTCAGTGTTTAAGGAACTGGTGAATTTTAAATGAAGCCAATTTTATTCCACTGGATGCAGTTATTGAATAACTTCATTTAAGAACACTGAATATTCTTTTGCTAAAAGGGATAAACGTCGTGAACATTTTAAAATATGGCTTCATATCTCAGTATTATATAACAAAAAGAGTATAAAACTAAAATTAAGAAATTTGGTTCTGCTAAAAATTTATGTTCTAATGTTGCATCTATCATATTCCTGCACCACAATTTTTGTGACATGTAATGAACATATTGTGTTTAGTGATACCCTAAGTTCCCTTTCTACTCTAACATTTTGTATTTCTTACAAATCAAAACTCTAAGGCTAATATTGTAGCTAACAGAGGTAAACAGGAAGTACATTATAAAATAAAACGAAGGATTAGTGACCAAATGTTACTCAGGCTCCACCGAGTCATGGTCTAGACAAGCCCTTGACCTTTGGACTTTCTTGTCAGTCTTTGCATTACCCGAGAATTTGGCTAAGTCATTTTAATCAGGACCCTTTCCTTTGATATCTAATTATTTTTGATATTTGATCAAATACCTAATTCCTTACCATCCCACAGGCGACATCTGATTTCACCCTGGCCTGACTTCAGCAAGAATCCTAAATACCCCTTGCCCTTGATGTTTCCTCTTAGAAATTTTCCCCACTTCCTTCACTATAAATCCCTATTTTTCCTTTTTTTCAGAGTTGAGCCTAATTTCTCCTTCATACTACAAATCCCCACTGCAGTAATAATTCCTTCTTGGATAAAGTCTTTCTTGCCATCATTAACAATTTTCACAATATTTTTTTCCTTAATAAGTATTGGACTCCTAGTCAAAACTTATATTTAACTTATATTTAAACGTCAAGCATATGTTGTTTTATAAATGTGTTAGTCACTTAAATGACCACAGTTTGTTACCACTTAACACTTTAAATGCAGAAGCTATGCTTAGATACAATTTATAAAATTGCACCTAATTAATCATTAGGTCACTTCTCATTAGGATTAGTGTGACCTCCCATTTCTTAGAGTTTCCAGAAAGTCTGATTTTATTTCTCTTTAAGTTCTTACTTAAAAGGTTTTGTTTAAACAAAAAACAACAAGAAACTAAAAGCGAAATAACTTCATTTTTAGTTCTTGTTTTTAAATATCAATTTGTTAATAACCTGGCAGATCATTTTCTTTCTTAAGGTTCATTTCTGTTTCTCTTTTCAATGTTTTAACAAAATTATTTTACATATGTTCTCATAATTATATCTTCATTATACTCTGCTCCTAAGAGACTCAACTGGTGAGAAGTAGAGAATTCGCCCATTACAAGGAACATCTCATGTTTAGAAGAAGTGGGCAGTGCGCGCACTAAACAGCTTTAAGGAGTAGAAGAATCCTGAAGGTTTTCTCTAGATACAAGAGGCATGGTATTTAAATTGTTAACACTGAGGTTTCAAAGCTACTCACCAGCACACAACTATGGAGAATCTTGGAGAAGAGTGGATGTTCACAAATAGAGTTATTGCTTATAGAAGAAAGAAAAGCACTTAAATTAAATAAATGATGGGAAATTATTAGGGCTTGCAGAATTGTTTTAATTCTGGAGGAGACTTAGACTATTAGAAATGGAAGCAAAAGCTGAAATACAGAAATAGATATTTATTTAGTAAGGCCATGCATAGCTGAAAGATTATGGATTTTGAGACAGAATAGTGACAAATGAATTGATTTGCCATTTTCTAAGAAAACTACTTAAGGCTTTTGAAGCTATTTCATCTATAAAATGATAATAACATGTACACGGAAGTGTTGTAGTGAAGGTTAGGAGAAAAAGTGTCTGCACAATATTCCGTGTAGTAGCTTATTGATGTCAAATTAAACACAGCCTTTTTTCTTTTTGCACTATCAGGGTTAGTTAGATACTTTACTAATAATCTTGGCATTCTAATTTTAATGATTTATAAATCATATTGTGTTGTCCGTAGACATGCAGCCACAATATTACTTTTGGTACATGTATTTAATTACATGCAGGTTTGTTATTTAGTCAGGATAATTTTCCCCACAGAAAGTGAGATAACTTTATATGTAGTTCAATTTCAAAAAATGTTGTTTCATAAAAGCTCAGTGTCAGGTATTTTCCACTTGTGTCTGCAGAGGTTCTATGTTGAACTAGAACTTCCTACATCTGAGCATCTGCTGTATATTTTGATGTAATTTCTTCAAGAAAGAAATGATCTCCAGGTTCTAGTATTATCTTCAATTTCTACTCTACATTTGTAGTTTATTTAGCGATGCAGGAGAGGAGAAAAATGCAAGTTGTGTGTGCATTACTAAGATTACTGCTCTGGGCAAAAGTAGTGGATTCTGCTGGGAACTCCTGTGAAACACCCAAATGCCTGCCATTATTCTCTACTTAAAGGATGGCGTAAGGAGCTAGCAACATTTAATTCATTTGTTTAGTCCCCTAATCTCCAAAAGCTTGAGAGGTTTCCGCATGGTATTAAATCTACACACTTTTGTATTTCACTTGTGTGCAGCCTGAGTAACTCTGATATATGTGCTGACAGAGGAGTCCCAGGGGAAAAACTAAGAGTAGTTGAAGGGAGATGTTGTCAACTGAAACGCAGTCTAGTTCCACATGGGATTTCCCACCACAGCCAAGGCTAAAATCAAAAGGGAGCTCAAGAGGATGAGTGGTAGCAACAGATGCATCAGATACAAGTATGAAGTGCACAAACAGTAAGCCTATGGACTGGACTGACACCACAGCACACCTGGGCAAGGAGGTGAACAGAACAATTGGCATCTGGATTAAAAACAATGTCAAAATTCACCAGCCAAAGTTACAAAAAATATTTTTACATTTCTTCTAATTTTGTCCATTTTGTGTAAAACTTCACATTACTTGTCGTAAAGTTGTTCAAAATATCTTCATACTATATTTTAATATCTGAAAACTCTATAGTGATGTCACTATTTTAATACCTAATATCATATGTATTAAAATCATCCATGGTATTTTTACTTTTTGTTTTATATTAGTCCCATGAACATTTTGTTTATTAATGGGTATTTTTTCCAAAGAACAAGTGTTGACTTTGCTAATTTACTCATGTACATACTGTTTTTGAATTGCTAGTTCTTTACATTTATTGTTCTTTTTCTGTATTCTGAAGATAGTGGTCACTATTTGCTCTTTTATGATATATGCATTCATGCTTATACTTTGTTCTTTATAGACAGATACTGTTAGCTACATTCTCTAAGTTTTGCTGTATAGTAACTGGCTTTATGTACATTGTGATTTCTTCAACTACAATTTATAGAAGTACATTTATTAATTTCAAGATATGACATTTTTCAGCTATCTTTTTGTTATTCATGTACACATTAAGTACAATGTATTCAGATAACATAATTTCTAGGATTCTAATCTTTTGAAATGTGTGGTGTTTTCCTTATGGTCAAGCATGCATCCTGCAGTTGGGGATACAATATCCATTTGTTCAAACTTTCTGATTTTCTTTCAATTTGTTTTTATTTATTTACTTAAGCTTTCCAGAATTTTTCATCATTTTCTACAAGTTGTCACAAAATTGTAGTAAATTTTATACTTGTCTGTTTCTTCCTGTAAACACGTATTTTTGTGGATTATATTGCACTATTTCGCTATGCATATTCACATTAAGAATTTTCATCATCTTTGGTAATTGAAGTGCCCCTTATCCCTATAAGGTGATTCAGCATACTGCTGGTCATTGTTTCAGCCTTAGAGACAACTTGTCTGATGTTAATATAGTAGCACCAGCTTTTATTTAGTGAAGGTTGGCATGACATCTTTGTCCATCTTTTTCTTTCAAACATTTTGCATACTTTTTGCTTCAATGAACAACATAGAAGTTGTTTGTTTTATCCCCATAAATCTAACCTAACTATATTTTTTTATTAAATGTCAACTTTAGTAAGTTTATATTTGAGGAAATTTCTAATATATTTATGTTTCAATCCCTCATCTTATAATTTTCCTACTCTTTGTTCCATTTTCTATTTGTGACTTCTTTAATTAATCAACAGTTGATCTTTTTTCTCACGATTTCCATGGTTGTTAAACATTATTTTACTACATTTTTATTGAATAACATGGAGACTGCAACATGAAACTTTGATTATTCCCATATGAAATTGTTTATTACTGTTTACTTTTTGTACTGTAAAAGGCCCTTAATACATATTAACTCACTCTAGTGTTTTCAAATCTATATACATATATATGTGTGTATATTTATAAATATATATGTCATATACATACCGTGTGTGTATGTGTGTGTGTGTACATATAGTCATATATATTGGTGTGTATATATATACAAGGTGTATATATATGGTATATATATGGTGTGTGTATGTGTGTGTGTGTATATATATGGTGTGTGTATATATTTATGGTATGACAAACCTATAGTAACAAAATACCAGAAACTGGCTTTGTTAAAGAATAGGAATTTATTGCTCTAAAGTTCTAGAGGTTAGAAGTCTGAGATCAAGCTATTGGGAAGGTTGGTTTCCTCTGAGGGCTGTGAGGAAGAATCTGCTCTGTGCTCCCTCATATCTTCTGATGATTTTCTGGCACTCTTTGATGCAACTTGGTTGCAACTATATTACCCAGATTTCTGCTTTCTTTTCACACAGTATTCTATTTATAAAAGCACCTGTCACATTGGATTAGGGATTCCCCCCTATTCCAGTATGACCCGATCTACACCAATTTCACCTGTAATGACTTTACTTTCACATAAAGTCACATTCTGAGCCTTCTGGCGTACTGGAGATTAGTATTTCAATGTGTGAATTTTAGGGGGACACAATTCAACCACATATATGTGTGTGTATACCAAAATAATGATATAATAATAAATATGATTATATAAAATAATGTTACACATTAAAATTAATTTAGAATTTACTAACATACTTAAAATTGTTCTTGCTTTCAGACACCTTTTGTGTCTCTGATCCTCCAGCTTGTATTATTTTTATTCTGCTTAGCAAATAGTCATTAGAATTTCTTTAGTGCATATGTACTGGTAATAATTCCCTCAGTTTTTAGGTCTGAAGATAACTATTTAAATATTATTAATATGAATATGTTTACCAAATTTTTATAGTTTTTGTGTCTTCATGGCTATATTAATTGTATTGTTGTTGAGAGCAACAAATTTAGTGGTCTAATTGTTGCTAATTTGAATATAAGCTTTCTTTTTCCTTTGGTTGTTTTTTCGAAATTTTCATTGTCTTTTCTTACACTGTAATCACCTATAATGTAGATGATTTTCATTGTTCCATCTTTTAATTCACAGAGTTTTTATTCTATAACTTGATATGTTTATCAGATTTGGAAATTACTCATTCGTGGAAATTTCCATTCTTCCTTACATCTTCTTCTAAAATTCCATTTAAATATATGTGAGGATTTCTCACTTTACCTTCTTTCCCTCCTATTTGCTCTTCTGAATTTTCTATCCTGTCATTTCTCTGTGTTTCACTTTGACTATTTTATCCAACATTTTCTTAATTCTCTCCTCATCTCCCTCTAATATGTTCTTAAATAGATCACCTTACTTGTTAATATTATATATTATATTTTTCAGTTTTATGGTTTATATTTTTCCATATCTGTTACTTTTAGTTTCCACTTCTCCAGTAAAATTCTAAATCTTAGATTTATCTCATTGAATAAAGTGATCAAAATTATTTTTAATTACACTTTTTATTTAATTGAAGATTCACATGAAATTGTAAAAAGTAATACAGAAATATCGCTTGTACATTTTACCCAACATCCCAGTGGTAATACCTTGCAGAAATATAGTACAATATCACAACCAGGATATTGGCATTCATTCAGACAAGATACAGGACAAGTCTACCACCACAATAATTTCTTGTGTTGCCCTTTTATAACTACCCATTTTCTGACCAATCTGTGTCCTGTTCTTAACACCCGACAACCACTAACTTTTCTCCATCTCTACAATTCTACCATTGTGATAGTATTACGTAAAAGGTATCATAAAGCATTAATCTTTGGGGATTAGGGTGTATTTATTTTTTACTCAGTATAATTCTCTGGAGATACATAGAAGTTGTTGCTTGAATCAACAGTTATTCATTCTTATTGATGAGTAGTAGTTCATGATATGTATATAACACAGTCTGTTTAATGATTTACCCGTAAATAACATACCGGTTGCTTCCTGCTGTGGGCTATTACATATAAAGCTGCTATGAACAAATATCCATTACCAAATTTGAGGATGAACATAAGTTTTCATTTCTCTGAAAGTAGGATTACACTTGCTCAGTGTTTAGTAATTGCTTCTAGATTTTTAACAAATTGCCAATTTGTTTCACAAAGTATAAAATGACTGAAGCATTTTATATTCCTTCAGAGCTGTTTGAGTAATCCAACTTCTCCATATTTCTGCCAACCTTTGGTGCGGCCACTACTTTTAATTTTAGCCATTAAAATGTATATATAGATGTGCATTTATAATTCTTTATGGTTTAATTTGCATTTCTCTAATAGACTAAGATAATAAACAGCATTCTATGTGCTTATTTTCTACCTTTTAGAACTCTACTCAGTAAAATATCTGTTCATGTATTTTGTCTATACAAGAACAGTTTTATTGAGAGTTTTGTTGTTGTTGTTGTTGTTTGTTTTGCGAAGGAGTCTCGCTCTGTCGCCCAGGCTGGAGTGCAGTGGCGCGATCTCCGCTCACTGCAAGCTCCGCCTCCTGGGTTCACGCCATTCTCCTGCCTCAGCCTCCGTAATTTGGGCATGAATATTTTGTAACTTGTCTTTTCATCTACTTAACTGAATAAGTTTTTAATTTTTATTGTGTCCAAATTATAGATTGTATTTCTTTTAGGGATCACAGTTCAGTGTTAAGTCTAAGAACTCTTAGCTTACCCTAGGTTCTGACGATTTTCTCAACTTTTTTTCATAAAGTGTTTATAGTATTTATATTAGTCCATTCTCACACTTGCTATAAAGATACTACTCAAGGCTGGGTAATTTATAAAGGAAAGTTTAATAGACTCACAGTTCCACATGGCTAGAGAGGACTCTGGAAATTAATAAACATGGCAGAAGGCTAAGGTGAAGCAAAGACCTTCTTCACCTGGTGGCAGGAGAGAGGAGAGCAAGCAGGGAAATGTCAGACACTTGTAAAACCATCAGATCGCATGAAAATTAGGATGTGGAGAAATAGGAACACTTTTACACTGTTGGTGGGATTGTAAACTAGTTCAACCAGTAAGGAAAACAGTATGGCGATTCCTCAGGGATCTAGAACTAGAAGTACCATATGACCCAGCCATCCCGTTACTGGGTATATACCCAAAGGATTATAAATCATGCTGCTATAAAGACACATGCACACATATGTTTATTGCAGCACTATTCACAATAGCAAAGACTTGGAATCAACCCAAATGTCCATCAGTCACAGACTGGATTAAGAAAATGTGGCACATATACACCATGGAATACTATGCAGCCATAAAAAAGGATGAGTTTGTGTCCTTTGTAGGGACATGGATGCAGCTGGAAACCATCATTCTCAGCAAACTATCACAAGAACAGAAAACCAAACACCGCATGTTCTCACTCATAGGTGGGAACTGAACAATGAGATCACTGGGACTCGGCAAGGGGAACATCACACACCGGGGCCTATCACGGGGAGAGGGGAGGGAGGAGGGATTGCATTGGGAGTTATACTTGATGTAAATGACGAGTTGATGGGTGCTGACTAGTTGATGGGTGCAGCACACCAACATGGCACAAGCATGTAACAAACCTGCACGTTATGCACATGTACCCTAGAACCTAAAGTATAACAATAATAATAAAAAAAAAGAAAATTCGTTCACTATCATGAGAACAGAATAGGGGAAACCGCAGCTACAATCTAATCACCTCCCACCAGTTTTTTTCCCCTGACACATGGGGATTACAATTCAAGATGAGATTTGGGCAGGGACAAAGAGGCAAGCCATATCAATATTGTTTTGTATATTTGTAATATATTATTTGTAACATTATGTCTTGTATAGTAATGTGTTGTGAGCTAATTTTTGTATAGGATGTAATGTTTAGATTAGTTTTTTTTTTTTTAAATCTTTGTTTTGCCTATGGGAGTCCTATTACTCTAGTAAAAGTCTATCTTTCTTTCTATTAAAAGTAAAACCTTAGATAAATTATATTTAGCAAAATGTGTTTGAGCAAAAATATTTCATAAATTGGGCAGCCCTCAAAATAATGGGAAGTTCAGAAAGCTCCACTCAGCAATGTGGACAGGAAGTATTTATAGAGAAAAAGTAAGTGTTGTACAGAAACAGCTTGATCAGTTATAGCTGACTTATTTGTACATGGTATGATTAGTCACTTGCCTTATATGGACATGGTCTTAGCAGTTGACAACCTTGTGATTGACTGAAGCTCAGTTACTGTGATTGACTGGGACTCAACTATTTGTTACAAGAATATACTCTTAAGAAATATTTCAGTTTACATAATAAGTTAGGTTGCAGTTTTCTAGGTAGAGATTCAAAGTATGGAGGTAGCTTTATGCCAAATTTAATTTAGTTTAACATTTCATTAATTTTGTTCCTTTGTCAAATTCAGTTGAGAGTTCATCCCTGAGTCCTCTATTCTGTTTCATTAATCAAGATGTTTATTCTTCCACGAATTCCAACTGATAACTGTAATTATGTGATAAACTTTAATTTCAGGTACCATGATCCTAGTTTATTATTATTATTTGAGATGGAGTCTCACTCTGTCGCCAGGCTGGAGTGCAGTGGTGCAATCTCAGCTCACTGCAACCTCCACCTCCCGCGTTCAAGTAATTCTCCTGCCTCAGCCTCCCAAGTAGCTGGGACTACAGGCATGCACCACCCGACCCAGCTAACTTTTATATTTTTGGTAGAGATGGGGTTTCACCATGTTGGCCAGGATGGACTTGATCTGTTGACATCATTATCTGCCTGCTTCGGTCTCCCAAAGTGCTGGCATTACAGGCATGAGTCACCACACCCACTCCTATTTTATTATTTTTTTAAAGAATAATTTGGTTTTCTATCTCCTTTGCAGTTCCACATAAATTTTAGAATAATCACGTATCTCTCTATACATAATCTTCCAAAAATTCTTATAAGAATTGGATTAAATCTGTTTAATTCGGTTAGAATTTAAATCTTTCTTTTCTGTCTTCCAATCTATGAACACTGTATGTTTTATTTAAACATGGTATGGTTTGTTTATATCTTTTATTTTTTTCATTAGAACTTTGTAGTCTTAAGATACAAATCTATTACATGTTTTGTTAGAATTACGTCTAGGACAATTGTAACTGATACTGCATCATTTAAGTTGTGGTGTCCAATATTGATTGCTAGTATGTAGAAATACATTTTTTTGTGTTAATTTTGTATTCTATGACCATTATGAATTTCCTTTTTAACTCTACCAGTTTTTTGTTGTTGTTGTTGTTTGTTTTGTAGATTCCTCAGTATTTTCTTAATACAAAAAAAATTTCACCTGTAAACAAAAATAGTTTGATTTCTTCCTTTTAAATATGAATACCTTTTGTTTCATTCATTTATTCATTGTTGCTTTATTTTATTGTGTAGAACTTGTAGTTCTATGCTGAATAAGAGTACTAAGAGTAGATAACCATGACATGTTCCCACTCTCAGAAAAAAAAAAAAAAATCACTAATTTTTAAGTAGGATGCTAGCTCTAGTGTTTCAGTATATACTTCTTATCAAACTCAGAGTCATCTCTCTATACTTGTTAGAGGACTGGCACAAAGAAGAATGGAGACAAGAAAATAAACAAAAATGTAAGAATACACGGTCTCTACGTGTTAAAAGTTTCCTTTCACATTCCTTTTTCAGGAAGTAGACGATATTTCTTGAAATTACCTCTGTGTCCCAGTGCCTCTTCTGGTGCAATGATTTCAAGCCAGGGAGACTCCGGAAGGAGAAAAATGATAAATTCACTGAAATTTTTATGGTATTTGTATTCTGGTCTTCGTTATTCTACCTACTCTATTTACTTATTAGAGTTAATGCTTATTTTAGGACACAAGGTAGCATATGACTATATAGCTTATCCGGAACTTGAACCCCAAGTACGTATTTTTAGTGTCATTTTATTTCATACTAAAATCAAAAAGGACAATACTTAGCTGGAGTAATACTGCTAAGTATTTCACTCCTCTACATTTACATATAAAATCATAAACAGCTTATTGAGTCTATTATTATGTAACATTTCAAGGAGCAGAGCAAAGCAATGCTATATTTGCTATGAATACTACATATTAAAATATACACAATAATAGTAGGAAATATAGAAATGATGCCAATTTCAGAAATTTGATTAGCTCTGGGGAATGAGAAAGAGAAAAGAATCAGTATGTGGACTTTTGCCTGTGCCTGTAATATTTTATTTCTAAAAGGTAAAATAAAATGAGCTAAAGGTAATATAATGGAGGTTTAATTACAAAAAAGAACATAAGGTTATATGTCAAATTATTTTGTTATTTTATGTTTGAAATGCGTTAGAATTAAAAATTAAAATATTTTTTAAATCCATGAAAAAATTACTATCTTAGTTAATACCACAAAATCACAGTTATGATGAGAATACCAGAATCTTTTGGAAATATTATCCTCACACTGTTAACTGTATTACAGTAATTTTGCAGGAAGATAATAGTGATACGCATGGACAAAAAGATTAAAACTAACTCTTTGCTAACTGTCTTAAGTAACACTTGTAATATGTATTGGTAGAATTTACAACAAAAAATGTCATTTATAATTCAAAACTGACAACAAAATATATCTCCAAATACAAATGATAAAGCATATGGGACATGTATAATTGAGTTGAACACAGTGGGTTGGAGGACTAGATAAGGGGAGCAGCAAGCTAAATTAATATGTTTCTAACTTAAGCATATGTGTACTAAATAAGGGTAAATACACAATTGCCATTAGTCTTTTAACATGCTTAAGTACCTCCAATGGCTACTTAGAAATTTTTAAAATGTGATGTATAGAAACTATTCATAGTTTCTATAAAAAATGTATATTATAAAAAGAAAAGAAATGTTATAAACTACACTCCAATGTGTTATATTTATTTATTAACTCTTTTCATTTCTTTAATTGTACCCTACTCAAAAGTAACACATGCAAAACTGAAAAAGAAATTTAATGATTCCCATTATCATGACATATTTTCATCTTATTTTGGTGTGAAAAGTAATTTCTCAAGACCTGCCTTATCTGAGAAGCACTGAATCATCTATCTTTCAATCTTTCTTTTAAAGGAACAAATAAGTAAGGGGAAGTAAAACCTAATACTAGTTTGGCCTTTCATTTATATAAATTGTTATTATTTTGCTATTAATATTATATCTCACATTTCATATTTATGTTTATACAAATTTAGAATAATTTATGTGAATTAGTAGACATATAATATTTTTTTGCTTAAAATATTTGAAACAATTTCAAGGCACATTATATGAGATGTCTTCCTTATTTGCCAATAGGGACATTTGGATATAAGTCTACACCCAGAGTTTCTTTATTCTTGTTTCAGCTCCCAACAATGTAGCTGAAATTAAAGGTTATTAGCATACTGAAAACCATGTAATTGAAGGAATATTATCTTGCCTTTACTTTGACTCTGAGAGAAGAAGAGCATAGCTGCTAGATTAAATATGAAAGCCAGAGCCTTGATAAGGTCTAGTAACCCAATCATTGGCATTCACTATGGAAAAGGATGATGTGCTTTATTTCCCTCTAGTGGTTCAGTAAATGAACAAATATAAGAACAAAAAGTGAAATGGCTTTGATGTACTAGCTTAAAAGCCATTCATAATTTTGAGATGCCTGATGTAGGCTACTTCTAAAACTACACTATAAAATTTGCAAACAGAAAATAAAGATGTGCCTATTATCAAACAAGCATGATGCATCAGAAAAATAAATTGCTAGAAAATCTGCAATCAGCACCAAATTATTTTTCTGTATTCAAGAAGTCAGTGTTCATGAGGCAGAAACAAAGAGATAAAATGATGCTTTGCATCTTTCAGAGTTAATACACCAAAGCTCTAGAACAAAGATTAAGAAAAAGAGAATTTAAAGTCTTTTATTTGCTTTTGCAAATGCTTATTTAGTTGCAGAAATTTAATATTTACTATTGTTAATAGTTATTTTTTATAAGATCAAGTTTAAAATAATTTGTATCACCTGAACATATGGTCCTGGGCAGAAAATCATGGAGAAAAGGTATAAAATTTCTAAATGACAAATAAAGTGCTAAGTAGTTAGATGAAATTTTTAATTTAATTCCCAGACCAACATCATAAGATACGTATCATTATTACTATCACCATGGCCCGGATGTTTACTGAAGAAGACTGGTAAAATGTTTCTAAGGTAACAAAAATTACAATTAGACTGAAACGCGGGTACTCTGATGCCAGAACTTAAATTGTTAGGAAGTCAGGACATTTCTTTCACATGATTTTAAATATTTATCGTGTATAGTGGATACTTAAATAAGGCGGAGTTATTTTTAGGACAAGGTTCTGCCAAAAAGTGTTAATTAGTGTTGTATAGTACATAGACCCTTGAGTAATGCATGGGTGAAGGGCACCAACTCCCCTCACCGTGTAGTCAAAACTCTGCATATAACATATGATTCCCCCAAATTTTAACTACTAAAAGCTAACTGTTAACCAGAAGCCTTATTGATAACATAAAGTCAATTAATATATATAGTATGTTATTATGTATTATATACTCTATTCTTACAAAAAAGTGAGCTAGAGAAAATAAAATGTTATTTAAGAAAATCAAAAGGGAGATAAAATAAACTCACTATTCACTAGTGAAAATAGATCATCATTTGCATCACCTGTAAGATTTCATTCTCATCATCTTCATGTTGAGTACATTGAGGACGAAGAGGAAGGGTCCTATTGTCCTACTGTCTGAGAGGTTGCAGAGGCAAATTAAATAAAGCAAGTAAAGGGGAAGGCAGGAGAAATTTACTGAAAAAAATTCTGCAGGTAAGTGGACCTTGCAGTTCAAACCCTTGTTCAGTCAAGTGTATTTTATTCAACTAGTTAATTAGATGAAAAGATACAAAAATGAGAGAAGAAAAATATACTTAGTGATTTTTTCATTAAAAGAGAATTATTTAATGATATGTATTTTCTCAGCAATTTTGTAATATCAGTGACACCATTTGTAAAATTATTTTTACATATCAGACTGTTGTTATGTATTATTTGATATGTTATTCTGAAAAAAGGTGACAAAATTACTTAAAGAGCAAAAGCAGTTATTTTCAGAAGTTATTTTCAGTTTTTCTTCCGAATTATTTTATTCAGTTATTTTCAGAATTACTTTAAGATGTTGAATTAAATACAAAAAAGACATAAATATTTCAATTTTTAGATACTTCTTAGCATATGACAACTTGTAAAATCAACTAGAGGAAACATATAATACAATTATTATTTGAAATTATTTTTGAATTTTTTCTATCAATGGATAAAATATGAATCAATAGTTTCAATTTTAAAAGCTACATTATCTTCAGGAAAGGATTTGCTATTATTTAGAGATATACTTAATTTTTTAGAAACCATAAATCTAATGTTAGGAATAATAATTTTGTCCAGAAAGGGTGTGAAGATATGGTCATATTCTGTGGTTTAATCATATCTTTGGAGAAAGTTTCAGAAGCTATATACCCCAAAATATTTTAAGCAATTGAAGCATCATTGAATAAGTTTGCCACATATGTAAAAAATAACATTACACAAAGTAAATCCTTTGCAAATGATGACTAATGTAATCTGCTTTACATGATTTGTAATTTCAAAGAACCCTTAGCTAAATAGATTAAAACATTTCTGTAATTTTATAATCACTTCTCTGCATACTGGAAACCACTGATGATCCTAGAAATTCCAAAAAATGAAATTTCATAGAAGATAAACTTGGTTTGGCTGCTACCCACAAATATTTAGTTGCTTAAATGAAAACAGTAAAAGGCAAAACAAAAATAAACCAAGCAAAAATGCTTCACCTTGTCACAAGTTTTATATTTTCAATTAGAAAATTAACTTTCTTTTCAATTAGAAAAGAAAGTTAATTCTGCCATTAATATTGACTTGTACTGTCATCATACATTATCCTATTAGTTTTAATTGGAAGATGACAGGAATGTTGAAGACTATTATGTTAAGCTTGCTTTTCAAATCATCGCTTATATTCACAACTTGCTTTTTAAAAATAATATTGAGGAAAACATAGAAATGACAAGCTGTGCTCAGAAAAAATAGTGTTTGTGACATAAAAATAAGCTTTACATGTGACAGGGATTATCTTTCTCTCAATATAATTTTTCATATTTTTTATTGACACATGATCTTTCTTTGAAAAGCATATATTTTTTATACAGTAGACTAGAATTCAAATGCTTCATTTGAATAGTTCAGGCAAAAGGTAGCCTTAAACCAACAATTTGGCTGAATACCCATTTGTTTTCAAACTAAAAAAAAAAAATCCTAAGAAGAGATAGACACTGCTTTCTATAGCTGCTTTTGAGAAGTGTCTGTTCATGTCCTTTGCCCAGTTTTAATGGGCTTGGTTTTTGCTTGCTGATTTAAGTTCCATAAAGATTCCGGATGTTAGACCTGCGTTAGATGCACAATTTGTGAATATCTTCTCCTATTCTGTAGCTTGTCTGTTTGCTCTGTTGATAATTACTTTTGCTTGGCAGGAGCTGTTTAGTTTATTTAAGTGCCACTTTTCTATTTGTTTTGTCATTTTTTGGGGGGACTGGGCCAAAATTTTTTTGCCGAAGCCAATGTCAATAAAGTATTTCCTAAGTTGTCTTTCAGGACTTTTATAGTTTAAGGTCTTAAATTTAAATCATTAGTTCACAATGATATGATCTGGCTCTGTGTCCCCACCCAAATCTCATCTTGAATTGCAATTTGAAATGTAATCCCCAAGTATTGGGAAAGGGACCTCAGGGGAGATTATTAGATCATGGGTGTGGTTCCCTCATGCTGTTCTCATGATAGTGACTGAGTTCTCAAGAGATCTGGTGGTTCTATAAGGCACTTTTCCCCACTTTGCTTGGCTATTCTCCTTCCCACTTTCATGTGAAGAAGGATGTGTTTTTACATTCCCTTCTGCCATGATTGTCTAAGTTTCCTGAGGCTTTGCCATCCATGAGGAACTGTGAGTCGATTAAACTTATATATATGTTTAATTTATATATATACATATATATATAAATTACTTAGTCTCAGGTATTTATTCATAGAAGCATGAGAATGGACAATGCTTTCGCCATTTGGCAGGGTAAATGTGTACTGAGGATAGGGGTACACATTTGATAAGACACAGATGATAAGACCTTTTGGAAACGACTAGACACTGGCTCTGAGCTGACATTGACTCTAGGGTACCCAAAACATCATTATTGTATGGCAGTTAAAGTAGGGGGTTATGGAGGTTAGGCAATTAATGGAGTTTGATCTCAGGTCTGACTTACATTTGGTCCAGTGTGTCCCCAGACTCATCCTGTGGTCATTTACCACAGAATGCATAATTGGTATAGACATACTTAGTAGCTGGAAGAATCCCCACTTTGACTCCCTGACTGGTAGGGTGAGGGCTATTATGATGGGAAAGACCAAATGGAAACCATTAGAGCTGGCTCTACCTGCAAAAATAGTAAATTATAAACAATATTGCATCCCTGGATGGATCACAGAGATTAGTGCCACCACCAAGGACTTGAAAGATGCAGGGATGATGATTCCCAACATCCCTATTCAACTCTCCTCTTTGGTCTGTGCCAGAGAGATGAATCTTGGAGAATGACAGTGGATTATCATAAATGTAACCATGTGGTGACTCCAATTGGAGCTGCTATACCAGGTGTGGTTTCATTAGTTGAAAAAATTAACACATCTCTTGGTACCTGATATACAGCCACTGATTTGGCAAATGCCTTTTACTCCATTCCTGTCCATAAGGCTCACCAGAAGCAATTTGCCTTCAGCTGGCAAGGCCAGCAATATACCTTTACTGTCCTACTTCTGGGGTATATCAACTCTTCAGCTTTGTGTCATAATATAGTTCAGAGAGACTTTGATGGCTTTTCCTTCCACAGCCTATCACACTAGTCCATTACCTTGATGACCATTCAAATTCTTGATAACATGTTGCATCACCCTAGAAAGTAGTCAGCTAAATAGCCCTAAATTTGCTTAGTAAATGAAACAACTCAGATGAAGGTCAAGTGACAAAATTTACATCATAAGGTATGGGGAGAAAAAGTCTGGTGTGCCAGAGGGAAATTAAAACAAATTTAACTACCAATTAAATGTAAAATTATACAATTTAAAAAGGCTGTTAAATGTACATACACACATATATGCATATATACACATACACACAAAAAGATACTATAGCTTTACTTTAATACTATGACCATGAGATGAACATAAATTTGCCAGGTTGAAAAAACAAAACAAAAAACTGTTAGATCCAAACGGTGTTGTTGTTGTTGTTGTTGTTGTTTGTTTGTTTTCTTTTGTTTCCCCTAGTAGAAAGTAACAGCAGATTTAAAGCAGGCAGAAAAGAAAATAGAGAAAGAAAACTTAGAAATTCTGTAGTTTGCAGGTCAACCTTAGGTCTCTTTTTCCTTAATGTAAAATGTGCACAAAGACCATATTATTTCCATTTTACATAAACTCTAGCAAGAAGTAGAGGTGCCATAAAACCTACAAAGTGCCCAAAGGGGGGGGGGGTCTTTCTATGTGTTTTTTTCTTATTCTTAGATACTTTTTTTTCCACACTTTTTTTTAAAAGGAAGAACTGAGCTGTGGCCTAAGGAATAATCAAGTTCAGTTCCTCATGCAAATAAGCCAAATTGAGATTACTTCTGAGAGAAAGGCAATAGGGAAGACCTTTTAGAAATGCATATACAAACTCAAATTATGATCCTTAAACAACAAATTCCTAGGAGAAAAACCAGCTCAGAATACATTGAGGACCATCAACCAAAATGGGAGGTATGGTGCTCAGGAGGACTTACCAGTTCCACCAAAGGAGAAGTTTGAACTCAGTGAGTCTTCAGTTGGCTCTGACTGGTACTGTAACTCTGATTTCGGACAACTGCTTGGGGCTCCTGAGTCTTCTCTGAGGCCCCATGTTGGGCGCCATTTGTTGTCAATGAAAAGAGTCAAATGCTGTAAAATATTTGAAGAGATTTTTGTTTTATTTTATTTTATTTTATTCTGAGCCAAATATGACAGACCATGGCTCATGACACAGCCTTTGGGAGGTCCTGAGAATATACGCCCAAGGTGATTGAGGTGCAGCTGGGTATTACACATTTTAGAGAAGCATGAGACATCAATCAAATACATTTAAAAAATACATTGGTTTGGTCCAGAAAGGCAGGACAACTCAAACTCAAAGTGGGGGCTTCCAGGATATAGGCGAATTTAAACATTTTCTGGCTGACAATTGGTTGAGTTTGTCTGAAGACCTGGGATTGATAGAAAGGGAATGCTCAGGTAAAGACAAAGATTGTGGAGACAAGAGTTCTTTTGAAGTCTTATATTGGCTGCCCTTGGAGACAATAGATAAGTGTTTCCCTTTCTGATCTTAATTAATCTCTTTAGGATTGGAAAGGTCTGGAAGAAAGTATCTAGTTATGTTAATAGAGGTTATTTACAAATGCAAATTTTCCCCCACAAAGAAAAACTTTGCAGGACCTCTTCAAAATATGGCAAAGAAACATGTTTCAGATAAAATATTTTTATTTTCTTACTTGTCTCATAATGTTATGCCAGAGTCAGGTTGGAAAGTAAATCACAATATATAGTGTTAAATAAAACCCATCTAATGAGAATCTTTGATTTGTATGGCATGTCTCCCCAGACCCCTTAGATAAGTATTTGGGCTAGATGAAAATCAGAGTTTAGTCCTCATTATCATAAAAGCACAAGTGAATACACAGCCTACAAACCACATAAAGAAAATTACACAATCCAAACTAGAAAGAAACAATCTAAACACCATGAAATTAACAAAATATCACTTATCAATACTAACCTAGAATGTAAATGGTCTAAATGATTCACTTAAAAGACACAGAGGGGCATATTGGATTTAAACAAAAAGACCCAACCATCTGTCTTCAAGAGAGTCATCTCACATGTAATTACATCCATAGGCCCAAAGATAAGGGATAGAGAAAGTTCTATCATACAGAATGGGGAATGCTATTCTTGTATCAGATAAAAGAAACTGTAAATTAACAACAATAGAAAAGGAAAGGAAATGAATTACTTAATGTAAAAGGATTCAATTCAACAAGTCGATTTAAGTATACTTAATAGCACCAAACACTGAAGCACCTAGATTTGTAAACAATTACTATTATATCTAAGAAAGACTTAGAAAAGCATACAATAATAGTGGAAGACTTCAACACCTTTGTAGCATCATTAGACAGATCACTGAGGCAAAAACTAACAAAGAAATTCTAAAAGTAAACTTTACTTATGGACAATTGGATCTACTAGACATATACAGAATTGTTCACCCACAACTACAGAGTATCCACACAGAAAATGCTCAATCATAAAGCAAGTCTCAACAAATTTTAAAAAATGATATCATACCAAGTATCTTCTCAGACTACAATGGAATAAAAATGGAAATCAATACAAAGAGAAGCTCAAAATCACAAAAATACATGAAAACAAACCAGCTTGCTCTTGAAGAAAATTAAGGGAGAAATGAAAAAGTTCTTTGAGACAAATGAAAATGATGACACAACATACCAAAACCTCTGGGATGTAGCAAAAGCAGTGTTAAGAGAAAAGTTTATAGCACTAAGTGCCTACATCAAGTAGAAAGCTCTCTGATAGCAACCTAACATTGCACCTTAAAATAACTAGCAAAATGAAAACAAACGAAACCAAAACCTAGCAGAAGAAAATCAATATTAAAAATTTTAGCAGAATTAAACACAATTGAGACCAAGAAACAACAGATAGGTGATCAAAACAAAAAGTTACTTTTCAAAAAGACACACAAAATCCAGAGACCCATCACTAAATAAATACAAAGAAAAAAAGAGACAAGTTTCAAATAAGCACAATTAGAAATGACAGAGGTGACATTACAACTGACTACAGAAATATAAAAAATCATTAGAGACTACAAGGAACATCTCTATTTGCACAAAGTAGAAAATCTAAAGAAAATGGATAAATTCTGAAAAATACACAACCTCCCAAGATTGGACAAGGAAGAAGTAAAAACTCTGAATACATTAATAATGAGTTGCAATATTAAATCAACAATAAAAATTATACTAACCAAAATAAGCCTTGGACCAAATAGACACAGAGCCAAATTCTACCAGACATTAAAAAAAGACCTAATACCAATCTCACTGAAACTATTCCCAAATATCAAGGAGGAGCAATTTCTCCCTAACTCATTCTATGAAATAAGTATTATCCTGATACCAAACTCCTGTAAAGACAACAACAATAAAACCAAAGACCTATATCTCTGCTGACCATAGATTCAGAAATTCTCAATAATATACTGGCAAACCAAATTCAGCAGCACATCAAAAAAATAATTGACCACAATCAAGTGGGCTTTATTCCTTGGATGCAAGGGTGGTTTAACATATACAAAACAAGGAATGCATTTTCCCACATTAACAGAATTTTTTTAAAAAGCCATATGATCATCTCAATAAATGCAGGAAAATAATTTGATAAAACCCAACATCTATTCATGATTAAAATCCACAAAAACTAAGCATTGAAGGAACATATCTCAAAATAATAACAGCCATCTGTGACAAACCCTCAGCCAGTATCATATCTAATGGACAAAAATTGGGATCATTCTCCCTAAGAACTGGAACAAGACAAGGATGGCACGCTCATCACTTCTATTCAACATAGAAATGGAAATCCTAGCCAAAAGCAATCAGGCAAAAGAAACAGGTAAAATGCACTCAAATACGAAAAGAGAAAGTCAAATTATCTCTCTTCACTGATAACATAATTATTTACCTAGGAAACCTTAAGGTTCTGACAAAGGTCTCCTAGACCTGATAAACAATTTGAGTTAAGTTTCAGGATACTAAACCAATGGACAAAATTCAATAGCATTTCTACACATAAATAATGTTCAAGCTTAGTACCAACTCAAAAATACAATCTCATCTACAAAAAGCACAAAAATAATAAAATACCTAGGAACACATCTAACCATGGAAGTAAAATATCTCTACAAGGAATACTACAAAATATTGCTGAAAGAAGTCATAGAGAACACAAATAAAAAAGCATTCCCTGCTTATGGATTAGAAGAATCAATGTCATTGGAATTCATGCTGGCTCAAAAGCAATCCAAAGATTCCATGCAATTTCTTTCAAATTATCAAAGTTATTCTTCACAAAATTAGAGAAAATCTGTTCTAAAATTTATATGAAACCAAAAAATAGTCAACATAGGCAAAGCAATCTTAAGCAAAATGACCAAAGCTAGAGGCATTTCATTACATGACTTTAAACTACACTATAAGGTGATGTTACCCAAAATAGCATGATACTAATATAAAAATAAACATATAGAACAATTCAACATAATAGAGAAGCCAGAAGTAAAGTCACATACCTGCAGCCAACTGATTTTTGACCAAGTTAACAAAAATAAACAGTGAGGAAAGGACATCCTATTCAGTAAATGGTGCTGGGAGACTGGCTAACGATATGCAGAAGAATTGGACTTCTACCTATCACCATGTAAATAGTAACTCAAGATGCATCAAACTTAAATGCAAAACCTCAAACTATAAAAATTCCAGAAAAAATGTAGGAAATACTCTTCTGGACCTTGGCCTAGACAAGGAATTTATGACTATGTCCTTAAAAGGAAACACAAGAAAAATAAATACTGACAACTGGGACCTAATTAAACTTAAGAGCTTCTGAACAGCAAAAGAAAACTATCAGCGAACTTAACAAGCAACCTACAGAATGAGAGAAAGTATTAACAAACCATGAATCTAACAAAGTCCTAATATCCAGAAACCATAAGAAACTTTAACAAATCAACAAGAAACATTAAAATAACCCCATTTTAAAGTGAGCAAAGGACATGAATTGACACTTCTCAAACAAACATGAAAAAAATACTCAGCGTCGCTAATCATCAGAGAAATACAAATCAAAACCCCAATGAGATATCATCTCACACCAGTCAGAATGACTGTTATTAAAAAGCCAAAAAAGGCCAGGCATGGTGGCTTACACCTGTAATCCCAGCAATTTGGGAGGCTGAGGCAGGTGGATATTTTGAGGTCAGGAGTACAAGACCAGCCTGGCCAACATGGTGAAACCCCATCTCTCCTAAAAATACAAAAAGTTAGCAGGAGAGTAGTGGCATGCAACTGTAATCTCAGCTATTTGGGAGGCTAAGGCAGCAGAATCACTTGAGTCTGGGAGCCAGAGGTTGCAATGAGCTAAGATCATACCACTGCATGACAGTCTGGGTGATAGAATGAGACCATGCCTCAAAATAAAAAAGAAAAAAAAAAAAAAAAAGAAAAGTCAAAAAATAACAGATGATGTCGATGATGTCAAGGTTGTTAAGAAAAAGGAATGCCTGCCCTTTGTTCATGGCATTGTAAATTAGTTCAGCCTCTCTGAAAAGCAGTAAGAAGATTTCTCAAAGAACTAAAAATACAATTGCCATTTGACCCAGAAATCCCATTACTGGATATATACCCAAAGGAAAATAAATTGTTCTACGAAAAAGACATCTGTACTCACATGTTTATGACAGCATTATTCACAATAGCAAAGGCATGAAATCAATGTAGATCTCTATTAATGGTGGATTAGATGAAGAAACTGTTTTATGTTTAAACCATGAATTATTACACAGTCATAGAAAAGAAAGAATGTTCTTTGTGGCAACATGGATGCCGCTGGAGGTAGTTATCCTAAGTAAATTAGTGCTGAAACAGAAAACCAAATACCATTTTCTTCTCACTTGTAAAAACCATTTACAAAAACCATTTACAAGTGAGAAGAAAATGTTGGATACACTCAGATAAAAAGTGGGAACAATAGACCATGGGGACTTCAAAAGGGGTAGGCAGGGAGGAGGCCAAGGGTTGAAAAACTACCCATTGAATACTATTTTTACAGGATATCAGGGGTGTGGATTTTTCTGGCTGGAAACCTCTGTGGCCGTGGTGCATTTGCCTGAGTTCTTGTCTTGCATCCAGGAAGAATGAAGTACAAAGACAAATGAAGGGTGAAGAAAATGAAGAGTTTTATGTAGTGTTAGAACAGCTCAGAGGATACCCACAGTGGGTAGCTCCACTCTGGAGGAAGGTCATTCCATGGAGTGTTCAGCTGTCAGCAGAGAGCAGGCCCTGGAGTGGGAGGTTGCTCTCCATTCAAACATCTCTGCAGGTCTCTGAAGCTCTAAGCAAAGATGGTAGCTCCTCTCTGCCAGTTGCTCATGTCTCCAGCTATCAACAGAGAGGGTACTCCTCCCTGCAGCTGGTTGTCCCGTCCTGTCATCGCTCTGCCTTCTTTGTCCTCTGCCCTTCTCTGGCTGAGCCTAGGGCTTTTATGAACCTCAGAGTGGAGGAAGTCTGTACTGACAGGTCCGTGGGTGGTCATGGCCATAGGACTCTGCTCACCTCCCACTGCTATTCATTGCCTCGGGACTTGGCCCTAACCCTTCTCTGAGATCAGTACACCTAACTGCTGTTAGGATAGGGATGATGACTGCTCTTAACTGCTTCTTGCTCAGGGGGATTGTTTCGGGAAAATGACAGTTAGGTCTCTCAGAGGCCTATCTAAGGATCCCCAGTACAAGGGAGCCATCATCTGAAGCTCCATTTGCATGACTATTTGGAGTTTGATGGCCCATCCCTGTTTCTTCTGAGCTTCAATCAGAGATCACTGGTTAGTCAAAAACCATAGATTTGTCAAAAGCTAAATATAGCTCAAAAGATAAACGTTCTCAATTCTAAAAAACAGAACATAAGGATCAGCATTGTTCCATGCAAAAAACAAAAAGTCAGAAAAGATTAGTCTTTCAATAGTTCAGTTCACACAGTCAACTCCTGTTCACAATCTTCAAAATTATCAGAAACTTGCACTTTAGGATTATAATCTATCCTTTGAAGGGGATCAAAACAAGAAAACATTTGTCTATGGATGTCAAAATGTCCTAGGGTGGACACAGTCAAAAACACAGTTGACAAATAAATTTGGTCACCTCTGTGATTTGCAAAAACCTAACACAATAACCTTAATTATGATTGATAACAGAAACTCAGACAACAGAACTCTAGAAATCCCAGTCAATTTTGGAAAATGCATTAACATTTTTTTCTAAAATATAACCTGAAGATCAAACACTACCTTATTTCAACAATCCTGTGTAACTAAGCATGTCAAATAATCCTATTTACTTCTCCTTTGAACACTCCAGGGGCCCTCTGTAGCATCCAAATTTAGGGGTTAGGGAAGACAATTTTGAAGCTGAAAAGTCTCAAAACACTTAACAGAATTTCATGTTATCATAAGACATTCATTTAGCCAATGATGACTCAAAATTATTTTTTAAAAAAAAAACCTTTACTCATTAATAGGGAAGACCTAGTTTTCCAAATAACCTATCTCTTATCCTCCCATTCATTTTTTGGTAGTTTGCACACAAAAATCTTTCATTGCACAAAAATTTTGTTCAAGAGGGAGCCAAATTTTACCCTTGTGTTAGTCTAGTAATGCCACACCCATTTTTTAAGTAAAACCTTACAGAGAAATCCTCAAGAAATGCCTATTGTGCTTTTATTCCAATGTTCAGTTTGTGGAAAACCAAATATGAATTTTTTGAAATGTAGTCAATATGTTCACACACAGGATTCCTTTTACAAAATTAATTTTTTATAAACCTTCCATAACTTGTTTTAGCCTTTAGATTTATCTTATCTAATTTAAAGCAATCATTGAACCCTGTGAACTAGGCAGAAATTTACATTCTCTTGCCTTCTTATATTATTTTACTAAAGACACATTTTACTTTCTTTACACATCTTGCATGTCTATTTGCAGTAGTCTCTATTACATGTTATAATGATAGACAAATATAAATTCAGTCAAAAACATATGCTGACAATTACTTCTTAATTTATGAGTGTCCCTTTACTTATAAGCCAATTTGGTAGACACAACATATAACAATAAGTGTACAAATAAATACATCTGGACATGTATACACACACACAAACTAGGAATCAATGGCTTGGAATCCTAAGCCATGAGATAGCAATATAAGTTCACTGGTTTTGCTTTGTTTGCCCCAATAGGTAATCCAATGAAGACTGTGAACCAAAATGTAGGATTCACAAATTTTTTTAAATCATGGCAATTTGATTTAAAGACCCCACCTTCCCAGACTCCAAAGAAGAGTAGGGCCAAACAGCACCAAATAGAACATCACATGTTAACCAGCCTCCCCGTTTAGAACAGCAGCACAAAAGCCTGTATATATTCAATGCCATCCCACTTTGCCATTCAACAGTAAACTTCAGATTCCATACAATATTGGGGCCAAACAGAATTGCAACTGTGAGAGAAAGTTCTAAGGATGGTTTAGTAGTAGACCTCAGAAACTCTGCCACAGAATCCCCTTTAGACAGGCGGAGGTCCATAGGATCCCCCGGCACATCCCTCTTTGGGATCCAATCTTGGAGTGACAGACATCTCTGACCTTAGGTGGACACCAGTGCCACTTTACGTTTTCTCTCCAGAGGCAATGGCCTACTATGAGCTTTATAAGTCCGTGCTTTCCCATGCTTTCTGCTCCACTAGAATGATAGTCATGAATTAAAAGGCATTACAGCTTTATTTTTCTTTCAAAATATTTGATCTTAGCACTTATTTTCTTTAAGCCAATCAGAACTCTTTTATAGAAACATGACACATATGAAATAAATATATATATAATATATATATAATACATATATATACACACACATATATATACACACACAGAGAAACAGACAGAAATCCAGTAGTTGTAAGATTTTTCATGTGCCAATCTCCTATTTGCAAGAAAGATAAAGGGAGTCCCAGAAATTGGGGACCTGACCTAAGAAGGTGACCACCAAGAGACTTGGCTTTTTCTGAGATGTCACTCATGGTTGTGTTAAGAGACGGGGGCCTAGGTTGAAGAGGAGAACTGAAAAGTCCACTCAAGTTCAGGACGAGGTCCATCTTCCTTCCCTCGATCCCTGGATCTCCTAGATGGTAATCGCACTTTGAATCAACAAAGCCAGGGAAAGGATCCACAAGACTCATCGGTCCTGTTGCACTGTTAGGGAGACCAGCCTTAGACCCACCGACTTGTGTCTTGGGAACAGTCCGCCTTCCAGTGGTCCACGTTTGCACAGTCAATAGGTGCATCTTAGGAACTCTGGGGTTTGTGAGCCTGTAAGGTGACTATTAGAGCCTCTGCCTTTTTCTTTAAGCCAATCAGTTAGAGCTCCTTTCCCTCTCTTGGGCTTTCTGATCCTTATTGCAAAAGATCATGGTGGCCACTTTCAGGATGTTCTTCAAAGCACTATCTGGCCCTATGACCTATTTCTGCTGCTTCTGTTCCCTCCTAATATCAGGGGCTGTCTAAGTAATAAACTCATCTCCTAGGACTAGCTGTCCCTCTATTGAATCAGGAGGTAAAGGGGTGTGTTTTACCAAGACTCCTCTTAGCTGTTTCAGGAAGGCAGTGGGACTCCCATCCAGTCCATGATCCACTATGGATAGCCCAGTGCAATTGAGAAGTCCAGTCCTTCACAATCCCTCCAATATGCACACCTGAAAGAGTTTTTTCTTCCATTGTCCCTTTTCATTATTGGGGTCTCATTTAAAGTCCTCCAATAGTATTGCTATTTTTCCAATTGGATAAGGCTCCTCCCCTTCCCTGGCCCTATACAAGATATAAAGCTCATCCTCCAAATTCTCTGCCACTTGCCAGGAGTGGCCTGGTTTTCAGTGTTGGTCAGGATTTGATCCAAAGAGTTCAAACTCTTGGGTTGAGCTCTGGAAAGCCTTTTTATATTTATCAAGGCCATCTGAAAACCAGCCAAAATATCCCTTAATTTGCCTTAAGTCCTGAAGAGAAAAGGGGACCTTGACCTTAATGGGGCCATATTCACCAGGCATCTGTTATAGGGGCAGTTGAGAGGGGAACCTGCCTAAAACCACGATTCCTAGGCTGGGGTAAGCTTGAGAATCCACCTGGATAGGAAGGACCAGAGGGGTTGATTCCCTGATGGATTAACTTTGGGGTTTTCTTCCTCAGTTCCCTGGGATTGCCCACTGCAGCCTCTCCTGAGATGGGTACTAGGAGGGATGAATCAATCAGACCATGTTGGCAAAGGTCTGGGTTACCCTGCAAGACAAAGAAGGACTGCTCATAAGGGACCTTGGACCATTTTCCCTCGTATTTACAGAAAAGCTTCCTTCCTGAGGCAATGTTTTTTTGTGCCTCAAGATGCTTGGCACTAAACTGGAAATGACAAAAGCATTTTCTTACAAATTTACTGCAGATACCACAGCACACTTGGCTTAATCTGTGTTACTCTTGACCTTCCATTTCATACTTTGACTAAGCCAAATGCTCATTCTACACCATACTATCTCTGGTTTGCAACAGCACCGTTAACATTTAACATTGTATATAAAAGAGATAGGAACCATGACAGTTGTGAAGGAAACAACGATAGGAAAGACTAAAGAGCCTAGTGCCAGCACCCTAACAGGTAGTTGGGGACTGAAGTTAGTCCGGGGGCCTTTGCATTACATCAAGGTGTGGCCTCAGCCAGATACCTTTGCTTGCTCCAAGACCTCCTTCTGGTCCCAAGTGACAGCTTCCCTCCATGAAGGGAAACTGGGTTAGAACAAAGCCAACATTTCCAACACCTGAGAGTGATGGAGGATTGACAGTGTTCTCCCCAGCAAGCCTGTCCTGTGTCTTAAGTCCAGCCATACTAGTCACTTTTACTGGCTGACAGAGACACAGTACTTTTCCTTCATCTTGACTGTTGTGGAGTTTATAGACTCCTAAAGAAAAGACATAAAGCAGAGCTGCTTTTACCCACCCTTCCACAGATCCCAGATGAGCCCCCAAAATGTTTCGGGATCTCAAGGGTGTCAATTTTTCTGTCTGGAAACCTCTGTGTCTGCAGTGCCTGTGCCGAGTTCTCATCCCACATCCAGGAAGAATGAGATATACAGACAGACAAATAAAGAGTGAAAAATATGAGGAGTTTTATTTAGTGTTAAAGCAGCTCAGAGACCCACAGTGGGTAGTTACTTTCTGTAGGCAGGTCCTCCTATGGAGTGTTCAACTCTCAGCAGAGAAGAGGCCTTGGAGAGGGTAACTCCTCTCTGCAGACAAGTCATTTGGACATCACTGCAGGTCTCTGAAGCTCTCAGCAGAGGGTAGCTCCTCTTTGTCCTGTGGCCATCCTCTGCTCTGCTCTTGCTGAGCTCAGGGCTTCTATGGACCTCAGATAGGGGGAAGTGTGTAACTATTGGTCCATGGGTGGCCATGGACCGGGGTGGAAGAGGCACCATGAGTTCCCACTCCAGTCCACGGGACTGGCAGCCCACCAGCCAGCCTTCAGGCCCTCTCTGGCCTGAGGGTGGGAGTTTGTTGGGAAACCTGCCCCCTTCTGCCTCAGACTCTGTTCACCTCCTGCTGACATTCATGGCCCCAGGGCTTCACCCCAACCCCACTCTGAGATAGGAGTGGGTGCCAGGAACAGAGAAGACAAGCAGTTGGAGCAGAGACCCCTGGGCCTGCACGGATGAGGTGGTCCTTCCTGGGGCACCCAATCATGAAGGCTGCAGAGATGCCCAGGTCCTGCACCTGGGAGGGCACCCACAGCTGCACCTAGGAGCTCCCATCCCCCCAACTCAGAAGAAGCTTGTCCCTGGCTCCTTCCTGCTTTGTGGAATGGGAGACCCAAGGAGGCTGGGCTGCAGCTGCACCCAGAGGGCAGATCCTGCCTGTTCCTGGATCCCCTAAAAGCACAAGGAGTCTGAGACCCACAGCCACAGTTTGGGTGACTATAGACCTCCAAGGAGGGAGGGGTCTCACCAGCTCCATGTAGTGCACAGCCCCAGTCACACCTCCTTGCTGCAACCACTGCCATCATTATGTTCATTATTTGGATGATGGGTTCAATTGAAGCCCAAACCACAGCATCACGTAATATATCCATGTAACAAACCTGCACATATACCCTCTGAATCTAAATTAAAAAATAAATAACGAAAAGTACTTAGAAAAAAAACAAAATAATTTGGAATTATACTATATATCCAGAATTTCAATAAATAAAAATGTTTTCATATTGGTATTTAGAAGAGGTCAAAACAAAATTTATCAACATGCAGAAGGTATTAAACACAGAGACACTTCATGGTATTATGAGAAAGACATAGTCTTAGAATAACAGTGATACATAAATCCTCAGAGTAAAGACAAAGAGGGAATCCCTACAAACTTCAACCCTCCATAAAATCAGTGTATCAATATCATACTGTTATCTGACAGAAATAACTGCAACCTTCTTTGTAATTATTAATATTAATGATGTCTTTCAAGCATCTACAAATTTTCTTTCAAAATCTCAGCATGTTTATTTCTTATTATCAGATTTTATTTTAAAGGTTTTTGTTTCAACATGCATTTTTGTACCTGTCTGGATAGGACACAAATAAATTTTCCTTTGCTTAGAATTTTAAATCCATTTTATTTCTATGTAGCAATACCTCAGTGAGAAACATACATCACAATGCCATATTTAATTGGTATTGATAATTTATCAAATACTATTAAATAATTGTATGATAAAAGTTTTTGATTATTGACTATTTGACAATTTTGAGTACTTAAAATTTTTTACCATGGTAAAACACATGTAACATAAAATTTAGCATTTAACCATTTTATGTGTACAATTCCCTGGTGTTACTTACATTCATAAAGTTGGGCACCTCATATCTATCTCCTGAAATTTATTAAAAGAAAATTTAAAATCAGCTGTAACACTATAGTTAATTTTTATAAAACTCTTACAAAATTCAATCAATGAGCTTTGACAAGCCAATAAAGTATTGTCATTGTCTTCTTTTGCTATCAATAGTGCCATAAATTGGTAATAATTTATAGCATTTGTTTATAAATTTGAGACATTTTTAAACTGCATAATTTTTATAGCATCACAAATATTATATTATGCATTATACAGTAGAGCACATCAATAAATCATTTTTCTCTCACTTTAAAGCTACAATGGCCCTGATTTTTGAGCGAATGTCAATAACTATCATTATATGGAACTATCCATCATTATATGGAAGAGTGTGTGGTGATACTTCAAAGACCTAAACACAGAAATACCATTTGATCCAGCAATCCCACTACTGGATATTTACCCAAAGGAATGTAAATCATTATGAAGACACATGTATGCCTGTGTTCATTGCAACACTGTTCACAATAGCAAAGACATGAAATCAACCTAAATGCCCACAAATAATAGACTGGGCAAAGAAAATGTAGTATATATATAGCATGGAATACCATCCAACCATAAAAATAATGAGGTCATGTCTTTTCCAGGGTCATGGATAGAGCTAGAAGCCATTATACTTAGCAAACTAGCACAGGAACAGAAAACCAAATACCACACTTTCTCACTTATAAGTGGCAGCTAAATCATGCTAACACATCGATGCTTAGAGGGGAACAACACACACTAGGGCCTATTGGAAAGTGGAGGGTGGGAGGAGGGAGAGGATCCAAAAAATTAACTAGTGAGTACTAAACTTAACACCTGGGCCATGAAATAATCTGTACAACAAATCTCCATAAGGCAAGTTTATCCATGTAACAAAGCTGCACGTGTACCCCAGAACCTAAAGTTAAAATAAATAAATAAATAAAAGCTAATTTCCTCATATCTCACTAAGATTCTTCATTGACAGATATAAATAATTCCAAAATATTCATGACATGAATTTGATTATTTACATGGTTAATTAAAGTAATACAAAGATACACAAAGTATTATTGGAGAACATCACATAAAACTCATCTAAAGCTACAGAAAATAGTAATTTTTTGATTTTGGCTCAGTTTATTCTGAATATTTTTAGAAAGGTTTCTATTCTACAAACAAATGTTTCATGCTCAAATTAAAATTGTTTACACTTTGTAAAATATTTTTATTACTCTTACTCATAATTTTTAAATAAAGTTTTCAAAATCTATTTTACCGTATCTTCATCTAAAACTGTTTTTCTTTTTCTCTTCAGGAATCCATTATTATACTTCATGATCAGATTATAGATAATCTAATTTACAATTTTAGATTCTATTAAAATTGTTCAAACATTTTAATTGACGATTTATTTCCATTTTTTGCTCACTAATTTTATCAATTCTTGTTTTATTTTTGGGAGGAAGTTTCTTATCAAATGCATTAAATATGTCCTAATGTTCTGCACATAATTATCTCAAAACATTTTACACAACAGCCTTTGTGTTGGGTTCTGTCATAGCACATTGCTATAGCCTTTTTATAAAGTTTTTGATGTGTCTTTTTTCAGTTTTTATTTTACTTGCATGTTCTGGTCTTTATACTAGCTTCTATATTTATGCTCAATTAAACGTTAGCAGTATGCTTTTATTTTAATTTATGAATACATTCACATATAAATTTTAATTAAGTATAAAAATAATTGTTACAATGTAATTAATTATGATTATTTTAATCTAATTAACATTAATGGTTTTCATAGGTATCATTGTAATTCTGAATAAAATGTTAAAATCATCACATCAATTTTACATCAGTATATAGAAAATATACAAATTAAATCAATCAATAGGCACAAGATGGTTAACTATCCTTTTTCTGTGTGTTACTGTAAATAAAGCATGTATCTAACAGGTGCAGCACAGTATAGCAATATCACATAATGAAACAGTTAAAGTAAAATGAGATCTTACCAGAACAATAGTATATAGTTTAATAAAAATTATGTTATAAAAATTACTTTATGTTGTAAATTTAAATTTAATTGAAATAAATTTTATTAAAATAAAATTTAAAATTTAGTTGCTTAGTGTCACAGTACTTAATAATATCATTAACTGTCATTATATGGAACATATTTAATAGTGTTTATTATCCTGTTGTTTCCATAAGTGTGAACAAAATGAGCGGACAGAAATGTACAATGAAACAGGTGGCAAAAATAGTGTTGATACAATGAAAGACTTTCTATCCACAAGAACTAGACTTGTGGATGTAAAGAACTAGACTTGTGGATATAATATGAGGCAGTAGCCACATATTAAGTGATTAATATCCACATATTGCTAGTGGTAGAAACGTCTTAGTGCAGCCCTAGATCCTGAGATAGCCCTGTAATTATAATTGTACAAGTTGCTTCTTACTGAACTTGGGGAAAAATGTATTTTCATCCAAAGTATGTGAATTAACTTTCTGGTATTGTGTCGAAATACAAATAACATAAAATTCACAATTTTAACTGTATTAGTTCAGGGTTCTCCAGAGGGAAAGAACTAATAGGATATATACATATGTTAAAGGGAGTTTATTAGAGAGAATTGGCTCATAGGATCACAAAGCGAAGTCCCAGGGTAGGTAGTCCGCAAGCTGGGGGAGGAAGAAGCCAGTAGTGGCTCAGTCAAAGTCCACAAGCCTCAAAAGCAGAGAAGTTCAGTCTATGGCTGAATGCCCTAAAGCCCCTGGCAAACCACTGGTGCAAGTCCAAGGGCCCAGCGGCTGAAGAACCTGGAGTATTAGGTTCAAGGGAAGGAGTGGAAGGAAGCATCCAGCACTGGAGAAAGAGGAAAACCAGAAGGTTCAGCACGCCAGCTTATCCTACCTCCTTCTGCCTGCCTTGCTTTAGCCGTGTTGGCAGCAGATCAGATGGTACCCACTCACATTGAGGGTGGGGCTTCCTCTCCCAGTCCACTGACTCAAATGTCAATCTCTTCTGGAAACACCCTCACAGACACACCCAGAAACAATACTTGCCAGCTATCTAAGCATCCTCCCATCCAATCAAATTGACACCGAATATTAACCATTACATTAACCATTTAAAAATGCACCATTCGATGACATTTAATATATTCTAATTTTTAATACTAAAAAGGTAACTGAAATCTTTTAAAATAGGAAATTATGAAAATAAAATGTTATACTTCTGTTCTCTGTTTTCTTCTTTTGATGTTAGATATTCAACAATTGTTTGTGCATTTATGTCTTATCTAAAAGCTTAATTAAAAATGTATAGCAACAATTTTTTAACTTACTCTGCCCTCTCATCAATAAATTGCTCAGGAAAGAAGAATATTTTCTTTTTATTTCTGATGATGAAATGGAATATGTGATATCATTTTTGATGCTGTTTGATATTTAGTTTTGTTGTTGTTTTCATTATTTTAACCAAAATCAATTTCGGGGTTGACAGATGACATTCTCACTCCCTGATGCTGGTTTTTTTTTTTTTCTTGAATTGATATCACTGGAAGTTGTCTGTTAGTTCCTTATGGACAACAAATGTGCCCATACTCTGCAAAAAATCAATTTCCCCTTGTTTTGTTTATTTATTTTTTGATTCTTCTCATTAATGTTGGCCCCTAGGATTTTATTAAATGTCTATGGCTAACTACCTAAAAATTATATTAACAAATAGTGATTGGCAGTATCTAAAATATATATTTTATGGCTTTAGGAATGCAATAATTTTGCTTTGTCCTGAAACCAGACTAAGACTATTTCAAAGTATATATAGCACAATTTGTTTTATTTATAATCCATTGCCTTAGTAAAATAGATTACCTACCAATTGGAGTGAAGCTTTAAGATACAGTGAACCATAAAAGATATTCCAGAACAGAAGTGTCAAATATACTGATCATCAAGATAAATGAGCAAACCTACAGGGGAAGATTAAATTAAATTTTATTGAAATCCACTTGGGAAAAGAGTCTACACTTAATAGTCTGTCTCCTTTCTTCTTGTCAGCTATGGAGAAGCACAATTTTTGTGAGCTTTATTCAAAAATTACATTTTGGACACAAAAGATGTTGTACTTATTGGGCAATCAAACATTCTACACAGCAGTGAAAGACAGGTTGAATATATAATCAACGCATGCTACCACAGAAACAAAAGAAACTTATTCATTGCAAAGGGGTTGTCTCCATCTGTATCTTCTGTAAAACAGAATGACATTTGACGTTGGTAATTCAGTCATATTGCTGAGAAAGAATGGCAAAGTTAAAATGTTGGTGTAAGTGTCTTATTTTTTTTATTTATTTTTAAAGCAAATATTTTCTATGGAAGCAGTATTTTTGTTTTTCTGTCTTCAAAAGTCTAGTTCTTGTGGATATAAAGTCTTTCATTGTATCAACAATATTTTCACCACCAGTTTCACTGTACATTTCTGTTCACTCATTTTGTTTACACTTATAGAAACAACAGGATAATAAACACTATTAAACATATAAATAGCAGTTATCAGAGCACATATTAATACATAAAACATAAAAACATAATGCGTATCTAATCAATGAAGCATAAATTTGGAAGAGCTACTAAATAAATATTTATTGGGATGCTGGACCTATGGGACTCAGTCCTTTCAATAATAGAACAGGTTTTCCTTTGTCTTTCACCTAGTTAAAACCTACTATCATTATAAAGCACATGTTCAGTTTTCCCTTTAGTAAGTCTCATTAGATGGTTTTAGTGACTATCCTGATGAAAGTACTAAATAAACTAAATAAAGAAAAGAAGCTTTACCTTTTTATATTTCTTTCATCATTCGTTTTTATCATATTTTAAATGAGCAGCTTTATTCTATTTTTCTAGATAAGACTCATGTTTCATTAGTAGGCTGTGCAATAACATTATCAACAATGTACCTACCTGACTGCTTATAGAATTTTTTCTCAAATTATCAAAAAAATTCTGCAATATTATAGCCAACTAATATTTTTTAAAAATTGTTAAAAGTCTAGCACATGATGTTCTGGTTTGAATTGTTTTTCCCTTCTCAAACTCATGTCGAAATTTAATTGCCATTTCATAAGATATGAAACCTTTAAGAGGTGGTTGGGCCATGAGGGCTTCACCCTCATGAATGGGTTAATGTCATTACCACAAAAGTGGGGGCATTATCACTTGAGTAGCTTCCTTATAAAAGATCAAACTTGGCCCCTGTTTGGTTTCTCTCTCCCTGTTTGCCTGTCTTGCCCTTCCCACTTCCGCCTTCTGCTAGGGGATGACTCATCAAGAAATCCTTGGACAGATGCAGCCCCAATCTTGGGCTTCCCAGCCTTCAGAACTGTGAGCCAAATAAATTTATGCTCACTATAAATTACCCAGCCTATGCTACTCAATTACTGCAAAATAAATTGGACTAAGACACATGAAAATTTAGAAATAATTTTAATTAGTAGGTAAGAGTCAGGCTATGCATACAGTCTGTCAAAAGAGCAACAGAGTAGTCCAATGCAGTGAAAGCATAAACAATATCTGGAGAGAATACCTGAAATACTTTATTACCTTGCTCAATTTTCATATTTTAGGAATAACACACAAAGCTACTTGATTAAGCAATGTGACATTGCTTTTTCTGTAAGTAAAAATGATTATCAGTGTATTAGTTTTCTTTGCTGCATAACAAATTGCCAGAAACTTATTGACATAAAAACACACCTGATTATTATTTTCTAATGCATGTATTAGTTATTATTTTTCCGTAGATCAGAGGTTGGGCTTTTCTGTGTAGGGTCTCTCAATGCCAAATTCAAGGTTTTAGTTGGACTAAATTCTCATCTGGAGGTTCTAAAAAAATTTGATTTTAAGCTCATTTATTTTACTGGAAGAATTCAATTCTCTGCTTTTATGGATTGAAAATCCTCATTTCGTGGCCCTCATCAGCAAAAGCCTGCTCTCAGCTTCTAGGGGCCTCTCAATTTTTCTTCCCTGCTCTTCTCCTTCTTTTAAATTAGGATGAGTGCATCTACTCTTTCTTTCTGAATTTTGTGATTTCTTCTACTGTTACCAGTTAGAGACAACTCTGTGTTATTAATGGTATCCATGGCTGGGAACAGTGGCTCAGCCTATAATCCCAACATATTGAGAGGCTGACGTGAGCAGATGGCTTGAGCCCAGGAGTTGGAGATGGGCCTGGGCAACATGGCAAAATTCCATCTCTACAAAAAAGTACAAAAATTAGTCAGGTGTGCTGGTGATCAAATTAAATATACCTACATAATCTCTCAATATTTACGTTCACTGTGCTATGTAATATAAGGTAACATACCAGCTATTACAGGGGGATTTTTTATGTGGACCATTATAGGAATTTTACTTACTGTCATTGGTAATTCTAAATATATATACTGTTCAAAATAATCTAATTCACTGGGAGGTTGAAATGTGAGAAGAAACCTTCACATTTTAGTTCACTTTAGGAAAGTTAAAGTCAAGTATGAACATTTTCCACAGGACAGGAAATTAAGCACAAACATATAGACTTCACAAATAGCATTCTGTTAAACATAATAGAGTTACAATCTGTATTTCAGTTGCAGATTTGGTTTCCCTTGAATCTGTATGTGGTCAGGGCCAGCTACATAATCTGTTAAGTGATCCATGTTTAAAAAGCAGAAACCAAGTGTATTTAACTTACCAAAATATAAAGCTTTATTTCTTCTACTGTATTTTCTCTTTCCATTTGCCAATGTCATTTATGTTTGCTATTTAATGTTGTTCTAAGTAAAGAGCAACTAAAATTCTAAATTTTAGCATGAGTATTACTCTTTACCTCTATTTTATGCACCACTAATCTCAAATACAAACATAAGAGCATATGTCTCATGTGTCAAATTATTAAAATTATTCTAGAATAAATTTATATTGCATAACTCATACATGCATCTGTGTATATTTCATATCAGAACAGCAGAAATACTGACCCAACTAACTCAACTCTTCTTACTTCTTGATATGTATGTATTCTACTAGTTCTCTCTGGCTTTGGTTTATTGTTGAGTAAGGCAAGAATTATAAGAAAAGAAATTACAGGTTCCCTTCTCTTTTTCTTTGTTACTGATTATCTATGTCAGTAACATGAGTAAGAAAGCTTGCCATAGTGTTCCTTGGTTGTATGTGTTCCTGGAACACCAATCTCTTCTTTCTGTGAAAGAAACAAGTCCTGGTTCAAACAAAAACCATAGTCTTCCAGTGGTGACAGAAGATATCCTTGCCTTGTTCTTGATATTAAAAGGAAAAAACTCAGACTTAATTATTGAGTACCATATCAAAAGGACGTGACATTCTACATTTCTTTCAGTAATATAAAAATATAAAAAGTTTTACAATTTACCACTATTTTTCTCCCTTTTTATCTTTTACACTTTGAAGGATTTTTGGTTCCTTTCCTTTATCTTCTTGTTGACAGTCACTGTTTTATGAACATTTCCTTCTGGTAAACCTAGGAAATACTCTCCACAGTCTTGCTTAATCAGAAACGTCTATTTTCCACACTAACCATGAAAATATGTCTTTACCAGGTATAGTATTATTATGTTCCTCTCCTCAAGTTTCTGTCACAATAACTTGTAGATAATATTCCAATGTCTTCAAGCTTCAAGGGTTTCAGTACATTAGGTGGTGATATCTAATATCTTTTTCCTTCTTTTTAACTTATTTTTTTATTTACTAAATGTGATGTATTCTCTTTATTCTTGTAATTATTTTTATTTTCAGAAACTACATGAAGCTTTCAAACTTGGGAATGAATCCTTATTTAGATAAATATGTATATGTTTATGTGTATATATATAGACACACACATATATATGAATGCTTTATATGTATATGTATATATTAATTCATCTTATATGTGTATATACATATTATATATATAAACCCTTTAGATAAATATATATGTATATATGTATATGTACATACATATATATGTGTTTTTTTTTTTTTTGAGATGGAGTCTTGCCCTGTGGCCAGGCCGAACTGGAGTGGTGTGATCTTCACTCACTGCAACCTCCGCCTCCCGAGTTCAAGTGATTCTCCCGTCTCAGCCTCCTGAGTAGCTGGGACTACAGGCGCCCGCCCCAACACCCAGTTTTTGCATTTTTAGTAGAGATGGGGTTTCACCATGTTAGCCAGGATGGTCTCGATCTCTTGACCTCATGATCCACCCACCTCAGCCTCCCAAGTACTGACATGACAGGCGTGAGAGCCATGGTGCCTGGCCAAAAATATTTTTTCTATTAATTCATTTTTCATATATTATTTTTATTTATATCACTTATTCACTTGTTAGGTTTCCCATATTTTCCTACTACATTCCCAAGATTTCCTTCATGGTTTTCTTCTTTTTCTATATTTTATTTGTATTTCAGCAGAATTCTTTTAGTTATTAACTAAATTCTTTTAGTTATTAACAGAATTCTTTCAGATCATTAACTGCAATAAATCATTGAATGCTAGATCCTTAAATGTAACATCAATTTATTCATTCTATTTTTTTCTTGAGAAATCACGTAGTCAGCTGCCTTCTTATAGTAGCTCTACGTTACAGATTTTGTACAACATTTTCTTGTATTATCTTTCTCTAGTGTTTTTCAGGGCCCTGTGAAAAAACTTTTGTTTGTTTAATTATTCATGTATTCACTTATACATCAGGGCTCAGGTCTTTATGTTGAATCTTTATTGATGTCTGCAGTCCTGCAAGTAGAGAAAATAAATTATTCTTCCCTACTGTGAGCCACCTATCTAGAGTGGAAAGTCCTCCAGTCTCTTGCTGAAGCCTTTGCAGTAAACTTCATTTTCTCTGGTCACTGTAAGAAACTTTTAGATAGGTTTACATCTTAAGATGACAGAGAAAGAATCTTCAATTAAAGTAAATGCTCTACAGAAAGGGAGGGAAGCAACCTCTGTAGTTAGATTTTCTTGATTCTGTAAGAGTGTTGGTTAGAGGTATCAGGTGTCTAGAGGAAGGAAGAAGCCTGGCTAAAGTTTAGGCAAACTGAGGGAAACGTAGAGGCCACCTTAGTCAAGACTAAATTCTTATCTTATATTGAATAAGCATTTAAGGAGAGGCAGATATTTGTACTTAGGAATGGAGAAGATAGAAGCCAGACTCCGAGTGCCATTTGCTAACAATCCTCAGTATTCACTCAGCCAGCAATCTCATCATCTTTTTTATAAGAAACCAAAGGAAATTGTTAGATACATGAATGTATTAAGTGCTAGATTTAAACTATTGTTGAAATAAGAGAATATTTTTTTTTCCAGTGGCCACATATCTAAATGTAATGTCAAAGTAATCTTATACTGTAAATGCTTTTACTAATCCAGATATAGCTATGTATTAAAAAGTCAATATAGTCAAATGACTATATTTTTAACAATTCATGGTATTTACCTGTATGTTTAGAAGACAGAATTTTTATTAAATGTCTATTAAAACGTCAATATAGTCAAATGATTAATTTTTAACAATTCATGGTATTTACCTGTATGTTTAGAAGACAGAATTTTTACTTTCTAAGGTTAAGCTAACATTTTTTATTACAAAGCAGTAGTTTAATTAAGGATACATCTTATTTTTGTTAATTCCCTAATATAAGAGAGAGATTATATGTGTTTGATAATATCC
This sequence comes from Chlorocebus sabaeus, assembly GCF_047675955.1. Classification (NCBI taxonomy): domain Eukaryota; kingdom Metazoa; phylum Chordata; class Mammalia; order Primates; family Cercopithecidae; genus Chlorocebus; species Chlorocebus sabaeus. Next base: position 17,305,209 of record NC_132927.1, on the reverse strand, counting down.
TGTTCTTTACTCAAGTGACTATCCTACTATGAACATAATTTTAATATATAATCTAAGGAAATGACATTTTTAGATCTATGCTAAATTGTGCAATGATTAAATTATGCAAATGTTATTACTCAGAATAAGACAGAATTCTTGTTACGCTAAAAATGCTGACTTACTCAAAAATGCTAATGTCCAATTGTTAAGAGCTTCCTCTGAGAATAACTTTCATGTAAAATTAACTGTTCTAACAAGATTTGACATAAATGAAATCTGCAAGTGAATGAATAATTTATAGGTACAGTACTGAATACCAGCAGATTCCTGGATAGATTTGCTTAATCTGAAATGCCAAATATATGTTTCCTACAGAAAAATTAATCTTTAATCTCTAACAAATACCTTGTACCTCTATTATATGAGGGCATTTAACATATTCAAACATATTCATTTGTTCACCCCTTCTTCCCTTTATAATAGTTGTAGCCAAAAGTTAAGAAGGATACATTTCATATTTGAAAGCATTGGATTACTTTGTTGTGTTAATTGGAAGGTTGGGTAAAAATAGGCGAAGAAGCATGAATGATCAGGTTTACTGAAAGGAAAATGGCTTTAACAATATTTAAAGTGATTAAATTTTATAATGAAAGCCTCAGTGATCCACTGGAGGAAGAAAATATGTAGCTAGCTTTTATGATCTGAACAGAGAGAATAAACAAAAAATAGAACATTTTATTCTAAAGTTAATTTGTCGTTATTATTTTTTTTAAAAGGCCTTTTGGAAAATATAGAAAGTAAAAGACAAATGAAAAAATGTGTAACATTTTAGCCTAAATGTAATAAAAATCAAGATTAGAAGAGAAAATATATATGAGGCTTTATTTTATGTAGTCTTTTACTTCAAAGATGAAAAATGTGTATTCTGTGTCTCTAAATTAGAACAAATCAGCTCTCTTTGTGAAGAGAAGTTTTATAAATTAATGAAAAGACATGGCGCTCATAGAGAATTGGGTGCAACTTGCCATATTATATGGGTATTTCTAATGGGAAAGGATTGCAGTCATTTCATAGAAGCAGCAGCTATGGCAGACACTTCTCACCAAATATGGTGGTAACAAAGACAATGCTATTATGAGTAACTCATCAAAGCAACTGGCAATTTTCATCCACACGATACTTTATAATTTCTAGTACTTTTCTAGTATTTATATGTACAGAAAGTTCTATTTAAACAAACTTCGAGTTTCTTTTCAAACTTCATTCTTGGGAGATTAAATGTTTTATGTATAAGATGATCATCAGAGACAGCAATACTTATTTGAAAATTGCCGAGGACTCCCCATGAATTAATAGCATTACATATTTATGAACCAAATATAATATTTACATAGGCCAAGAAGATTTCTATTCACTTAATTATAATTTGATAACTCTTTTGAATAAACTTGGCAACAGTGGCAAACCCAATAGACTATATTAGCATTTTATAAATGAATTACAAGTTATAAAATAGAAAATTATTGTTGGTGACTTTAGGGTCATAATCAGGATCCCATGTGCCTGAAAACAGGTACAAGTAGAATGTCTTACTGGTTGTTATATGCATACATAAAATAAATTATTTTATAAACCATGCTTCATATTGTTATTAAGCCGTGACACAATTTGCCATCACATCATTCATTTGGATACATTTTAAATATTGGTGATTAGGAAAGCATTAATTTGTGTGAGAGTTTATAAATTTGAATGCTTACTTTATAATCTTTAAATATTTATATTTTCTAAATATTTATAAGAAATTAGTAATCCATTACAGCCAAATAATTATGAGGTTAGCAAATACAGGACACGGTCACATAGCAGTTTTTAAATATAGCTGACCCTGAGCAATTTGGGAGTTAGAAGCACCAACCCTGCATGCATTTGAAAATTCTTGTGTAACTTTTGACTACCTAAAAAACATAACTACTAATATCCTATTATTGACTGGAACCCTTACCAATAACATAAAATGTTGGTTAACATACATTTTGTAAGCTATATGTATAATATGTATATTATATACTGTTTTCTTACATTAAAATAAGCTAGAGAAAGAAAATGGTATTAAGAAAATTGTAAGGAAGAGAAAATATATTTACTATTTATTAAATGGAAATGGATCATCATAAACATTTTTATCATCATTGTCTGCACTTTGAGTATGCTGAGAAGAAGGAGGAGGAGGGGTTGGTCTTACAGTCTCAAGGGTGACAAAGTCAGAAGTGGAGGAGTTGGAAGGGGAAGCAGGAAAGGCAGGCACATTTGGTATAATTTTACATAAATTACATCATAATTTCTGTCTGACTTTTTTTACTTTTCATTTTTCTGAATATATGAATATATGGTACCAATCCTTCTTCTACCATTTGCTTTAGTGTCAGTGCCCATATTATAGAAGAGTCTATCTTGTAAAAGAAGTCAAAAGCAGCCTTGAATAATTGGAACCATTCTGTCAGATTGTCTAATGTCACTTTGTTTTCTGGCACTGCTTCTTCCAGGTCTTCTTCATCATTTTCTGGCACTGGCTTGGAAGCACTTATCTCCATCAAGTCAACATTGGTTAAATCCTCAGATGTGGTGTCTATTAACTCTTGAATTTCTCCAAGATTCATAACTTGAAACCTTTCATCCCCCACTATTGTGGCCATATACACAGTTTCTTTCTGATTGCCTTGATTGTCTCTGTCATAGATCCTGTGAAATCATGCACAACATCTGAACCCAGTTTTCTCCATCAGAAATTTACTGTTTCAGGCTTCATGGCTTTCATTGCCTTTTAAATGATGGCATCTTCAATTGTGTAATCCATTCAGATTTTCACAATGTTTTTCTCGATTAGAGTTCTCTTTCATAGCATTCACAATTCCTTCCATAGAGTACCGTGCATAATGAGCCTTACGCATCTTCATGACCCCCTGATCTAGTGACTTAATTAGAGACATTTGCTTGGGAGCAAGTAGAGCATTTTGACATCCTCAGTGTTGAACTTGCAGGATTCTGGGTGGCCGAGTGTGTTGTCTACTATCAAAATAACTTTTAAAGACTGTGCTTTACTGGCCAGGTCCCTTCTGACTTTGGGAACAAAGCACTGATGAAACTAATCCAGTTAAAGGTTCTTATTGTCAAAACCTTCTTGTTGTGTAACCAAAAACACTAGCGCCTGGATAGCTGTTGTTTAGTTTGTCTCTCTCTCTCTCTTTGAGACAGGCTCTCACTCTGTTGCCTGTTGCCCAGGCTGGAGTGCAGTGGAGCAGGCTTACTGGAACCTCCTTCATTTCCCAAGACTCAGGTGATCCTCCTACATCATTCTCCTGAGTAGCTGGAACTACAAGTGTGTGCCACCATGCCTGGCTCAGTTTTGTATTTTCAGTAGAGATGAGGTTTTGTCCTGTTGCCCAGGCTGGTCTCAAACTCCTGGAATCAAGTGATTCACCCACTTTAGCCTCCCAATGTGCTGGAATTACAGGATTGTGCCACCGTGCCTGGAAACTTTTCTCTTTAAGGCCAAAGGGTTAACAGCTTTATAAATAAGGCTAGTCCTGAGTATAAACCCAAATGCATTTGCATAGAACAGTAGAGGCAGCCTATCTCTTTCTGCTTTAAATTCTGGTGCTCACTTATTTTCTAACAAATAAATGTCCCTTGTGGCATTTTCTTTTTAACAGAATAGGGCACTTTCATTGGCATTAAAATTTGCTCAGGAAGATATTCTCTCTCCTCAGTAATTTTCTTAATGATGTCTGGAAATTCGTCTGCTGCTTCTTGGTTGGCAGAAGCTGCTTCTCTCATTATTTGGACACTTTTTAAGCCAATTCCTTTTAAAGATGGGATCTTGCTCTGCCTTTCAGGCTAGTGTACAGTGGCAGAGTTATAAGTCACTGTGGCCTTGAACCAAACTCCCAAACCTCTTTCTAAAGTTATCAAGCCATCCTTTGCTGGCAATAATTTCTCCAGGTTTAGATCCCTCACATTCCTTTTGCTTTAAGTTATTGTATAATGACTTTACTTTTTCTCAAATTATATTAAAATCTGTAGATATGTCTTTATTATAGCAATCCTGCACTCACATATAAAACCACATATATAAGATACAAATATATTTTGCAAAAAGTACAAGGTTTCCACTCCTGCTGGCATAGATGCAACAACAGTTTCAGGATTATTTTTTTTACAATGGTCTCTATGCTACATTCATTCATCTTGAAATGGTGGGCAACCACAGCTGCAGATCTCAATCTACAGTATACACCAAGCAATTGAACTTTTTCTGGTAATGTCATGACTTTTCTCTGCTTCTTGGGGTCACTTCAGGCATCACTGTGACACTTTGCATGTGTCCCAGAGTGTTACTCAAGGTTTACAGTATTGTACTAAACATGATTAAAATAAAATCAAGAACTTCAAGAGATCATTTTTATTGAAATATGCAATTTACTAGAGAGACAGATTGCTCATACAGAGAAAATAATGGCATTTTAAGTTGATTCTTGCTACACTTGAGCGAACCACAATAGCAATAAGAGGTGGCTACAATACTATTACAGCAGTACAATACACACTACAGTTAATTTTATGTAGTTAGGACTTAATACTTCATCGTTACATGTATTTATGTTTTTCTTAAATGTGAATGGTGCCTGGGAATGGTGTGGTATGTTTTATAAGTGTGTGTATAAATTTTGAAAAATTTTAGCTTTTCATATTTGATTTGTATATGTTTTATGGTAGGAAATGATAAAATAGACTAATATTTGCATGTGTTTTATGTATTCATAACATACTTAAATTTTTCTTAGTTTAAAAATTATTTCTAGGTTAACAGGGTTTATATGAGAGTTGGTTTAATTTGTTGCAAATTTTCAAAAAAATTGTCAATGTATTTATTAAGCAACATATGCATCCAAATAGACCCATGCATTTTAAACCTGTGCTGTTCAAAGATCAACTCTATATTATTTTGTATTCCACTAAAATGAAACAATTTATTAAGACCTTGATATAGTTTGGATAGTTGTCCCTCCCAAATCTCATGTTGAAATGTAGTCTGCAATATTGGATGTCAGGCCTGATGGGGGGTGTCTGAGTTATGGGAGTGAACCTCTCATGACTTTGTGCTGTCCCTGAGACAGTGAATGTGTTTTCACAAGATCTGGTTGCTTAAAAGTGTGTGGCATCTCCCCACCTTTCTTGCTCTTGCTATGTGATACCCTCACTCCCACTTCATCTTCCACCATGATTGTAAGCTTCTTGAGGCTTACCAAGAAGCTGAGCAGATGCCAGCACCATGCTTCTTGTAAAGCATGCAGAAGCATGAATGAATAAACCACATTTCTGTATAAATTTCCCAGTCTCAGGTATTTCTTTTATAACTACACAAGAACACCCTAATACAAGTCTTGTAAGAAAGTTGTAATTTGAGAAAAGCTTCAGATGTGGTTGTTTTATACTGCTTGAGTTTTACTTAATTTTTCTCTGCAATTTTTTTTTTACTATATTAAGAGCCTTTTAAAAAAAAGTTAGTATGATATGTCTTTATCCCTTTTTTAAAAATCTATCTTTGTCATTATATTTAAAGTGAGGTTGTAAACTCCCCACAACCTTATAGTGAGATAGTGGAGAATTTTTTTTAAGCTAGGCTGACAATCTCTGTCTTTAATTGGTCTATTTAGAGTGTTGCCAATTAAAGTGATTATTGATATAGCTGCATTAATATCTATCATGTTTTTAATTGTTTTCTTCTTTGCACATTTTCTTCATTCATACTTTTCATTTTTTCAATGGTTGTCCTAAACCTTGTAAACTCTAGAAACTCCAGTTTTTTTAAAAAAAGAAGCATAATTGAGATGCTAAGATAGGAGAACAAATGGAATTATATAAACTGTTCAAGTAATACAAAGCAAATAGAAAAAAAGAGAAAAAGTTATATTTCCCAAATAATGTATTTTGACACTTTCTGCGTTTACTGGAAATGGAATGAATTTCTCAGTTTTTGTTTGCCTGACAGGTACTTTTGAAAGATAATTGTTTTGGATAGAAAGTTCTTAGTTTTTTGTCTGTTTTATTTCATAACTTTTAATATCTCATGTTACTTTACTGTAGCTTTCATGACTTCTAACAAGAAAACTGGTGTAATTCTTATCCGTGTTCTTTTATAGATAAGGTCTTGTTTTCCTTTGGTTTCTTTCTATATATATATATATATATATTTTTAATTTGGTTTTCTGCAGTTTGAATAGGATAAGCCTAGATGAGGATTATTTTCTGCTTGATGTTTATCCTGCTTGATGTTCTCTGGACTCTCTAATCTGTGGTTTGGTGCTTCTCATTAATTTTGGAACATTCTCCGAAAACATTCTTGTTTTTGAAACATTTTGACATGAAATATAGAATATACCCCATTTCCTCTTTCTCCTTCTTATTTTTTGATCACGCATATCTTACACCTTTGGAAATTGTCTCTCAGTTCTTGACTGTTGTGTTACTTTCCATTCTTGTTTATCATTTTCTTTTAGTTAGGAAAGTTTCTATTGAGGTATCTTGCAGCTCACTGGTTGTTTCCTTGACCATTCTTCATCTATCAGTGATTGCATTAATGACACTCTTCATTTCCGTTGCTTTTTAAATTCTTATTTCTAACATTTCCTTTTGATTCTTTCTTAGCATTTCGACCTTTCTGTTTATATAACTCCTTTGTTCTTCCCTGTTGTTAGCTTTTCCATAAGAGGCATTTACATATTAGTCAGAGTAATTTTGAATCTCCTGTCTGGTAATTCCAAAATCTGTACCAAAATTTAGTATAATTTTGATGCTTGCTTTGTTTTTTGAGACTATGCTTTGTTTTACCTTTAGCATACTGTATTAATCAGGGTTCTCTAGGGGGATGGAACTAATAGGATAGATATATAGTTGGAGGGGAAATTACTATGGAGTATTTAATCACACAGTCACAAGGTGAAGTCCCACAATAGGCCATCTGCAAGCTGAGGAGCAAGGGAGCTAATCTGAGTCCCAAAACTCCAAAAGTAGGGAAGCCAACCGTATAGCCTTCAATCTGTGACCAAAGGTCTGAGAGCTCCTGGCAAACCACTGGTGTAAGTCCAAGCGTTCAAAAGGTTAAGAACTTGGAGTCTGATGTTCAAGGACAGGAAGCATCCAGCACAGAAGGAAAGATGAAGGCTGAAAGACTTAGGCTAGTCTAGTCCTTCTATGTTCCTCTGCCTGCTTTTATCCTAGACGTGTTGGCAACTGATTAGATAGTGACCATCCAGTTCGAGGATGGGTTTGCCTCTTCAACTCCACCAACTCAAATGTTAATCTCCTGTGGCAACACCCTTACAGACACACTCAGGAACAATACTTTGCACCCTTCAATCCAATCAAGTCAACATTGTATATTAACCATCACACACACCTTGTAATTTTATTGCTGAAAGCTATGCTATAATGTATTTCATCATAGCAACTGAGGAAATTTGGCCTTCGGTGTGAAGTTTTAAGTTAATTTGGCTAGGAGTTAGACTGTGTTAAATGTTTGCTATACCTGTAGGTGCCAGAGACTTTAATTTCTTGTTATGTCTTGTTTTATTCCAATTATTATTTGTTGTGCTCTCCCTAAAATCTCCTTTTTAAATAGATTAAGTGACTTTTGGCTCTTTCAGCTCTATAATTCCTTGTTATTATACTTGAGCCCTGCTGCTGTGGTAATAGTAGAATAGAAACATAGTTCTATAATTCTGTAATAACTTTCCGTCTCTAGTGGGTCTATGTTCCTAGGATGTGTCAATAGTAAGTGTTTTCTACCTGTCTAAACTCCATTTTAGATAGGACAGGAAGGCTAGAGGGGGCTTTAGCTAGGTGCTTTTACTTCCCCCAGGGTTGCATAAAACTCTAGTAAAGATAGTTTCTGTTATCAGAGGCCTTTATCAATCATGATTTTTGGCTCTTCACTATGAGAACCTATTGGGATCCTTATGGTTAAATCCTTTGAATGAGTAGGGGTCCTCCCAAGACTACATTTCCCCAGGAAGTTTCCACTCTCACGCTGGTTTAAACTCAGTATTTTGTCCAAGTTACCATGTAAGTGTTGCCACCCTATTGTGGCTCCAGTGGCTTCTGCTTCAGGTAAATTGATCTCAGGTGTGACATTCTGAATTCACTTGTATTGCAGATTTCAAGGTGACAGTTTGTCCTATGACATCAATTTTTTGATGGGTCTAATAAGTCATTAATCTTCAGGATGTTTAAATTTTTTCATGTTGTAAGGACAGGAATAACCACTTCAAAGGTATTAACAACTCAGAACTGAAACTAGAATGCCTACTTATACTTTTAAGAACATTAGCTTATATCAGGAAAGTGAATGGTTTATTCAAGGCTTGAAATAGATTTTGCTTTCTGAACAAATAAAATATAAATTCAGTCAATAGAATGAGTAACTCCACCTATCGAATTTAGTGAATAAAAATTTTCAACCATAAATTAAATATGAATTGTACATGTATAAATAAAAATGAGTAGCATATACACATATAAAATGTATATATGTTATTTTGAATAACACTGTATGTATATAGTGTATATATACATATATTTTATATACACGGTGTATATTTTATATACATATACACTGTGTAAATATACACATTTTATATATATCATCTATGTATATAGATGTGTATATACATATATACACACGTCCATATATATAAAATTTATATATTGTATATTTGTGTATTAATATACAATATATAGAATAATATATTTGGATGTGTATATATATTTCTTATCTGTATTTAGATATATAATACACACTTTATTGCTAAGAAAAAAAAAGCTAACCATCATTTGAGCCTTCAGGGAGTCATAATCTTTTAGCTGCTGGAGTGACTTTCTTCATTGTTGATAGCTGCTGACTAATGTGTATGTGTGTATATATACAGACACTTTCATATATATATACACACATTCATATATATAGGTTATATATGCACACATGTATAATTCACGTGTCTGTGTGTATGTGTATATATATATATTGCTGTATATATATGGAATTGCACGTTCAGTTCCAAACCACTGTAATAAATACAAATCTGCCATAAAGCAAGTCACAAGATTTTTTGTTTGTTTCCCAGTGCATTTAAAAGTTACATTTATACTATATTGTCATCTAGTAAGTGTACAATAGCATTATACCTAAACATTTATGTAAGTTAATTTAAAAATACTTCATCGCTAATAAAAGCTAACAATAATTTGAGCCTTCCGTGAGTCATGATCTTTTACCTGGTGGAGGTTTTTGCTTCAATGTTGACAGCTGCTGACTGATTAGGGTGGTGGTGGCTGAAGATTGCATAGGCTGTGGCAATTTCTTAAAATAAAACAACATTTGCCACATCAGTTGATTCTTCCTTTCACAAAGCATTTCTCTGTATCATATCCTGCTCAGACTCAATCCTGAATTTACCAGTTCCATCTAGTGATGTACTGTCGCTACGCACATTTGTCATTGTGACTTCGTGGGACCAATGGAGCCCAGATCATAATCAGTAGTTCTTGGTGCATGGCCACTTGATGTCACATGATCGCATGTGCTGTCCCTGCCAAAGCCCTGACATGCCGAGGATATTACAAAAACATATAAATCTCTGCTGAGCATGGCACAACCTTACTGCAGTCTCTCAGAAGCTGAATGTTTATTCTCCCTCTGGGGTTTTCTTTAAGCTGATTATTACATCATTTCCTACCACTGAATTTTCCAGTAACAGCATGCATTTGACTGTAGGTTCAGGTGGAAAATCCTACATTTCTTTCTTTTTTCCTAGTAAGGCATAACAATGTATTTCTTAGTCTCAACATAGGTTAAAAACAACATATGCCGGCAAGGCTGTGGAGAACAGACGATGCTTTTGCACTATTGGTAGGAATGTAAACTAGTTCATCCACTGTGGGAAACAGTTTGGAGATTTCTCAAAGAACTTAAAATAGAATTACCATTTAAACCAGGAATCCCACTGCTGGATATATACCCAAAGAAAAATAATTCATTTTGTCCAAAAGACACATGCACCCATATGTTCATTGCAGTGCTATTCAAATTAACAAAGGCATGAATCAATCAACCTATGCACCCATCAACAGTGGATGGGATACATAAAATATGGTACATATAAACCCTGAAATACTACAAATACATGAAAAAAAAAAAAATGAAGTCATGCCCTTTACAGCAACATGGATGAACATGGAGACCATCATCCTAAGAAAGCTAATCCAAGAACAGGGAGCCAAACACTGCATGTTCTCACTTATAAGTGAGACCTAAACATTAAAAACACATCATTGTAAAGACAGGAACAACAGACACTGGGGACCACTAGATGGGGAAGTAACAAAGAGGAGTATGGGCTGAAAAACTGCCTATTGGATATTATGCTTACTGCCTGAGATGTATATGAAATACACAAGGCTCAAAGATGTATATAAAATGTAGCACATGATCAGGGAAATAGAAACTGACTATACTTCAGCTTTATTTTCTCCCTTTGGCATTAATAAAAGGGATACTATGTCAGATAATGACACTTTTACATGATAATTTTAGGAACATTTAGAAATTCTGGTCAGGTGATATTGCATAAATAATGTGCTCAAATTTCAATTAGTATTCAAATAAACAAGCATTTCTTAAATCATTAAGGATAGCTATGCAAAGATGAAAGAAAATACAAAAATGTAACAAAACTGCATGTGTATCCTTTAGTCTATAATAAAAGTTGAAATTATTTAATAATAAAGAATAAAAATAAGAACTGCAGATAACAAAGGTTCAAAAATGTATATAAAAAGTATTACATGATCAGGGAAATACAAGCTGACTATACTTCAACTTTATTTTCTACCTCTGACATTAATAAAAGTGATAATATGTGAGATAATGACACTTTCACATAAAAACTTCTTTAGGAACATTTAAAAATTCTGGCCAAGTGATATTGCATGAATAATTTATTCAAATTTCATTTTGCATTCAAATAAATGAAAGTAGTTTTAAAATCACTAAGGATAGTTATGCAAAGATGAAAGATAATACAGAAATAAAAGCATATTTATTAGATAGTCTTAAATATCAGATATTTCTAATGTATAATTAGTATACACTAGATTACAATCACTTCAAAAATATGTTTAATTAGTTACTGAAGAAAAGTAAACCCTGTTAAATTAATTTATATTTATATGTTTTATATATTTATTAAAAATCTATTTATCATTTTAAAATTATAATTTTAACAGAAAAAGAGCTCATATGCATTACACAAATTAATGGTAAAAGAAAATCCATGCCTCCACTGCTCATCTTTGGAAATAAAATAGTATCAGTATTTTTCCAGCTGTCCCTTTAAAACAGTATATACTGGGGTCTCAAACTTAAAGGAAACCATAATATTGAGTTTTGTATTAAATATTAGACATTTTCAGATTTTAAACCAAATAAGTATACATACATAAATAATATTGATTTTGCATGTTTTTAAGTTTCATATAAATAGAAATGTACCATATATTTTCTCCAAATTTGCCTTTTTGCGTAATATAATTTGTGAGATTCATGTATGTTCATGCCTGTGTCTTTATTATATTTGTGTTCTCTGCTCGATAACATATGTTCATACTGAGCTAATATTATTAAATTACTAAACTCTTCCCCTGCTTTATTGATATCTGCATTGTTTTCAATTTCACATTATTCTAATAAATGCAGCAATGACTAATTTTTAACATATACCTAAGTACTCTTGACCAATTGTTTCTCTAAGAGTAAAATTACTGAACCTCAGAATATGTACATATGTTTCTGTATCATTTGAAATTTAATGTACTTATTTTCTCAGTTGAGTAAACTAGTGTTTGAGTTGAAATTTGTTTTTGACCATTTACCTACCTTGGGCCCGAGGTTGAGATTTTTATACATACACATAATGCTTCCTATGTATATTTATATTTTTATGTTTATATAAATATAGACTAATGTGATATGTGTATATTCGTTTATATTCATATAAACTAATTGCCACTAAATATGTATATAGTGTATTCTATTTATATTCATATATATTTAGAAATACATAATTTTCTATTCAATAAAATGCATACTCATTGAATTGTCATTTTCATTATTTTTGTTGTTGCTGCTGTTGATTACAGGAATTCTTGCTTCTTTTAGTATGCTAATACATTTCAATTAAGAGCATAAAATATATATTTCTATGTCTTTTTGATGGACAAATTTTCTTATTTTAGCGATATTTTCAAATTTGTCACAAGCCTAAAGTATACTCCCCAAAAAATCAAGTGCATACTTAAATATATTTAGTTGAAACAAAAAATATTTGCTTTACTTTTTTCTTTTAACTTTTATTTTAGGTTTAGGGATACATGTTCAGGTTTCTTATAAAGATAAATTTGTGTTACAGGAGTTCATTGTACAGATTATTTCATCACTCAGGTACTAATCCTAGTATCCATCAGTTATTTTTCCTGATCCTCTCCCTCCTTGCACCCTTCACCCTCTGATAGGCCCCAGTGTCAGTTGTTCCCTTCTTTGTGTCCATGTTCTCATCCTTCAGTTCCCACTTATAAGTGAGAGTGTACAGTATTTGGTTTTCTGTTCCTGCACTAGTTTGCTAAGAACAATGGCCCCTGGCTCTATCCATGTTCCTACAAAAGACATGATCTCATTCTTGTTTATGATTCCGTAGCATTTGATAGTGTATATATACCACATTTTCATTATCCAATCTGCCATTGATGGACATTTAGGTTGATTCTACATCTTTACTATTGTAAATAGTGCTGTAATGAACATATGCATGCATGTGTCTTTATTAATAGAATGATTTATATTCCCTTGGCTATATATTGAGTAATGGGATTGCTGGGTTAAACACTAGTTATGTTTTTTGCCCTTTGAGGAATCACCACACTGGCTTCCACAATGTTTAACTAATTTACACGCCCACCAGCAGTGTATAGGTGCTCCCTTTTCTATCCAACCTCACACGCATCTGTTATTTTTTGACTTTGTAGTAATAGCCAATCTGACTTGTGTGAGATGGTATCTCACTGTGGTTTGATTTCCTTTTCTCTGATTATCAGTGATATTGAGCTTTTTTTTTTTCATATGCTTTTAGGCCACATGTGTGTCTTCTTTTCAAACGTATCTGCTCATTTCCCCCCGCCCCTTTTGTAATGGAATTGTTTTCCTATAAATTGTTTTCTTATAAATTGTTTTCTTATAAATGGAATTGAAGTTCTTTATAGATTCTGGATATTAGACTTTTGTCAAATGCATCATTTGCAAATATTTTCTCCCATTCCATAGGCTGTCTCGTTACTCTGTCGATGGTTTTGTTTTGCTGTCAGAAGCTCTTTAATTAGATATCATGTGTCAATTTTCACTTTTGTTGCAACTGGAATCTTTGTCATGATATCTTTGCCAGTCCTATGTCCAGAATGGCATTGCCTAGGTTGTCTTCTGGGTTTTTTTTTTTTTTTTTTTTTTGATAGTTTGGAGTTTTACATTTAAATCTTTAATCCATCTTGAGTTGATGTTTATATATTGTGTAAAGAAGGAGTCCAGTTGCAGTCTTCTGCCTATGGCTAGCCAGTTAACACAGCACCATTTATTGAATAGGGAGTCCTTTCTGCATTGCTTGTTTTTGTCAGCTTTGTCAAAGATCAGATAGTTGTAGGTTTGCAGCCTTATTTCTGAGTTCTCTATCCTGTTTCCTCTATGTATCAGTTTTTATACCAGTACCATGCTGTTTTGGTTACTGTGGCTTTGTAGTATAGTTTGAAGTAGGGTAATGTGATGCTTTCATCTTCGTTCTTTTTTCTTAGTATTACTTTGACTTTTCTTGCTTTCTTTTGGTTCTGTATGATTTTTAAAATAGTTTTTTTTATTAGTTCTGTGAAGAATGTCATTGTTAGTTTCACAGGAAGGGCATTGAATCTGTAAATTGCTTTGGGCAGTATGGGCATTTTAATGATATTGATTCTTTCTATTCATGATCATTGAATGTTTTTCCATTTGGATAATCTGATTTCTTTGAGCAGTATTTTGTAATTCTCATTGTAGAGATGTTTTTGTCTGGTAGGCTGTACTCCTAGGTATTTTATTGTTTTAGTGGCAAATATGAATGAGGTTGTGTGCCTGATTTGGCTCTCAGCTTGGATATTGCTTGTATATAGGAATGCAAGTGATTTTTTTTGTACATTAGTTTTTTATCCTGGAACTTTACCAAAGTTCTTTATCAGCTAACAGAGATCTTGGGCTGAGACTATGGGGTTTTCTAGATATAGAATCATGTCATCTGCAAACAGGGTTAGTTTCACTTCTTCTCTTCCTATTTGGATGCATTTTATTTCTTTCTCTTACATGATAGGACTTCCAATACTATACTGAATAGGAGTGGTTAGAGAGGGCATCCTTTTCTTGTGTTGATTTTCAAGAGGGAATGCTACCAGCTTTTGTCCATTCAGTATGATTTTTGTCTGTGGGTTTATCGCAGATGACCTTTATTATTTTGAGGTGTATTTCTTCAATATCTAATTTATTGAGAGTTTTTAACATAAAGGGATTTTGAATTTTATAAAAACCTTTTCTACATTTATTGTCATAATCATGTGGTTTTTGTCTTCATTTCTGTTTGTATGATGAGTCACATTTATTGATTTGCATATATTGAACCAACCTTGCATTCTAAGGATAAAACCTACCTGACTGTGGTGGATTAGCTTTTTGATGTGCTGCTAGTGTTTTGTTGAGGGTTTTTGCACAGATGTTTATCAAATATATTGGCCTGATGTTTTCTTCATTTTGTGGTGTCTCTGCCAGGTTTTGGTATCAGGATGATGCTGGCTTTTTATAATGAGTTAGGGAGGAGTCTTTCTGCTCAGTTTTTTGGAATAGTTTCAGTAGAAATTCTTCCTGCATTTCTTTGTACATCTGGTAGAATGTGGCCATGAATCCACTGGGTCCTGAGTTTTATTCAGTTGGTAGGCTATTTATTACTGATTGAATTTTACAGCCCATTACTGATCTGTTCAGGGATTCAATTTCTTCATGAGTTAGCCTTGGTAGGGTGTGTGTACCCAGTACTTTATCCATTTCTTCTAAGTCTTCTAGTTGGTGTGCATATAGGTGTTCTGGTTTGATCATTATTTGTTCCTTTAGAGTTAATGGTAAACTCCTCTTTGTCGTTTCTAATAGTGTTCATTTGGAGATTCTCTCTTTTCTTCTCTGTCAGTCTAGCTAGTTGACTATCTACCTTATTATTTTTTTCACAAAACAAAACTTTGGATTTATTAATTTTTTGAACAATTTTTTTGTCCCAATCTACTTCATTTCAGCTTTAATTTTGGTTATAACTATTCTTCTGCTAGTTTTGAGTTTGGTTTCTTGCTTCTCTAGTTTGTTGTTATTGTTGTGATGTTTGTTTATTTGAGATCTAACTTTTTGATGTGGACATTTAGTGCCATAAATTTCCCTCTTAACACTGCCTTAGATGGTCCCAGAGAGGTTGATATGTTATATCTTTGGTCCTATAAGTTTCAAAGAAGCTCTTGATTTCTGCCTTAGTTTCATTATTTACTCAAAAGCCACTCAGAAGCAGGTTGTTTAATTCCATGTAATTATATGACTTTGAGTGATTTTTTTAGTCTTCAATTCTATTTCAACTGTGCTGTGGTCCAAAAGAGTGGTTGGTATATTTCTTTTTTTTATAGTTATAAAAGGATCAACTTAACAGGAGGATATAACGATTGTAAATATACATGTACACTGGAGCACCCAGATCTATAAAGCAAATATTAGATCTAAAGGCAAATATAGATCTCAATACAATAACAGCTGAGGACTTCAACACCCACTCTTAGCATTGGACAAATCATCTAGACAGAAAATCATCAAAGAAATATTAAATTTAGACTGCATCACAGACCAAATGACTTAACAGACATTTATAGAACATTTCATCCAACAGCTGCACAGTACACATTCTTTTCATCAGCATATATAATGTCCTTCAGGATGGACTATATGTTAGGACACAAAACAAATCTCAAAAAGGTTATCCAAAAAAATTTTTTTGTATTGTATTTTAAGTACTAAGGTACATGTGAACAACATGCAGGTTTGATACATAGGTATACATGTGCCATGTTGGTTTGCTGCACCCATCAACTCATCATTTACATTAGGTATTTCTCCTAATGCTATCCCTCTCATAGGCCCCCATTCCCCGAGAGGCCCCAGTGTATGATGTTCCCTGACCTGTGTCCAAGTGTTCTCTTTATTCAATTCCCACCTATGGGTGAGAACATGTGGTTTTCTGTCTTTGTGATAGTTTGCTGAGAATAATGGTTTCCAGCTTCATCCATGTCCCTACAAAGGACATGAACTCATCGTTTTTCATGGCTGCATGGTACTCCATAGTGTATATGTGCCACATTTTCTTAATCCAGTCTATCATTAATGGACATTTGGGTTAGTACCAAGTCTTTGCTATTGTGAATAGTGCTACAATAGACATACATGTGCATGTGTCTTTATAGTAGCATAATTTATAATCCTTTGGGTACATACCCAGTAATGGGATCACTGGGTCAAATGGTATTTCTAGTTCTAGATCCTTGAGGAATCACCACACTGTCTTCCACAA
Organism: Chlorocebus sabaeus; assembly: GCF_047675955.1. Lineage (NCBI taxonomy): Eukaryota > Metazoa > Chordata > Mammalia > Primates > Cercopithecidae > Chlorocebus > Chlorocebus sabaeus. The sequence continues at coordinate 17,288,455 of NC_132927.1, read as the reverse complement.
CGGTTGAACTAATTTACACTCCCGCCAGCAGTATAAAAGCATTCTTATTTCTCCATATCTTCTCCAGCATCTGTTGTTTCCTGACATTTTAATGATCATCATTCTAACTGGCATGAGATGGTATCTCATTGTGCTTTTGATTTGCATTTCTCTGATGACCAGTGATGATGAATATTTTTTCATGTGTCTGTTGGCTGCATAAATGTCTTCTCTGAAAAGTGTTCATATCCTTTCCCCAGTTTTTGATGGAGTAGTTTGATTTTTTTCTTGTAAATTTGTTTAAGTTCTTTGTAGATTCTAGATATTAGCCCTTTGTCAGTTGGGTAGATTGCAAAAATTTTCTCCCATCCTGTAGGTTACCTGTTCATGCTGAGGATAGTTTCTTTTGCTGTGCAGAAGCTCTTTAGTTTAATTCAATCCCATTTGTCCATTCTGGCTTTGTTGCCATTGCTTTTGGTGTTTTAGTCATGAAGTCCTTGCCCATGCCTATGTTCTGAATGGTATTGCCTAGATTTTCTTCTACAGTTTTTATGGTTTTGGGTCTAACATTTAAGTCTTTAATCCATCCTGAATTAATTTTTGTATAAGGTGTAAGGAAGGGATCCAGTTTCAGCTTTCTACATATGGCTAGCCTGTTTTCCCAGAAATATTTATTACATAGGGAATCCTTTCCCTATTTCTTGTTTTTGTCAGGTTTGTCAAAGATCAGATGGTTGTACATGTGTGGTGTTATTTCTGAGGCTTCTGTTCTGTTCCAGTGGCCTATTCCTCTGTTTTGGTACCAGTACCAAGGCATGTAGCCTTGATTGGGGTATTTCATTTCTTTTTTGTTTGCTGATCTTATGGTGTGGTCAAATATTATCTGATGGTGTGGTTAATTTTAGAGTATGTGCTCTGTGGTGATGAGAATGTATATTCCGTTGTTTTTGGGTAGGGAGTTCTGTAAAAGTCTATTAGGTCCATTTGGTCCAGTGTTGACTTCAGGTCCTGAATATCTGTTAATTTTCTGCCACAGTAATCTGTCTAATAACATCAGTGGGGTGTGGAATTCTCCCACTAGTATTGTGTGGGAGTCTTAACGTTTCTTTAAAAGTCTCTAAGAATTTACTTTACGAATCTGAGTGCTCCTGTGTTGGGTGCATGTATATTGAAGCTAATTAGGTTTTCTTGTGGAATTGAATCATTTGCCATTATATATTCCCCTTCTTTGTCTTTTTTATCTCTGGTAGTTTAATGTCTGTTTTGTCTGAAATTAAGATTGCACCCCCTACTTTTTATCTGTTTTCCATTTGCTTGGTAGATTTTTCTCCATCCCTTTCTTTTGAGCTTAGGAGTGCCATAGCATGTGATATGAGCCTCTTGAAGACAGCATATAATTGAGTCTTGCTGAAATGAATACTTTGACTCTTTTATACCATCACTTTCAGAGATAAATATTATAAATTCCTTGGAGGATGCATTTCTATACTTTTATAATTAAAACCTTTCTTATTTTATAGATATTTTATCTTCTTACATATAGGTGATAATATTAATTATGTATTTCTAATCACATGTATACCAAGTTATAACTGTAGTGTTTATTTAATAAAGTTCATTCATTTTGATCTATTATTTTTTCTTATATACCTAAAATGATTATTTCTATTTATCCAGTTTGGTTAATTTTTAACAAATTATTGTATTTATTAATTTTGTTCATATTGATTATTTGTGGTTACTATTAATCTACATTTTAAGCTACCAGTAGCATCAATAATGTTGATTGGTTGTCTATGTTTTCTGCAGTGTCTATGTAAGAGGAATAAGTTGCTGAATGGAGCTATGGATTGCATTTTTTCCTTAGTTAAGTAAGTAGGCATATGTGGATGAGCAAATAAATGTTCTGAGAAAAGCAGGCTGGCAGCAAGGAAAGAGGCAAGGCCTTTTGTCTGCTTGGTTAGCATCTGTGCAGACCCTGACTAGAACTGATTGGTGGCTACATTGAATAAAAAGTGTTGGTGGGATTGTAAACTGGTTCAACCATTGTGGAAAACAGTATGGCGATTCCTCAAGGATCTAGAACTAGAAATACCGTATGACCCAGCCATCCCATTACTGGGTATACACCCAAAGGATTATAAATCATGCTGCTATAAAGACACATGCACCTGTATGTTTATTGTGGCACTATTCACAATAGCAAAGACTTGGAACCAATCCAAATGTCCATCAGTGACAGACTGGATTAAGAAAATGTGGCACATATCCACCATGGAATACTATGCAGCCATAAAAAAGGATGAGTTCGTGTCCTGTAGGGACATGGATGCTGCTGGAAATCATCATTCTCAGCAAACTATTGCAAGAACAGAAAACCAAACACCGCATTTTCTCACTCATAGGTGGGAATTGAACAATGACATCACTTGGACTCTGGAAGGGGAACATCACACACTGGGGCCTATTATGGGGAGAGGGGAGTAGGGAGGGATGGCATTGGGAGTTATACCTGATGTAAATGACGAGTTGATGGGTGCTGACGAGTTGGTGCACACCAACATGGCACAAGTATACATATGTAACAAACCTGCACATTGTGCACATGTACCCTAGAACTTAAAGTATAATTTTAAAAATAAAAAAGTGAGCTTCTCAGTGATTGGGGTATTTTAAAGAAAACCCAAGTAGAAGTGCAAGTGATTAATAAATTTTGAATTAGAGATACACAAGAGCTGTAGACAATTCAGAGGAGCTGCCACATTAGCTTATTCTAAAAAAAAATAATTTTAGGATTTCAATCACTGATGAAAGGATGTGGTAGGATTATAGTATATGGCAACTGAGCATATAAAAGCAGTTTTGAAGAAAACTATGTAAGGGGTTTTTTACTGAACTGAGTAGATTTGAGAATGTATATTATAAAGCCAAACAGATTATAAATTGTGTCTCATAGCACAATGAAATGAAATCAAGAGCTAGAATCAGATAGAGTCAAGTTTAGCAGCAACAGCACTTAATTATATTCAAATATTTTTCAAAAGACAAAAAGTTTTTCAAACATAACAGGCTAAAATGAACTTTTGCTCACTGATATTATTTACTAACTTTTTGAAAATAAATTTGAAACAATAAGCATAGTTATTCTACAATCTTTCAGTATGTAATGATGTCATATTTGAAATATCGCTTCAATAAAAAAATCCTCATAATCAAGAATGATTTAATATGAATGTATTCTATAAATGAAATGTATTCATATATTTTTGCTAAATAATAATAATTATTAGAGATGTATTGGTGATATATCAGGTGATATGCAAAATAAATACTGTATAAATAAATTATTACATATAAGTTATATTAGAATAGATAACAGTTATTATTTTAGAGCTAAGTTGTCTCACAAAAATCATAAATTTCTCTGATGATTCAAGTTAACACCCTTAGTTCTTCAAAAGTAAATATAGAGTCTTTTCATTCAATAGTCAACGCATTCAAGGATGACACAACTTATGTCATCTTAAAGTACTAAAACTGAGAAAAAGCTTCAAAACATAATAGACATAGTAACTTAATATCACATTATTATCTCTTACTGAGATTAATATAATACAGATAAACCTGTAAGTTTATTCTTAAAAGTTTAGAAGTAGTGTACTATGATTTTCTACTAAATGACATTACAAAATATTAGACAACTTTTCTCAGTGTATACTTTGGCTTAAAGCAGAAAAAAAAAAGCTTGCATTATTTAATGATTATTTAATGTAAGTGACTATATACTAGCTAGGAAATACTTTCAAAGTGTCAAAAAAAAAAAAAACCTTTATACTCATACAACCAGATATTTATTAATAATATCAACACAGTAGACTGAAGAGCAAACTATAACAGCTCAGTAACTTTACCCATCTTATGATGGGTATAGGACATTATCATAAATGTGCAGTTGCCAAATATATCCCATAGACTTTAAATTCATTGTCATATGAATATTCACCACAATTCACTGCTCAACTCACCTTTTATTGTGGTGACAATCTTCTCATCATTTATGACACTGTAAGGTTTATAGAACAATCATCCTTATCCATGCTTAACATATTTTGTTTAAATGTGAGTGATTTTTTTTTGCATCTTAATTTTACAGTTAGTTTGTAACTCTCTACAGATTTAGTTTTTCCCTGAAGATACAAATCAAACAAACGGCCAACTCTGAAACATATCTATTATTTGCTTGACTCGTAAAAAAAAAAAAAAAAGTTTTAGATTATCCTAATTTGCTGTTTTTCAAGCTGACGTATGTATCTCTTTTTTACATAGTCATGTATTCTTGTTCATACAAAATTAGTATATTTTAAATAATAGAACATGGATCATAACTAAACACAGAAGTTATAGTGCATTTACACAATTAAAATTCAACTCTTTAATAAGATTGATCACTTACAAATAATTTAATATTACAATCTTAAAACAATGATTAGTTTGATAACTATTACCCTTATGAAATAGCAAAACACTAAAGCATATGATGCTTTCACTTATACTTTTATACAAGAAAATGAAAGTTTCTCAGATAAACCCTGTGGAGTTGAAAGTTATAACAGTTACTCAATAAAAAATCTGCTTCTACAGTATGATTCTTTTCATGGTCTTTCATTTTTAAAAATTAATGATATGCACTGATTTCTCATCTATATATTTTTTAGTGAACCTACTTAATAATACTATTCTTCAGAGCTCATTCCCTAAGTAGAGACAGTAAACAACAATGTGAAAAACAAAAGTTTTTTGTTTTTCAGAACTATCCTTATTCACTGTAATTGAACCAGGAGCTAGCTTTGTTTCTTTCTCCACTTACAGAAGACAGAAGCCTCTCAAACTAACAAATAAACTAGCTAATGATCTTACTTTTCTGCCTTTATTTATTTAGATTAAAGTTCTGGTGTGGTAAAAACATCTGTTCGTTCTCACCCAGCTATGAGCTGAGTCCTGCTCCATACCCCACATTTATATGAAGAAGTCTTAACTCCCAGTACTTAATAATGTGACTGTATTTAAGGATAAGTCTTCCAAGAAGTCATTAAGATTAAATGAGGTAAGTAGGGTAGGTCCTAACCCAATATGACTGTGGTAATCTTGATCTCAGACTTTTATCTTCCAGAAATGTAAGAAAACAAATTTCTGTTGTTTTTAAACTACTCAGTCTGTTGTCCTTGTTATGTCAGTTCTAGCAAACTAATATCAGCAGAAATATTCTTCCATCACTTTCTAAATTGGTAAAATACTCAAAGTAGATTTTAAATGGAATTTAAATGAATGGATAAACGGATAAATGGAACTTCATTAGTGACAAAAGTAGTAATTAATGGAAGTTCATTAGTCCAAAAGTAGTAGGTTTATTTATCCTCATAGTAGTTTTCAGATAAATGTTAGCAAATGATATTTAGATCTTTGCCTGCTTGGAGGATTCTTGTTATTTCTCTCTAGTCAAACAAATACAAGCGAAACATTTTTCTTTCATTAATCATCTCTAAAATGGCCTTAATTATTGAGTATCATTTTATTTATATCATGACTATTTCACCATCCATTTCTTTTTAAGTCAGATAAATATTACCATCTTCATTACATAGGTACAAACACCATAAACATGCAGATGTAGAAGTCCTGCAGATATGGTTAGTGAAAAAGTCTCTTACATTCATCTCCATACAATTTTAATACCAGTTTCCTCCACTGGATTTCTGAGGGCAGAGATCAGAGTTATTTAATCTTTAGATATTCAGTGTATAACACAGCACTCACGAACATGCTAGATGAATTTTCTTGTGTATGCTCACTTGCTTCTCCCTCCTAATAATCTCTTGAGTATCTTTGCTTGTTGAAATAATAAACTTTTATTTTATCTCCAGTTAAAGTCATTTCATCATCACAGTGTTTCCCAACTGTCTCAATTATCACTAATTATTACATTGTTTGAATTTATATATCATTGATGGGCACTTACTTTGCACTTACCATTCACTTTATCTAAGTCTGTGCCTCTAATCTTTCTCCACAAATATGTCGTTAGCTTTTTGTTAGAATGCCGTGTTATTATCAAAGACATTCTTGATATATTCTCTAGTGGAAATTATTATTTCATTATTGTTTATCTTCATACTTCCTGTCTTAGACTGTTTTATGCTGCTGTAACAAAATGCCACAGACTTGGTAATTTGTAATGAACAGAAACTAATTTGGCTCATGGGTCTGAAGGAAGTCTAAGATTGAAGGGTCGGAGAGGGGCGGAGCAAGATGGCTGAATAGGAACAGCTCCAGTCTCCAACTCAGAGCGCCAGCGACACAGAAGACCGGATTTTTCTGCATTTTCAACTGAGGTACTGGGTTCATCTCACTAGGGAGTGTTGCACAATCGGTGCTGGTCAGCTGCTACAGCCCGACCAGCAAGAGCTGAAGCAGGGTGAGGCATCACCTCACCTGGGAAGTGCAAGGGGAAGGGAATCCCTTTTCCTAGCCAGGGGAACTGACACACACAACACCTGGAAAATCGGGTAACTCCCACCCCAACACTGCGCTTTAAGCAAACGGGCACACCAGGAGATTATATCCCACACCTGGCCAGGAGGGTCCACGCCCACGGAGCCTCCCTCACTGCTAGCACAGCAGTGTGTGATCTAACCTCAAGGCAGCAGTGAGTCTGGGGGAGGGGTGCCTGCCATTGCTGAGGCTTGAGTAGGTAAACAAAGCCGCTGGGAAGCTTGAACTGGGTGGAGCTCACAGCATCTGAAGGAAACCTGCCTGTCTCTGTGGACTCCACCTCTGGGGACAGGGCAGAGCTAAACAACAACAACAACAAAAAAAAGCAGCAACCTCTGCAGACACAAACAACTCTGTCTGACAGCTTTGAAGAGAGCAGTGGATCTCCCAACACGGAGGTTGAGATCTGAGAAGGGACAGACTGCCTGCTCAAGTGGGTCCCTGACCCCTGAGTAGCCTAACTGGGAGACATCCCCCACTAGGGGCAGTCTGACACCCCACACCTCACAGGGTGGAGAACACCCCTGAGAGGAAGCTTCCAAAGCAAGAATCAGACAGGTACACTCGCTGTTCAGAAATATTCTATCTTCTGCAGCCTCTGCTGCTGATACCCAGGCAAACAGGGTCTGGAGTGGACCTCAAGCAATCTCCAACAGACCTACAGCTGAGGGTCCTGATGGTTAGAAGGAAAACTATCAAACAGGAAGGACATCTACACCAAAACCCCATCAGTACGTCACCATCATCAAAGACCAGAGGCAGATAAAACCACAAAGATGGGGAAAAAGCAGGGCAGAAAAGCTGGAAATTCAAAAAATAAGAGCGCATCTCCCCCTGCAAAGGAGCGCAGCTCATCGCCAGCAACGGATCAAAGCTGGACGGATAATGACTTTGATGAGATGAGAGAAGAAGGCTTCAATCCATCAAACTTCTCAGAGCTAAAGGAGGAATTACGTACCCAGCGCAAAGAAACAAAAAATCTTGAAAAAAAAAAGTGGAAGAATTGATGGCTAGAGTAATTAATGCAGAGAAGCTCATAAACGAAATGAAAGAGACGAAAACCATGACACGAGAAATACATGACAAATGCACAAGCTTCAGTAACCAACTCGATCAACTGGAAGAAAGAATGTCAGCGATTGAGGATCAAATGAATGAAATGAAGCAAGAAGAGAAACCAAAAGAAAAAAGAAGAAAAAGAAATGAACAAAGCCTGCAAGAAGTACGGGATTATGTAAAAAGACCAAATCTACGTCTGATTGGGGGACCTGAAAGTGAGGGGGAAAATGGAACCAAGTTGGAAAACACTCTTCAGGATATCATCCAGGAGAACTTCCCCAACCTAGTAGGGCAGGCCAACATTCAAATCCAGGAAATACAGAGAATGCCAGAAGATACTCCTCGAGAAGAGCAACTCCAAGATACATAATTGCCAGATTCACCAAAGTTGAAATGAAGGAAAAAATCTTAAGGGCAGCCAGAGAAAAAGGTCAGGTACCCACAAAGGGAAGCCCATCAGACTAACAGCAGATCTCTCGGCAGAAACTCTACAAGCCAGAAGAGAATGGGGGCCAATATTCAACATTCTTAAAGAAAAGAATTTTCAACCCAGAATTTCATATCCAGCCAAACAAAGTTTCATAAGTGAAGGAGAAATAAAATCCTTTACAGATAAGCAAATGCTTAGAGATTTTGTCACCACCAGGCCTGCCTTACAAGAGACCCTGAAGGAAAGCACCAAACATGGAAAGGAACAACCGGTACCAGCCATTGCAAAAACATGCCAAAATGTAAAGACCGTCGAGGCTAGGAAGAAAGTGCATCAACTAATGAGCAAAATAACCAGTTAATATCATAATGACAGGATCAAGTTCACACATAACAATATTAACCTTAAATGTAAATGGACTAAATGCTCCAATTAAAAGACACAGACTGGCAAACTGGATAAAAAGTCAAGACCCATCAGTCTGCTGTATTCAAGAGACCCATCTCACATGCAGAGACATACATAAGCTCAAAATAAAGGGATGGCGGATCTACCAAGCAAATGGAGAACAAAAAAAAGCAGGGGTTGCAATCCTAGTCTCTGATAAAACAGACTTTAAACCATCAAAGATCAAAAGAGACAAAGAAGGCCATTACATAATGGTAAAGGGATCAATTCAACAGGAAGAGCTAACTATCCTAAACATATATGCACTCAATACAGGAGCACCCAGATTCATAAAGCAAGTCCTTAGAGACTTAAAAAGAGACTTAGACTCCCATACAATAATCATGGGAGACTTCAACACTCCACTGTCAACATTACAGAGATCAACGAGACAGAAAGTTAACAAGGATATCCAGGAATTGAACTCATCTCTGCAGCAAGCAGACCTAATAGACATCGACAGAACTCTCCACCCCAAATCAACAGAATATACATTCTTCTCAGCACCACATCGCACTTACTCCAAAATTGAACACATAATTGGAAATAAAGCACTCCTCAGCAAATGTACAAGAACAGAAATTATAACAAACTGTCTCTCAGACCACACTGCAATCAAACTAGAACTCAGGACTAAGAAACTCAATCAAAACCACTCAACTACATGGAAACTGGACAACCTGCTCCTGAATGATTACTGGGTACATAACGAAATGAAGGCAGAAATAAAGATGTTCTTTGAAACCAATGACAACAAAGATACAACATACCAGAATCTCTGGGACACATTTAAAGCAGTGTGTAGAGGGAAATTTATAGCACTAAATGCCCACAAGAGAAAGCTGGAAAGATCTAAAATTGACATTCTAACATCACAATTAAAAGAACTAGAGAAGCAAGAGCAAACACATTCAAAAGCTAGCAGAAGGCAAGAAATAACTAAGATCAGAGCAGAACTGAAGGCGATAGAGACACAAAAAACCCTCCAAAAAATCAATGAATCCAGGAGTTGGTTTTTTGAAAAGATCAACAAAATTGACAGACCACTAGCAAGACTAATAAAGAAGAAAAGAGAGAAGAATCAAATAGACGCAATATAAAATGATAAAGGGGATATCACCACTGACCCCACAGAAATACAAACTACCATCAGGGAATACTGTAAACACTCCTACGCAAATAAACTAGAAAATCTAGAAGAAATGGATAATTTCCTGGACACTAACACTCTTCCAAGACTAAACCAGGAAGAAGTTGAATCCCTGAAGAGACCAACAGCAGGCTCTGAAATTGAAGCAATAATTAATAGCCTACCAACGAAAAAAAGTCCAGGACCAGATGGATTCACAGCTGAATTCTACCAGAGGTACAAGCAGGAGCTGATACCATTCCTTCTGAAACTATTCCAATCAATAGGAAAAGAGGGAATCCTCCCTAACTCATTTCATGAGGCCAACATCATCCTGATACCAAAGCCTGGCAGAGACACAACAAAAAAATGAGAATTTTAGATCAATATCCCTGATGAACAACGATGCAAAAATCCTCAATAAAATACTGGCAAACCGGATTCAGCAGCACATCAAAAAGCGTATCCACCATGATCAAGTGGGCTTCATCCCTGGGATGCAAGGCTGGTTCAACATTCGCAAATCAATAAACATAATCCAGCATATAAACAGAACTAAAGACAAGAACCACATCATTATCTCAATAGATGCAGAAAAGGCTTTTGACAAAATTCAACAGCCCTTCATGCTAAAAACGCTCAAGAAATTCGGTATTGATGGAATGTATCTCAAAATAATAAGAGCTATTTATGACAAACCCACAGCCAATATCATACTGAATGGGCAAAAACTGGAAAAATTCCCTTTGAAAACTGGCACAAGACAAGGATGCCCTCTTTCACCACTCCTATTCAACATAGTGTTGGAAGTTCTGGCTAGGGCAATCAGGCAAGAGACAGAAATCAAGGGGATTCAGTTAGGAAAGGAAGAAGTCAAATTGTCCCTCTTTGCAGATGACATGATTGTATATTTAGAAAACCCCATTGTCTCAGCCCAAAATCTCCTTAAGCTGATAAGAAACTTCAGCAAAGTCTCAGGATACAAAATTAATGTGCAAAAATCACAAGCATTCTTATACACCAGTGACAGACAAACAGAGAGCCAAATCATGAATGAACTTCCATTCACAATTGCTTCAAAGAGAATAAAATATTTAGGAATCCAACTTACAAGGGATGTAAAGGACCTCTTCAAGGAGAACTACAAACCACTGCTCAGTGAAATAAAAGAGGACACAGACAAATGGAAGAACATACCATGCTCATGGATAGGAAGAATCAATATCGTGAAAATGGCCATACTGCCCAAGGTTATTTATAGATTCAATGCCATCCCCATCAAGCTACCAATGAGTTTCTTCACAGAATTGGAAAAAACTGCTTTAAAGTTCATATGGAACCAAAAAAGAGCCCGCATTGCCAAGACAATCCTAAGTCAAAAGAACAAAGCTGGAGGCATCACGCTCCCTGACTTCAAATAATACTACAAGGCTACAGTAACCGAAACAGCATGGTACTGGTACCAAAACAGAGATATAGACCAATGGAACAGAACAGAGTCCTCAGAAATAATACCACACATCTACAGCCATCTGATCTTTGACAAACCTGAGAGAAACAAGAAATGGGGAAAGGATTCCCTATTTAATAAATGGTGCTGGGAAAATTGGCTAGCCATAAGTAGAAAGCTGAAACTGGATCCTTTCCTTACGCCTTATACAAAAATTAATTCAAGATGGATTAGAGACTTAAATGTTAGACCTAATACCATAAAAATCCTAGAAGAAAACCTAGGTAGTACCATTCAGGACATAGGCATGGGCAAGGATTTCATGTCTAAAACACCAAAAGCAACGGCAACAAAAGCCAAAATTGACAAATGGGATCTCATTAAACTAAAGAGCTTCTGCACAGAAAAAGAAACTACCATCAGAGTGAACAGGCAACCTACAGAATGGGAGAAAATTTTTGCAATCTACTTATCTGACAAAGGGCTAATATCCAGAACCTACAAAGAACTCAAACAAATTTACAAGAAAAAAACAAACAACCCCATCCAAAAGTGGGCAAAGGATATGAACAGACATTTCTCAAAAGAAGACATTCATACAGCCAACAGATACATGAAAAAATGCTCATCATCACTGGCCATCAGAGAAATGCAAATCAAAACCACAATGAGATGCCATCTCACACCAGTTAGAATGGCAATGATTAAAAAGTCAGGAAAGGGCCGGGCGCGGTGGCTCAAGCCTGTAATCCCAGCACTTTGGGAGGCCGAGACGTGCAGATCACAAGGTCAGGAGATCAAGACCATCCTGGCTAACACGGTGAAACCCCGTGTCTACTAAAAATAATACAAAAAACTAGCCGGGCGAGGTGGCGGCGCCTGTAGTCCCAGCTACTTGCGAGGCTGAGGCAGGAGAATGGTGTAAACCCAGGAAGCGGAGCTTGCAGTGAGCTGAGATCCGGCCACTGCACTCCAGCCTGGGTGACAGAGCAAGACTCCGTCTCAAAAAAAAAAAAAAAAGTCAGGAAACAACAGGTGCTAGAGAGGATGTGGAGAAATAGGAACACTTTTACACTGTTGGTGGGATTGTAAACTAGTTCAACCATTATGGAAAACAGTATGGCAATTCCTCAAGGATCTAGAACTAGAAGTACCATATGACCCAGCCATCCCATTACTGGGTATATACCCAAAGGATTATAAATCATGCTGCTATAAAGACACATGCACACGTATGTTTATTGCGGCACTATTCACAATAGCAAAGACTTGGAATCAACCCACATGTCCATCAGTGACAGACTGGATTAAGAAAATGTGGCACATATACACCATGGAATACTATGCAGCCATAAAAAGGATGAGTTTGTGCCCTTTGTAGGGACATGGATGCAGCTGGAAACCATCATTCTTAGCAAACTATCACAAGAACAGAAAACCAAACACCGCATGTTCTCACTCATAGGTGGGAACTGAACAATGAGATCACTTGGACTCGGGAAGGGGAACATCACACACCGGGGCCTATCATTGGGAGGGGGGAGGGGGGAGGGATTGCATTGGGAGTTATACCTGATGTAAATGACGAGTTGATGGGTGCTGACGAGTTGATGGGTGCAGCACACCAACATGGCACAAGTATATATATGTAACAAACCTGCACGTTATGCACATGTACCCTAGAACTTAAAGTATAATAATAATAAAAAAATAAAATAAAATTTTCCGATTCAAAAAAATAAAGAAGAATACTTAAGTGGCCAAAAAACATATGAAAAAATGCTTATCATCCCTAATCATCAGAGAAATGCAAATCAAAATCACAATGAGATACTCTCACACAGAATGGCTATTTTTAAAAAGTCAAAAAATAACAGATGCGGCAAGGCTGTGGAGAAAACGGAATGCTCAAAGCTGGTGGTAGCAATGTAAATTAGTTCAGTCACTATGGAAAGCAGTTTTGAGATTTCTTAAAGAACTTAAAACAGCGGTACTGTTTGACCCAGCAATCACCTTCCTGGGTAAATATCCCAAGGAGGATCAATCATTCTATCAAAAAGATACATGCATTCATATGTTCATCACAGTGCTATTTACAATAGCAAACACATGGAATAAACCCAGGTGCCCATCAACGGTGGACTGGATAAAGAAAATGTGGTATGTGTAAACCATGGAATAGTACAGAGTCATAAAAAAGAATGAAATAATGTTCTTTGTAGCAACATGGATGCAGCTAGAGGCCATTATCCTAATTGAATCAATGCAGAAACAGAAAACCAACACAATATACTTTCACTTATAATTTGAGTGCACATTGAGTGCACGTGGACATAATAATGAGAACAATAGTCCCTATGGACTCCTAGATCAGGGAAGGAGCAAGGAGCACAGGGATTGAAAAACTACCTATTGGGTACTAGGCTTGCTACCTAGGTGACAAGATGCATACCACAAACCTGAGCATCACATAATATACCCATGTAACAAACCTGCCCATGTACCCCCATACCTAAAATAAAAGTTAAAATTATTTTTTAAAAGGAAAATAAAAACAAAATCCCTATATTGTAAAAAAAAAAAAAAAAAAAAAAAAAAAATAGATTGAAGGGTCATGTCTAGTGAGGGCTTTCTTGCTGTATAATAGCATGGTGGAAGGGATTTCATGGGTGAGAGAGCATGAGCTAGAGAAGGAACCAAATTCACCCTTTATAAGTATCCCACTCATGAAAATGATGCCACTCTGCAATAATTGCATTAATCTATTCATGTGGACAAAAGCCCTCATGGACTAACCACTTTAAAAGTTTTCACCTTTCAAGGCTGTTGCATTGGGGATTAAGTTTCCAACACATAAACTTTGGAGGAAGCATTCAAACCACAGCACTGCCCATGCCATTTTATTGCATTTAACCTTTTCCTTTAAAACATAACATTTATTGCGGTATAATTCATATAAAATAAACAGCTTCCATTCGAAATGTACATTTATAATTTTTATTTTTTCTTGATTTACTCACTTTAAAAATACACTTTATTTTTTTTTTTAGAACACTTTTAGTTTTATGGCAAAATTGGGCAGAAAGTGCAGAGTTCCTATATAATCCTGCCCCCACACATGCATAGCTTCCCTGACCATCAAAATCCTGTGCCAGTGTGATGCAATTTGTTAAAGTTGATGAACCTACATTGACTCATCATTATCACCCAAAGCACATAGTTTACATTAGGAATAACTCTTGTTATTGCACATTCTATGGGTTTGGACAAATGCACCACAACATGTGTTCACCATTATAGTATGATACAGAATAGCTTCATTTCCCTAAACATTCTCTGTGTGCCTCTTATTCATTCCTATATCCTGCCTAACCAAAGGCAGCAACTTATCATTTTACTGTCGCGATACTTTTAACCTTTTTTAAAATTTCACAGAGTTGAAATCGTATATTATGTAGTGTTTTCATATTGGTTTTTGGGACTGGTGATTTCTATTTCAGGTTATTAATTATTGATTCAATTTATTTAGTAGATATAGACATGTTCAGGTTGTCTATTCATTTTTATTTTACATATTTATGGTTGCATAGTATGTTTTATGTTTTTCAATTTTTTATTTCCGGAATAAAGAACACATTTTGTCACAGCAAAGAAAACTACCATCACAGTGAACAGGCAATGGGAGGAAATGTTTGCAATCTACCCATCTGACAAAGGGCTAATATCCAGAATCTACAGAGAACTTAAACAAATTTACAAGAAAAGAAACAAACAACCCCATCAAAAAGTAGGCAAAGGATATGAACAGACACTTTTCAAAAGAAGACATTTATGCAGCCAGCAGACAAGTGAAAAAATGCTCATCATCACTGGTCTTCAGAGAAATGCAAATCAAAACCACAATGAGATACCATCTCACACCAGTTAGAATGGCGATCATTAAAAAGTCAGGAAACAACAGATTCTGGAGAGGATGTGGAGAAACAGGAATGTTTTTACACAGTTGGTGGGAGTGTAAATTAGTTCAACCATTGTGGAAGACAGTTTGGCAATTCCTCAAGGATCTAGAACTAGAAATGCCATTTGACCCAGCCATCCTATTACTAGATATATATCCAAAGAATTATAAATCACGCTACTATAAAGACACATGCACAGGTATGTTTATTGTGGCACTATTCACAATAGCAAAGACTTGGAACAACCGAAATGTCCATCAATGATAGACTGGATTAAGAAAATGTGGCACATATACACCATGGAATAATATGCAGCCATAAAGAAGGATGAGTTCATGTCCTTTGTAGTGACATGGATGAAGTTGGAAATCATCTTTCTGAGCAAACTATCACAAGGACAGAAAACCAAACACTGTATGGTCTCACTCATAGGTGGGAATTGAACAATGAGAACACTTGGACACAGGATGGGTAAGATCACACACTGGGGCCTGTTGTGGGGTGGGGGGATGGGGGAATAGCATTAGGACAAATACCTAATGTAAATGACGAGTTAATGGGTGCAGCAAACCAACACAACACATGTATACATATGTAACAAACCTGCACCTTGTGCACATGTACCCTAGAACTTCAAGTATAATAAAAACATAAATAAAATAAACAAATGGGTGAATGAACCAATATGATGGACTTAATATGTGAATACAAAAAATAATAACATAATTATAATTAATAAATTATAATTATAAATAAGCTAAAAAGAGTGATTATTAGCAAATATCTGCCTAAATAGTTCGATTTTTGCATTGAAATCATATTCATTAAACAAATGAAATATGTTAATCTGTTCTTTTCTTCTTAAGCAAAATGTGTTTACTCAACACTTCAACAAACACTTATTGAATCTGTATTACAGTATGAACCCAATACATGAACCCAATACAACATCCTAAATCACACAGAAAGGATTCTAAGTCTTTTCTAAATCTTCATAGGAGATTTAGGTTATTTATGGCAACAATAAAGGCAATAACAAATATAGTCCAATATTATATGCTGATATAAAGTCTCACTCAGCATAACACATACCGACCAATGAAACTTGGATAAAACATTTCAGGGTGAGGAATACAAGGATAATATGAGTATCCAGATTTCTCAGACTACAACACAACAGAAAAAAGGATGAATAAAATGTAGCGAAACTGAACGTAGAACACCCTGAAGGAGTTTCCTGTGTTGGGAGACAAATTTCATTGCCTTTTAAATTCTCTCCCTACCTAGTATCCCCAGTACCCCACTCATCGTAGCTCTATATTGGCTAAAATCTGAATCAGACGCCTTGGTAACAGTGCTTTTTTCTCAGGTGGGCATCTTTATTTAGGTTGATAATAAAAAAGGATGTCTTTAAATATGTGTGTGTAGGGCACATGTGTGATTTATATCTTAACCAGACTACTGTAGCTTTATTTTGACAGTTCCGATTCCATTTCTTTCTCCTTCTTAACCATTTTCTAGGCTACATTCTTAATTTTCTTCTTAAAATATTGATTGAATTACGTTGTTCTCTATTGTACTATTATTCAGTGGCCTTAATAGCTCTGGATTTGATAGCTAGGGGCTCATACACTGGACAGGAAAGACCTAGACTTTTGGAATCATAGAAAGTCAATGAAGAATAATAATAGCTCAAATAGGGGATACTTTTCAAACATCACTTTAATTTGACTATCTCAGGGTAACAATTATCAGGATGGTACAAGTCAGATGAAAATCTCAAGGAAATTACTTGTAGTATGTCAATGACTCTGTTGAGATAATATGTGATATCAGTTTGAAGAATCAATTGTAAAAGTAGACCTGAATATGACAGAGAAAAAGGAAATAGCTGAGTCTCAGAGAAAAGGGACTGAAGGCTAGTCAATAGATAATATTACAAAGGAGTGGAAATTAAACATTACAATATGCTCTCAGGACACAATGTCTTCTGTAGAAATCAATAGAGAAAGCTTAGTGTAAGAAATCAGGGTCAGGACTGCCCTAAACAATAGTGCAGTGAGACATGTTCTAAACTTCAAGGTCATTAAGACCTTTTTTGGAAAACCAAACAGTGCTGCAGTGCTGAGAACATATTGCAAGAAAGTAAATAGGTAGTGTAGTATTGAAGATCACATGGATTTTTTTGATTTAGATAACCTGTCATTCATTATCATCAGTTTTTACATCTGAGAGGGAATACGGGAATTACTCCTACCCCAAAATTCCTTTTTGGAATTAAGAAAAATGACTTTAACTGATTATATATCTATAATAGTCCCTAGAATATAGCAGGCGTTACACAATTACATGATTTATTCTCTTTCTTTCTCTCTCTTTTTCTAGCCGTAAATGAGCTATTCACAAAAGGCAAATGTCCAAATTGGTATTGTTATGGGTTACAAAACTGAGCTCATTTGACGAGCAAATAATTTTAACGTCATAAATTTGTCATCTAAAATGCATGTTTGGCAGGTTGTTTCATTTTAGAGAAGATACTTAGGAGTCAAATAATTGCTATGATGTGAGTTACAGGCTCTGTTGTCAACTCTAAGCAACCCACCCCACAACATTCTTTTGTAGCATCTGACGCCAAATGTTGAGAATTGAGAGACACATTTTCACTGACGTCTTAGACACATATATCATAGTCATTGGTACTACAACTCCAAGTTTTCCTTTCAAGATATCCTCTGTCATGATGAGAGCAAAGTTGCCCATTATGGAAAAGATCTGTGGATTATTGGAAGCTGTTTGCCTTTCGCTTGGACTCTATAAAGTGCAGCTATCTGAGAAATAAGTACTTACTGGCCAACAGAAAACTTCAGATGTAAAGTATATTCATTAACCATATAAGGCATTTTACGTGAAATATCCTTGTTATGGAAAATAAAAGATGTGATAAGCGGGACAGAGCACCTCAGCTCTTTCCTGTACTCCGAAATGTCCCACATTTCCCTAGCTCTCAGCCCATTTACAGATGATGAAAATAAAATCTACTAATTTTGTTCTGCTTGCAGACACCATGTGCCTGCAAATCCTGACATCGTTTTGTTGACATTTCCTTAGTGAAAATGGCAATTTATTAAATGGTGGCCTACTTTAATGCACCTCTCTCGAAGTGAGTCAGTTGTTCCTTCTTTGCCAGAAGGATCCGATTGATTTTTAAAAATTGTACTAAAGTTAACTTTCATTCTTATTCAGTTGAATTCTTTGCTGTATGAAGACTTTGAGTTATTTGTTCAAAATAAAAATCCAATTGTCACAACATGTTGGGAATATTGAGTCTGGGAGAAAGATATAACATGATGTTTTTACCATTTCTCATTGATTTCTTCCCCATGGTTAGATGATCACTTCAGTGTAAGTTTCCATATTATTTTTTAAAGCTTTTTTGAAATACCATACTGAGATTCTATACAAAAATAACAAAAGTCTAAGTCATGACTATGTTTAATCTTGCTGTTTCATAAGATGTATGAATTAATAGCATGAAAAATTCAGATTTGAGAGTAGTACAATTGTAGGAAATAATATACTTTCAGGAAGCAAGGGCTGGATATCAGTCCAATATGCTGTGTAGGAAAACAATATTGTTTTGGAGAAGAGTCATCTTGTATGAAGGAAAGTAAAAATGAGAGAAATCTCAGAAATTAACTTCCAGAATGATATTTGACAGACTCAGTTCAATAAAATATGCTTTTGTTATTTAAAAAACTCTGCTTTTTATATTCTAAAATTTTTATGTCTTGTTTTTATGTTACTTACATAGGTAATCATCTTCAATAGCTTTTCTACTAACATAAAGAGAGCAATTCTGTATTTGATCATAATAAAATGAGTTTATCTGAGAAACATAAAATAGCTTACAGGCACTGAAAGTTTCATTTTTTTCTTTTCTCAAGCTTTGTAGAGAATCTACTAATTAGGCATTATTATACCTCACAACAAATTTCAAATAATTGGGCATCCCTACCTTTACATTTTATTGTAATTTTGTCTCCTTTCTATCTTCCCAAATTTTCAGCATATGTTTAAAGATATATAGAGTATAGGGTAATTACCTATATTTTATGATATTTTATGAAAGATATTTTATGAAAAATATCTTCAAAGCTTCTTATTATTTAGTTTCTCTTTTAATATGATTCAGAATCAACCACTAGATCAGATATCTCCTTTTACTTAACAAAACTGCTCAGAAGTTAGTAGCTTAAATCAACCATTTTACTACTTATGATTCTGTGTGTGTAGAACAGAGCAGGTCTTGTCATATTTGGCTTGGTTCCTCTTGTGGTGTTAGTTAGCCAGAGCAGCTTAATGGGGATATAAGATGGCTTTACTCACAAATGTGGTTATTGTTATGGGGTGACTAAAAGTGCGGACTTGCTGGCCTTCTAGCTCTTTGCAATCTTATATTCTTCACGGTATGTCCGTGTGTCTTCTTTCTGTAGCAAGGAGAGTCTGACTTTTTTACATGGTGACTCACAATTTTAAGGGAATGAATTCGTTCCATTACTTAAGTCATAAGGCTAACAAAGCAAGTGTGGAGAGGGATAACAGATGGGACGATAGCAAGTGGATGTAGAGAGGAAGGAATTACTGGTAACTGTCTTTGCAGCCAATCTATCACAACCACCATCTCCTATATTTTACTTCACAGAAGCTGTTCATTATTCCCTGTTCATTCACTCATGCCTCCATAGTAACTCTATGTGCTAAATATCATATTTTCTCTCAAGGACCATTTCAATAGCTATCTCACACAAGGAGTTTTACATGATGACCCCATGCATACCTTGCATCCTCACATTTTAAAAAGTAGATTTAAACATTTTTCTAATTTTTTTACATTTTATGTAATTATTTCAGCAACACTGATAGCAAAACTAAAGCAGTAAACCAATGGTTACTAAGCTGTAATCTCATCCGAATAGTACCATCATTTGACATGGTGTATTGCCCTGTTTTTTGAAAACTTTTCTTCACTTGGCTTCAGACTCAACACATTACCCTTTCTTGATACCTCACTGGTTTCCTGCTTTTCATTGTCTTTGGATTGATTTATTTTATTTTCTTCATCTTGAATTATTGAAATATCTGAGGGTTCAATGTTATGGCCTCCTCTGTTTGTCTATAATTTCCTTTAATCTATACAAAGGGATTAATTACTACCTGTGATGGTTAATATTAAGTGTCAACTTGATTGGATTGAAGGATGCAAAGTATTGTTTCTGGGTGTGTCTGTGAGTGTGTTGCCAGAAGAGACTAACATTTGAGTCAGTAAGACTGTGAGAGGCAGACCTACCCTCAGTGTGGGTGGGAACCATTCCATCATCTACCCTCGCAGATAGAGAAAGCAGATGGGAGAAGGTGGAAGAATCTGGCTTTCTGAATCTTTGCCTTCCATCTTTCCCCTGTGGTGGATGCTTCCTGCCATCAAACATCTCCAAGTTCTTCAGCTTTCGGACTCTGGACTTACACCAGTGGTTTGCCAGGGGCTCACAGGCCTTCAGCCACAGACTGAAGTCTGCACTGCTGGCTTCCCTACCTTTGAGGTTTTCGGACTTAGACTGAATCACTACTGGCTTCCTTTCCCCTCAGCTTGCAGACGGCCTATTGTGGGACCTCACCTTGTGCTCACATGAGTTAATTCTCCCTAATCAATTCCCTTTTATTTATACATATATCCTGTTAGTTCTATCCCTCTGGAAAACCCTGAACAATACACCATCTATATTCAGGGATCCAAATTTATATCTCTTTAACTCAAAAAGTATGTATATCCATCTGATTGGCTTAAAAATATCCTTATTTGTATGTCTAATATAAACATTCAATTTTTTCAAATTTATTTAGTTAGCTAGTTATTTAAAATTGACAGATAAAATTGTATGTACTTATCATGTACAAAACGACATTTTGAAGTATGCAAACATTATGGGATGGTTAAATCTAGCTAATTATAATATGCATTACCTAACATAGTTTTCATAAAATGTCTATGTTAAAGAGATACCTGCATTCCCATGTTTATTTCAGCAGTGCACAATAGCCAAGATATGGAATAAATCTAAGAATTCATCAAAGGATTAATAAATTTTTAAAATGTGATATATGTTCACAAAACAAACTAGCCATAAAAAGAAGGAAATCCTTATTGATCATTTCTGATTTGGATTTTAAAATTCAATAAATAAATAAATAATAAAATTAAAAAGAATAAAATTCTGTCAGTTGAGAAAACATGGATGAACCTGGAGGACATTATGTCAAGTTAAGTAAGTCAGGCAAAAAAGACAAATATCAGAATCTTTCATTTTAAGCCCCACATCAAACAGTGGCTCTGCTAGCTTTACCAGGTCAATAAAAGATGCCAATTGCTCAACTTAAAAATTTCATAATCATTCTTAAATTCATTCTTTCTACACATTCTACACCTCAAATATTATTCAGAAGCTTCCTTTAGCATTACTCATGAAAAGTATCCTGAATCTGATTACGTACCACTATATCATCACTAGGCCACCATCATCTCTGAGCTGGATCTGAGCCTCCAAACTCCCCTTCAAGTTTCCACTTTCATTCTACTAGAACCTACTAGAACCTATTAGAACCTACTAGAACCTATTCTTCACAATCATTGGAGTAAACCTTTAAAAATTGTGCTACTATTACTTTCTTTTCAGCTCAAAAGTCTCACAAAGACTTCTATCACAGTAAGAATATTAACCAAATTTCTTACTTTGATATATATTGTTTCCATGGGCCTCCAATTCTCTCTTACTAATTTACTTCTCGTTTACTATGCCTAGGCACATGGGCTATCTTACTTTTTCTTGCTATATCCAGCATGTTCTTAGAATTAATTTTTAAATATTCATTACAGCTTGCTCAATCACTGCCCTCAGGTCTTGACATAAATCACATTAGAAAGGTTTTTGCTGAACACCTTCCCTAAAATAGCAAACCATTATTGTCATTCCTTCTTACATTAAATAGTTTTATTTTCTCTGTAGATTTATAACAATTTTTCTCATAGCTTATATGTGCAAAATTTTCAGGAAAATACATAATCTTGAAAACTGTGGGAGACTTTTAGTATGAAAGATGAATTTTACTGCAATAAGAAACTTAGTTTCTAATTTTTCAATTTTCAGCATTCATTTAAAAAATAAACCATTTCATTGAATGTATATGTAATAAAAATGTCTTATTAGCTCCAGTCCTCTTCCCTATGCTATTTCATATTTATAAAATATAAAAAATATGTATTTCAGTTTTAGTTCATATAGTTCATATATATTAACTAAGACATACACGCATACACATGTATACATATGAACTTAAACTAAAATCACTGCAGTAGGTGCAATAGGTGTCTGAACATCATTCATTTTATTGAGAAATGCCTCTAAACTTTTCTAAATATAAGTTCATTGAAATTTGAAATACAGATAAAAATATCAGCTGTTCTGCATTATTTAGTTTGGTTTTTAAAAACAGGGTTGTTGTGAAGACTACGATAATATTTTGGATGCAATGTGAATGATACTATTACTATTTATTGAGTACAAATCTGTTTTATTTATTGTATTGAGTGTTTTCTCCACAGTTCTGAGACCCTATTCCATGTATGTCATGATAATAGATGTTTGTGAGGATACTTGGATTAAAAAGGTGACTCATTTCTTTCTTACTTTAGCGCACTTTTAAAAAATATTATTATCTGTCTTCCTTTTTGGGCATAATAATTTCAGTTTCCAAAAAAGCAAAAATTTCCTGTTAAAAGAATAACATAACTGTAATTTTCACACAACAATGTATATTAAATCAATTAGTATCTTGTGTTACAATTTTATCACATGAAAATCTTTTAAAACAGATTAATAGATTTATTGAATATCAAAAAACAAATTGGTAGAATAATGAGTTTAAATCCTCTACTCTTGCTTTTTCATATATTTCCTTTAGAGACACTGTTTGCTGTTAGGTTAAAATACTATCACAGCATACCCTAATCCTCACTTAGCATCTGACTCATTCATGTGGGTTGTTACATAAAGTTGAAATACATTTTAATTGACATAGCAAAAATAAACTATAAATGGAATGAAACCATTCTGAATGATCCAAAACTCATCTTAGATTTGAATCTTTCAACTTGTTATAAAAAGGAAATAAATTGGTTAGAATTAAGCATCATTTAAAAAATATGTATTCCAAAGCCTTCTTTGGAGATTGAGCAATTATATGTCACTGAGTATAGAGTGTATTTCTTTAGAATCTACAAAACATTTAAGTGTTTTTTTAGGAAGACATAAAATACACTGCATGTTGGTGTGTAATATCTCAGATTGATGGAATTTAGTAAATTTATTTTTATAAAGAAGTTCAATTTAAGTTTCATTTTTTCATTGTTATGTTTTCTTATCACTGCAACCAGTTATATTTTTACAATATAAAAATCTTCAAAAATTTTATATCAAATAGTAAGTTTTTTCATAAAACAATCTGTCACAACAAAAAGTAGAACGTGACCCAAATGTAACTTAGTAAATATGCCAATCTCATATTTTTCAGATAAACTTCAAATAATCAGTTCCAAAGACTGAAAAGTTTTTAGTGTTATCAATTTGCTTTCAAAGGAACTCATCTCTAAATCTTTTCAATTTAATAAGAGTAAGTCTAGTTGTCTCTTATCACAGTTCATGAGTAATAACAGCTTCAGGTGTTTTGGGCAATGCAGTCCAAATTTCACTTTTATTTCTGACATTCCACCATACCAGTTGAGTTAACCTTATATTTGAACTTAAGAAGTATTTGATATGCATGTGTAGTTAATTTACTTCAGTTCATTTAGTTTGGGGTTTTCCAATGACATTTTGTGATGATGAGTGTTTTAACTGTTCAAAGACAAAGACAAAAATAATACGGCCAGAGAAAACTGAGAATTTAAATGTAATTAAATAGTCATGATAACATTTAAATCTAGCTTGACATCTTTCCACTAAAAAAAAATGGTAAAGGGTGATTGATGATATGTTTAAAATAAACTATCGCACATGCAATTATTGTATATTTGGCACTTTTCAATTAACACAGAAGTAATTTGACTAATTACATCCATTGTTGTCTTAGTTCATTCAGACTGCTATAACAAAATACCATAAACTGAGTAACACATAAACAATAAAAATTTATTTCTAACAATTCTGAAGGCTGGGGTATGCTAGCTCAAGTCACAGGCAGATTTAGCATTTGGTGAGGGTCCTCTTCCTGATTCTTAGATGGTACCTTCTAGCTGTGTCCTTACATGGTATTAATAGAAAGGGTGAGGAGTCTCTCTAGAGCCTCTTTTATAAGGGCAGTCATCCCATCCCTGAGGGTTCTGCTCTTGTGAACTAATCAACTCCCAAAGGCCCCACATCCTAATATCATCAACTTGAGCGTTAGGATTTCAACATATGAATTTTGGGGGAACACAAACATTCAGACCATAAATTATTAACCTTATATTATGAACTCAGAAAATTTAGCAGGGAATAAAAGTCGATTAAATCACTTCAAAACCTAAAGAAACTTTTACATGTAAGATATTACTATATTGTACACATATATGACATTGGTTTTTCTCAGGGTAAGAATGTATGATAAACATTGTTTATAATCTCTTATAACAGTAATTGTAGCCCTGTCAAATTGAAGTATAAGGTAGAACATTAAGATTTTCTAAAAAATTATACGTGTACTTAGAATTATTTTAACTTAAAAACTAACATACATTTTCACAGGATAGAGCTGATTTATGGCCAGACTGAAAAAAGCTCAGTCTCTGTCACTGAGGAAGCTAGGATGTCTAGCTTTGACTCTTGGTAAACATAAGGTCAGTGGGACTCATGATGTGCTGTTTGAAATTTGAAATTCCTTTGGCAACCTTCAGGATCATGTTGTTTATTAATGGTTTTCATCTGGCATGATTGGTTAGATAGCCCGGTTTGACTATATGATTAGAAAGACATAAAACCCCTTTGAGAAATCCCTGCTTTAGTTCTCCTGAAGCCAAGATCCCCAGCACAGACCTTGGCTGTTCAATCCAGAAACAAGGTGATGTCTCTATGAAACAAAGAGCCGAGGGGAACTTGCCCCTAGACAGAACAGATTTTGCAAATCAAATGATACCGTTCACCAAACTTACACAAGGAAAATCACTAGAGAAGCTGGATTTATATATTTAGCTGCAAATAAATCTATACAACAGGTTCCATAAAAAACTAAAGGTAAATGGCACTTTGAGATTGATTAAAACCTGGGGGAAGAGATATTAAGGGACCCCTGATCTTGAGAATGCCCTTTATTTCCCTAAGTAAGAATATATACTTACTGGTTCTGGTTTGATCGAAAAAGGAAAGCCTTTTTTCTTATCAGGAAGCACACCGCTTTTCATAAAAATTCTTCCCAATTGGTAGGTTAAAACTTGAATGTAAAAGAGTTGTCAGCCTGCAACCACCAAACTTCTCCTGAACTTCCATAATCCTACGCTAGAACAACAGGTCAGTTTGCATCTGGGTGACCATTATGGATTCTGGAGTCAGAGAAAGCTTTGCAAAGATAGGCTCCATCTGCTCCACTCTTCTGCAAGTGTCTGTATTCTTGAACTAATCAAAACATACACTGTGTGTGGGTGGGGTCTCTCTTCTCATCCATTTGTGGCACACATGAAAGCTGCAGTAACATTTATAACGTTATGCCATATAGCATATTTCTTAAAGTTGGTTTGTGATTTAATAAAGAAACTGTGGAAGGAAATGAGCAGCATGGAAGAAAAGGATGCGTGAAATTATTTTTCTCGTTATGTTTTGTTTTGCTTCCTTTAGTTTACACGGGTGCAACACTTTTCCTAGATGATATGTTTCAGATGAGAAGTGGGGATGAAATTAGGTCCCATAAAAACAAGCCAAAATTATCTCAGAGGTAATTGACATTTAACTATGAACTTTCTAGGAGATACTGGAGACAGTCTTTTTTGTCTTTGTTTTGTTTATTTGTTTGTTTTTAGACGGAGTCTAGCTCTGTCGCCCAGGCTGGAGTGCAGTGGCGCGATCTCGGCTCACTGCACGCTCCCAGGTTCAAGTGATTCTCCTGCCTCAGCCTCCCGAGTAGCTGGGATTACAGGCTCCCGCCACCCCGCCAGGCTAATTTTTGAATTTTTAGTAGAGATAGGGTTTCCACAAGTTGGCCAGGATGGTCTCAATCTCTTGACCTCGTGATCCGCCCGCCTCAGCCTCTCAAAGCGCTGGGATTACAGGTGTGAACCACCACGCCCGGCCTGGGGACAGTCTTAAGGCTCATTCTCTATTTTTTATTTTTTGGAGACAAGGTCTCAATCTGTCACCCAGGCTGGAATGCAGTGGTGCAATTGTAGTTCACTGCAACCTAGACCTACCCGGCTCAAGTGGTCCTCCCACCTCAGCCTCCCCAGTAGCTGGGACTAGAGGCCTGCACCACCATGGCTTTATTTTTTATTTTTTATTTTTGTATAGAGGGGGTTTGTCATGTTGCCCAGGCAAAGGCTCATTCTTTATCCATCTTGGTATTCACCAGAGACCATATTTGTTCCAGGGGCCATATTTGTTTTATTTGCCCCCATCCCACACTCAACAAAATATGTAGTTGTCTGTCTCCCGCTCTAAACTTCCATTCACTGCTGAAACACAATTTAAAAACTGCAAGTTTTACAGTGTCTTCAGATGTTTCACATATGTGTAGGAAAAGTTATTGCCATCAGGTTTCATGTATTATAATTTTAATATAACTATCTTAAGATGCAACTGTAGAGAAAGAATAGTGGAAATTATCCAGTAAAGCAAGGTTACTATAAAATATACCAAGTACTTTTCAATTAATGTATCCAAAGCTACATTATTGAGAAAAATTCTAGGAGAAAAAGTAGTTTAATATGATAATTCCTAGTACCAAAAACAAAAAAAAAAAATTAAAAATAAGGAATAAGATTAGCTTTTATTTAATATATCCATATTAATGCATAAAATGGAAAAGTGCTCTCTGTGTTATATACTAAATTTAGTAACCAGATTATTAAATCTAATTGAAAACATACTTTTGCTCCATCATATCTTCCCGAAGCAATATTTCAATGCTGAATATTTCTGTGTTTAAAGAGCCTTTTGGCCTTAGGGAGCTCATTTGTTCTGATTTGTACTGTACTTGTTTGTATTTTTTTTTAAACAAGTGCATTATACAGTTTCTTATACTTTTATAAAGAACAACCAAACAAGTAGCACATTTAAATAAAAATGATTAGTATAAATTATTTCTCATGTTCAAAATGTATCAAGTACATTAATATATAAAATTAAAGACAAATAATTTCTTAAATTTGGCATTTTAGTCCATATTTATTCTGTTGTTTCCTTTGGAAAAACACTGTTTTGAATGTAGGGTAAAAATTTAGGCTAGCTTTATTCACTGGATGCTAATTGCTGCTTACATTGGAAATAAAATCCTCCTTCACCAATGTGCTATCCACAGAGTGGGATACAGGAAAAGCTACTTCTGGGACACTGCTTTCAGTTTAGTCAGTGGGACATTTAGGGTTTTATTCTATCTGAGTTCCACACAAACATACAGATAATTAAAAGTCAGATTATTAATTGTTTTCCTTAGTCTTTTTTTTTTTTTTCCTTTTCGACATTCTGAGTACATCTCTATTCAGTGTATTGGTCATTAAGATTATTTGACCAGGCATTTAAGTATAATCTTGTGGCAGTGGTAATGTCCAGTTCTCTGTTATATCCAAGTTCCACTGACATGTAGAGTTGTGGGAATAACTGGGCACTCAGGATTCATAAAAGTTCATTTTTAATTCAACTTTATAATTTTGTGTATTTACGTTTCTACCTAATCTCTACAATTTAATTTTACTAGTCTGTTACATTCTAATAAATACTCTATTCCTAGGATTGTTTTCTCTTTTCTGGCAGGTTTTTTTTTTCTGTTTCTATTTTGTTTTTATCTGTTTGTTTGTTCTTTCTTTTAGCCATTGAATCCGTACTCTTTTTTTCTTACCTATAAGGTATTTTGGCCCAGTTCTACTCAATCCCATTTAAAAATATCTTTCTGAAATGAGCCGTCTTTCCTAAGGTATTTGTTGTTTTTTCAGTTGGATGATACATGCAGACATACCACTCCAATCTGTTTCTAATTTTAAATGCCACAAGCAAAAGGTTGTGAATACTAAGTAACTGTCTTCTAATGGCAATACTTGTTTTCTGGAATCATATTGACTTACTTGCTTTAAATTGGGTTTATATACAGCTTCCTCAGATACAGCTTCAGCTTCAAGGATCTTTTACTTCATCTGTGAAGTAAATAAATAAAATAACGACCATTTTCTCAAGGACATATTTTGGTTTGTCAGTAAATAGTAGATTATCATAAGATGACTCTTAGCTCCAGCCATCACACAGCGCTGAACAGTTTGTTACAATAGATAAATGTGGTTTTCCCAGATCATTAGGCATGTCTAGAAATAGAGCTTTGGAGCCTACTGTTCAACATACTGTAAACGGAGTATTAGATAGTAAATTTAAATATAAGCAATCATTTCAAAAGTATTGTCTATAGTATTTTAAATGATTTTAGATTTTTAGAAGAGTTGCATAGAGAATACTGAGAATTATGCCCTTCAATTACTTTCCCTTCATCTTGAAAATCTTCCATAACCATGATATATTTATCAGAACAAAAACCTTTGATGCCATAACTATACTATCAATTTGATTTGATTGCACCAAATGTTCCAGATAATCCTGTTTCTGTTTCATAATACAATCCATGCTCTCATGTTGCATTTAATCATACCATCTAGATCTTCTGTAATCTGACATTTTTTAGTGTTTCCTTGCTCACAATGACTTTGTCATTTTTGAAGAGTACGGGTTAGGTCTTGTGTAGAATGCTCCCCCATTTTGGTTTGTCTGATGTTTCTTCATAATACATAAATGTATTTTAAAAATATAAATTTGTAAATATATTTTGCTTCCTTACTAATGTAACTATTTATTTTATCCTTTCAAATACATATTCTATATTTGGAACCACCACAGATGTGTATAACTTGTTCGCTGAACAATACTTGAGGGCTTCATATGCCTTACATGCTGTATTTTCTTGTATGGTCCACAGAATAAAAAAAATAGTTGCATTTGTGGAAATATGATTTAATTTTGTTACTCATAAACAGAAAAAAAAATCTCACTTGCAAATGCAAATGTTTTAACAAATTACTTTTCTATAGCAATAACATTGGTAACAATAACTTTCTGTCAGAACACCTCAGAATATTACTACACCATGTAGCGACCCACTTGTCCACATGTATCACAGATACCCAAATAAAAAAGATAGAAAATTCCATCCCCAAATTCAACATTAATTTTTTCCAAGTTCCTTTATATTTCCAGGGCTTCACTGCAGAAATTTTAAGTACAGTTAGATTACCATTTTGAATCTTTTTCTCTAGCTAGTTCCAATCTCCTTCTTTACAAAACAGATAATGAGGAAATAATTTCCTCATTGTCTCACTAAATGAAATTGAAAATCTCAAATCTGTGATAAGGATATATAGAAAGTAATTCTCATATATAATAATTTCATGAAATAATTGCATAAAATAACTTCAGATTTGGGGAAGAATTAAAATAATTCCTAGGTTCTCCAGAAACCTGTCAGATACAGAACTTTATGGTAAAATACATAAAAGAAAAAATGCTGTTTATGCTACTTTTCATGTTTTGGACATATGCACTAAAATATTAAATAGACTATGAAATAAGTACTAATAAAATCTCACCTATGCTTTCTCTTTAATCAATAGAAATTTGCTTATATAAATTTTAGACGTGTTAGTATTAAAATCATGCAAGCATGTAGCATAATAAATGGTGTCTACCATCTTCAGCTTTAATATTTTAGTATTAGTGAAATTTAGTAAATCATATTTGACAAATTTGCCTAAAAAGTGATAAAATTAAAATCTACTTAGGTTCAATGTTACATTTATGGGTGAGTGAAACATTATACACATATTTAAAAAGTTAAAAAATTTTACATGCTTATGTATATTGGCTTTTCAAAGCAAAAAGACAAAATTCTTTCCATTTCCTTTCCTAAGAAATGGATAATTAAATTAAAAACGTTATTTTTCCTAGCATTCCGTAATACACATGAAACAGAGTGCTACAATAGAAATTATCTAACATTGTCATCAGTAAAAGAAAACAATATGTTATCCTTACTCATCACAAGATATTATGAATAATTCATTCAAGATATTATTGATATAATAATATTTAGTCTGTTTTCATTTTGTCTGTGATTTATATGTTCTTCTAATTGTAAAATTTAAATCCTTAATTATTATATAATCACGAACATAACCTTGGAATTTATGATGTGTTTCTAAAAATAGAATGGTAAGATCATTTAGACAATTTAAAAGTATTTCTAAATCCAGAGACCTGATCAAAATCAAAAAGTCCCCAAAATAGACACATTGTGATAAGTGATTTTTACAAAAAGAAAAGATAGCTAGATCTTGCAAGATGTTAGCGTACTCCTGTGCTCAGGCAAGACTGTGAATTAGAACAATTCATTTTTAACTTCATCTTTTCTATTTGTGTATTTATTGCCACTCTGTCCTGAGTCTAGTGTCCATATGTTTCTATTTCAGAAACTATATCTGTTCAATTTCAATAATTATCTAAAGGTACTATTTCTTGTCACACATTAACCCCTAAACACTCTGACCTACCCTGGTTGTTTCTCTCAGCTGCTCAAATACTCACTCAGACTGTATTCAATGTATTTAATAATTACAAATATCAGATTTCAATGCAAAAAATAATTCACAAATCCTCCTAATAAGGCAGGCATTTGTGTTCACATATGCTAGTATTTCTGAATGATTCTTAAATTAAGTCATGTTGAAATGCCTGTAATCAGGGATATGGTGGTGAGATAATAAAATCCTATGAAGTCCACCTTAACAGAAGAACCTTAAAAATATGTATCACGTAATCCCAGCACTTTGGGAGGCTGAGGTGGGTGGATCAACTGAAGTCAGGAGTTCGAATGCAGCCTGGCCAACACGATGAAACCCTGTCTCTACTAAAAACACAAAAAATTAGCTGGGCATGGTGGCAAGTGCCTATAATTCCAGCTACTCAGGAGGCTGAGGCAGGAGAATTGCTTGAACCCAGGAGGTGGAGGTTGCAGTGAGCTGAGATTGCACCATTGCCCTCCAACCAGGTAACAAGAATGAAACACCGTCTCAAAAAGAAAAAAAAAATGTATCACATATATCTTTTGTTCAATTTACACATTAAATAAACTATTAAAACTTTATTCTCTATGCTAATTTAGTGTCCAGGATTTTTCCACATTGTCGTTAATTCTTTTGGGTTTCCCTATTTATGTCATGTACTCACATAATTTCATTCCCCCACAGTAGTTTCTGTTCTATTAATTTTTAAAAATATCAGTGATATGGCTTGGCTCTGTGTCCCCAGCCAAATCTCATCTTGAATTGTACTCCCACAATTCCCACGTGTTGTGGGAGGGACCTGGTGGGAGATAACGTGAATCATGGGGGTGGTTTCCCCCATACTTTTCTCATGGTAGTGAATAAGTCTTGTGAGATCTGATAGTTTTATCAGTCATTTCTGCTTTTGCATCTTCTTCATTTTCTCTTGCTGTCACCATGTAAGAAGTGCCTTTCACCTCCCTCTGTGATTATGAGGTCTCCCCAGTCATGACTTGTTGAATGGCTTTGACAAAAATGTCGACAGTGATATGACAATAAGGTAAAGGCTGAGGTGGTCTCGGATGGAGATGAGGAACTTGTTGAGAACTGGAGCAAAGGTGACTCTTGTTATGTTTTAGCAAAGAAACTGACAGTATTTTGCCCCTGTCCTAGAGATTTGTGGAACTTTGAACTTGAGAGAGATGATTTAGGGTATTTGGTGGAAGAAATTTCTAAACAGCAAAGCATTCGGAATGTGACTTGGGTGCTGTTAAAAGCATTCAGTTTCAAAAGGGAAACAGAGCATAAAAGTTCCAAAAATTTACAGCCTAACATTGCTGTAGAAAAGAAAAATCCATTTTCTGAGGAGAAATTCAAGTCAGCTACAGAAATCTGTATAGGTAGCAAGTTTAGTGTTAATCCCTAAGACCATGGGAAAAATGTCTGCAGGGCATGTCATGGCAGCCCCTCCCATCACAGGCCTGGAGGCCCAGGAGGAAAAAGTAGTTTCATGGGTCAGGCCCAGGGTCCCCATGCTGTATGTAGCCTAGGTACTTAGTTCCCTGTCTCCCAGCTGCTCCAGCCATGGCTGAAAGGGGCCAATGTAGAACTCAGGCTGTAGCTTCAGAATGTGGAAGTCCCAAGCCATGGCAGCTTCACCATGGTGTTGAACCTACAGGTGCATAGAAGTCAAGAATTGAGGTTTGGGAACCTCCACTTAGATTTCAGAAGATGTACGAAAATGCCTGGATGCCCAGGCAAAAATTTGCTGCAGGAGTGGGGGCCCTCATGGAGAACTTATGCGAGGACAGTGCAGAAGGGAAATGTGGGGTCAGAGCCCCTACACAGAGTCCCTACTGGGGCACTGCCTAGTGGAGCTGTGAGGAGAAGGTCGCCCTCCTCCAGACCCCAGAATGGCAGATCCACCTACAGCTTGCACTGTGCACCTGGAAAAGCCACAGACACTCAATGCCAGCCTGTGAAAGCAGCCAGGAAGAAGTCTATACTCTGCAAAGTCACAAAGGCAGAGCTGCCGAAAACCAGGGGAACCCACATCTTGCATCAGCATGACCTGGGTGTGAGACATGGAGTCTAAGGAGATCATTTTGGAACTTTAAAATTTGACTGCCCTACTGGATTTCGATCTCAAACAGGGCCTGTAACCTCTTTGTTTTGGCCAGTGTCTCCCATTTGGAACAGCTGTATTTACCTAATACCTGTACCCCCATTGTATCTAGGAAGTAACTAGCTTGTTTTTGATTTTACAAACTCATAGGTGGAAGGGACTTGCCTTGTCTCTGATGAAACTTTGGCCTGTGAACTTTTGGGTTAATGCAGAAATGAGTTAAGACTTTGGGGAACTGTTGGGAAGGTATAATTGGTTTTGAAGTGTGAGGGCATGAGATCTGGAGGGGCCAAGGATGGAATGATATGGTTTGGTTCTGTGTCTCCACTCAAATCTCATCTTGAATTGTACTCCCATAATTCCCATGTGTTGTGGGATGGACCCAGTGGGAGATCATTTGAATCATGCCAGCTGCTTTCCCCATACTGTTCTTACGGTAGTGAATCAGTCTCTCGAGATCTGATGGTTTTATCAGGGGTTTCTGCTTTTGCAGCTTTCTCATTTTCTCTTACTGCCACTATGTAAGAAGTGCCTTTCACCTCCCTCCATGATTATGAGGCCTTCCCAGCCATGTGGAAATGTAAGTCCAATTAAACCTCTTTTTCTTCGCAGTCTTTAATATGTCTTTATCAGCAGCATGAAAATGAACTAATACAATCAGTTAAAGAGCCAAATCCTGATGTTTCAATACTTTATTTCAGAGTGTCTTCTGTGAGTACTATGGCTTCAGCTGCTAATATATGAGCTCTTACAGTGTAATGTTTAAATTGAGGATGAAATTTATTTTACTAGGTTTCTCTCTTAAAAGACGAGAAAAGATGTATAAGCATCTTTTTACATTTTAATTATTTAGCTAGAAGGAAAAGGAGTTAATTATTTAGCTAGAAGGAAAAGTAAAATAATGAAAATAAACCTTTACTTTTTCACTTTTTTCTAAAAGTAAAAAAATCTTAATTTAGTAATGAAAATTTTTTTTTACAAATAAAATTATAAATAAGTCATTTAGGTGTGAAAATTAATAATAGCATAAAACTCCATGAAAGAGTCCAAAAGAAGAAAAATGTTGAAGTTGTGTTAGATTTTAATTAAAAGATGACGTTTGGAAAATAATAGTGATTGTATGTATTATTTTACAAATTGAAAATCATAACAAAAATTTATGTGTGCCTATGTATATTGTAATTTAGTTTTATTAAAGTTAAATAGAAATTGAATTAATTTGTATATTTCCAAGTGCATGAACCAGTTGGTAGGTACATAATTATAGCTATGGACAGTTACTAATTTTACAAAGGATATTGGTAATTTTGAAATTGAAAAATCTTTAAACACCTGAAGATAAAATAATCTGTATTGAAGCAGAGTGACTCTTCTCGAATGTTAAATTTAGTCTCTAATGTTATTCTTGCACACATTTCAAAACACTAAGAATATTCAAACAGGTAATACTTTCCATGTGACAAGTATATTGTTCAAGTAAGCTAAATATTAACACTGCAATTAAAATATACTAAAAAGGATAGTATATCATAGAAAAACATAGAAAGGTTTTTCCCCCCCTTTTCATATTTTTTCTTATTTAAAAAATATTGACTCCAATGGACTCCTTTGGTTGGGACAAAAATAGCCCTTAACTTATATAAAAATGTTAAAAGTATATATAAATAATTGACAACATGAATGAGGTAGACATATTTGTCTTATCATTTAGGGTATACAGATATATTTTACTTTTTTTCTTTTTCTTTTTTCCTGAGACAGGGTCTGACTCTGTCACCAGGCTGAAGTGCAGTGGTACAATCATGGCTCACTACAGCCTTGAACTCTTATACTCAAGGGATCCTCCTGCCTCAGACTCCTGATTATCAAGGACTACACAGGCAGGCACGACCATTCTAACCCACTTTTTAAAAATTTTTTCTAAAGACGAGGTATTACTATGTTGCTGAGGCTGGTCTTGAACTCCTGGACTCATGAAATTCTCATGCCCTGGCCTCCCAAAGTACTTGGATTATAGGTGTGAGCCGATGTTCCCTGCCAGATTTCCTGACACTATTAAATTATGCACATCATGATGAAATTTTAATAATAATCTACTGGAAGGTATTTATTCTGATGATTGCCCTTCTTTTGTTTTTTCTTTTTTCTTTCTTTGAGAGAGTCTCACTCTGTTGCCCAGGCTGAAGGGCAGTGGTATGAACAGAACTCACTGCAGCCTCAAACTCCAGGGCTCAAGCAATCCTCTTACCCTATCACCCCAATTATCTGGGAGTAAATATATGCTCCACCATGCCTGGAACATTTTTTAGAAGTTTTGTAAAGATGAGGTCTTGTTATATATTGCATAGGCTGGTCTTGAACTGCACCTCAAGTTATGTCCCCACAATGACGTCTTAAGATGCTCAGATTATAGGTGTGAGCCACCACACCTGGCAGATTGTCCTTCTTTATAGCCACAAATATGATTAGCAGAAAAATTCCATTACTTATGTCTTCATTTATAACTTGTGTTTTTTTAGAACTGTAAAAAGTGTTCAAATTCAAAATGCAGCTACTTTGAAGATGGCAGTAATAAAAAGAGGTTTTTTATATCATTGACTTTCTGTCTTCCTGTGATCTTCTCTTTCCTTTCCTTTAGAATATTTTTCTTGAAACAGTAGTTTACACTTGCAGTTTCCAGTTTTATACTCCTACTTGCTCTTGAACCCACTTTAGTCATTTAGCATCCACTAAAACTATTTTTGTCCTTCACTCTGCCTAAAACATTTACCTTAAAACTGGTTGTAACAGATACCTTAAAACTGGTTGTAACAGATAATGTCAAGTACTCAATGATCTCCTTTCAATTCTCTATCACGTGCTGAACACAACTCCTGGACTTCAATGGGGTCTTAGATTTTTTCTATCCTGTAACCGTACTCCTCTTACCACACATTCCCATTTTCATTCAATCCGCCTTAGATAACATGATTAATTATTTCAATTTTTCCCTTCAATATATGTCCAACTTTCTATCTTTTCTCTAGCTTGCCCTTAGCTGTTTAAAAAAGTAACAAATCCTGTAATATGCCTTGGCTGTGTCCCCACCCATATATCATCTTGAATTGTAGCTCTCCTAATCCCCACATGTCATGGAAGAGACCTGGTGGGAGTTGATTCAATCATGTGGTGGGTTTTTTCCATGCTGTTCTTGTGATAGTGAGTTCTCACGAGATCTGTTGGTTTTTTATAAGGGACTTTCCCCCACTTTGTCATGCATTTCTCCTTGCTGCCACCATGTGAAGAAGGACATGTTTGCTTCCCCGTCTGCCATAATTGTAAGTTTCTTGATGTCTACCCAACCTTGCTGAACTGTGAGTCAATTAAACATATTTTCTTTATAAATTTCACAGTCTCAGGTATGTCTTTATTAGCAGCATGAGAACAGATTAATGCAGTAAATTGCTACCTGTAGAGAGGGGTACTGCTCTAATGATACCCAAAAAATCTGGAAGCACCTTTGGAACTAGGTAACAGGCAGAGGTTGGAACAGTTTGGAGGGCTCAGAAAAAGACAGGGAAATGTGGGAAAGTTTGGAGCTTCGTAGAGCCTTGGAGAACATAGAAAACAGGAAGATGTGGGAAAGTTTGGAACTTCTTAGAGACTTCCTGAATGGCTTTGACCAAAATGCTCATAGTGATATGAACAATGAAGTCCAGACTAAGGTGGTCTCTGATGGAGATAAGGAACTTGTTGGGAACTGGAGCAAAGGTGACTTTTGTTATGCTTTAGCAAAGAGACTGGTGGCATTTTGCTCCTGTCCTAGGGATCTGTGGAACTTTGAACTTGAGACAGATGATTTAGGGTATCTGGCAGAAGAAATTTCTTTTTTTAATTTTTTTTTTATTACACTTTAAGTTCTAGGGTACATGTGCACAACGTGCAGGTTTGTTATATATGTATATATGTGCCATATTGATGTACTGCACCATTAACTCATCATTAAGTTTATCTCCTAATGCTATCCCTCCCTGCTCTTGCCACCCCACAACAGGCCCTGGTGTGTGATGTTCCCCATCCTGTGTCCAAGCATTCTCATTGTTCAGTTCCCACCTATGAGTGAGAACATGTGGTGTTTGGTTTTCTGTCCTTGCAATAGTTTGCTCAGAATGATGGTTTCCAACCCAAATGTCCATCAATGATAGACTGGATTAAGAAAATGTGGCACATATACACCATAGAATACTAGGCAGTCATAAAAAAGAATGAGTTCATGTCCTTTGTAGGGACATGGATGAAGAAGGCAGAAAAAATTTCTAAGCAGCAAGGCATTCAAGAGGAAGCAGAGCATAACAATTTGGAACATTTGTAAGCCTGATGATGCAATAGAAAAGAAAAACTCATTATTTGGGGAGAAATTCAAGCCTCCTCCAGAAATTTGCATAAGTAACAAGGAATCAAATGTTAATCACCAACAAAATGGAAAAAATGTCTCCAGGGCATGTCAAAGACCTTCACAGCAACACCTCCCATCACAGGCCCAGAAGCCTAGAAGGGGAAAATTGTTTCCTGGACCAGGTCTATATCCCCCCTGCTTTGTGCAGCCAAGGGACGTGGTAACCTGCATCACAGCTTCTCTAGCCAAGGCTTAAAGGGGCCAAGGTACAGCTCAGGCTGTGGCTTCAGAGGGTGCATATACTTAAAAGGCAAAAAAAAAATCAGAACTGAATAACACAAGTAGGTAGACTTTAAAGAGGAAATTGAGCCAAATATTTGTGCCAGAAACCCTTCTTGTCAAGCTCATCAATTCTCTGTCCTTGTCTGACTTAATCTACTATGATAAAGTTAATCATAATTTCTATGACCCAATGTCTCTTCCTAGATAGAAAAGTATTTGCTTCTAACACTCCTTCTTGGCTTCTAACACTGCTCCTTCTTCTCAGTCTACTACTTTGCTGATTCATAAGTATCTCTCTGACCTTTGAACTTTGGAGTGTCCCTAAGATGAGACCTTGTACTACGTTTCCACCCTGTTTCCAGTCATTACCAAGGTTCTCATGCAATTCCATGGCTTTGAATGCCATCTCTTCACTGATATCTTTCAGTTTTATATATCTAGCCCACTTTAGCTCTAACCTCCAGATTTATATATCCTATCTCTTAACTGAGTTGGGAGGCAAATGGAGCTTTTTAATTTACCTTTACTTAAACATTTTTCTATCAGAGCATATCCTCTATCAGTTGATCCCAAACTCTTCTTCTAAGTTTTCAGACTCAAACTTTTTTTTTCTAATAGCATATCCATTTCATCAACAAATCCTGATACTTCCAATTTCAAAATAAGCAAGTCTCTTAACTCAATCTCTTTCCACCATCTCTAACTGCGAACTTCTTGTGATGAGCCGCTATCGTCTTTCACAAGATTGAAGCAAGAGACTATTTGTGGATTCCATGTATCT
This sequence comes from Chlorocebus sabaeus, assembly GCF_047675955.1. Taxonomy (NCBI): domain Eukaryota; kingdom Metazoa; phylum Chordata; class Mammalia; order Primates; family Cercopithecidae; genus Chlorocebus; species Chlorocebus sabaeus. The sequence continues at coordinate 17,250,025 of NC_132927.1, read as the reverse complement.
TCCTTTAGTCACTTTCTTTCAGTTCTCAACACAATGCTCACAGTGTTTCAGGTAGAGCTAAATCCTATTATATCATGCTCTGCTTGTTCAATACCTACAAATGGCTTCCCTTGTAACTATTATTGATAACCAGCGTGGTCTGATGTTATATACAGTTTGACTTCATTTTTGATATTTGACTGCTGACAAACTTCAAGCCCCACTCCTCCTTCTTATCCACTTTTTCCACATTTAGGCAGGTGGATAAGACACATATTCTCTCTCTGGCATCAGCAAAAAGTTAAAACCATGCAAGCACCACTTTCAAGTGCACAGGAACACTTGCCCCAGTCTCACACTTTAATCACTACAAAACCCGAGGCAGTTGTCTTTTCCTCCTACAAGCCATTTTCAAACCCCAATAGGAGTATTCCCTGCTCTCCCCAAGAAACTATACTATGTGAACAATGAGTTCATACGTGTTTAGTGTATGTGTATGTGTAATCATTAGTTTAATATCTGAACCAAAATTTAAGTACAACATCTATCCCTACTAGATGTGTAACTATAACAGCTATTCACACATTATTTCTCTGATCTCATTTCTTATTGCTGTAGACTTCATTCATGTAACTCCAATCCATTAGAATTCTCACTCCCCATATGTTACACTAAGGTTATTTGCACATGTTTTCCAATCTGTCCAGGACTTTATTTCCCTTGATATCTGCATGGTTCATTCTCTTATATTTAAAATCATTTTCTGAGGCAAGGTTTCCTTAACAAAGCTTTATGTTCCATAGAACTTACTAACATCTAACATAACTAACACTCTACTTGTTCAGTTTATGTATTGTTTATACATTCTACGTGGGTAGACATTTATCTATTTTGTGCACTGCTTTATTTACAACTCATACGATAGCACATTCTACATAAAATAGATGCTAATCAATGCTGGTTGGATGAATAAAATTATACTTGTAGAAAGATATATTCATTCAAAATGAATACATATTACATAATTTTCACAAAAAGACAAAAATACCACAACTTTACAGGAATATTTTTAACTTTCCTAATAATGAAATATACATGAAAAACAGGTTTTAAAAAACTTTGTTGATCAAAGAAGAAAAATTAATAACAAATAAAAGCCTAAATTCCATTATAATTCAATGAAATAAATGTTCTTGTATATTACTAGTGGAACAGTATGTTAAAATGATTATTTTGAAAAAGCAATTCAGAAATATGCCAATAAATTATAAAATTCTTCATGAACTTTGAAAAATTATTTTAATTTAAAATGTCTATTATTGGAAATAAAATTATTGAAATAAAAACATGGCAAAATTCGATCATATTGTTATTTAAATAGCAAATATGATAAAGACACAGCTCAAGAAACAGAAGATCACAATTTCCGTAAGGTCACAGAACTGGTCAATTTTGATGAAAAGATTCAAAGTTTTGTCTTAGTAGATAAAAAAAAAAAAAACAGAAATGAATTATCTGTAGCCATGGATAGTGTTTATAAAAAAAATTTTAAATATAAAGTATTTAAATAATATTTAAATAATATATGTTTTATTTTAATTAAGTAAATGTTAAAAACCACCTTACTTTATATCCTTCTCTTTTTTGCCAAGGTAATTATGTTGAACAACAAGAAAAAGAGATACTAAAGTTTTTAAAAGCAACATATTGTCCTAAAAATGGTAACATAACATATTGAGTGCTTACTCTATTTGGCGCAGTGCTAAATATTTTTAATGAATTATTTAATTGTATTCTCAAATGTCTGCCAAATTATAAAAGCTCCAACTTAGTCATTTTTATTATCCTCCTCTTTATTGTTATCAATATTATTATTGCAATCGGTCATATCCATTACACTAACTTTATGCATATATTTAAGAAGATCAGAAAAGACATTACTAGTAAATAAAAGATTTACAAATTAAGTATCAGTTACATTCAAAATGTCTCACGTCCTTTGTAGGGACATGGATGAAGCTGGAAACCATCATTCTCAGCAAATCTCAAGAACAGAAAACCAAACACCGCATGTTCTCACTCATAGGTGGGAACTGAACAATGAGAACACTTGGACACAGGAAGGGGAACATCACACCCTGGGACCTGTGGTGGGGTAGGAGGAGCGGGGAGGGATAGCATTAGGAGATATACCTAATGTAAATGACGAGTTAATGGGTATAGCACACCAACATAGCATGTGTATATATATGTAAGAAACCTGCACGTTGTGCACATGTACCCTAGAACTTAAAGTATAATAAAAAATTAAAAAAAAAATCAGGGAGAAAAAAATAATGTTTGGAATAGAAAATAATTGTTTGTAATAATGTTTATCAAACTCATAATGTTATTGTAAGTGGTTTGGTGTTTTTTAATGAATTTCTTTCAGAAAAACAATAAAATGTTCTAAACCCTAGAAAATAGAAGATTATGTAAAAATTAATTTTTAAAAAATCACAGAACAAAACTATAATCCTTTCATGGGGGCTGACGTATTAGAAAAATAAAACTTTGGAAATCTGCAAATTTTCAGTATTAAAAAATAAACTTAAATATAATATATATTTATAATGAATGTAAGGCATGGCTTTTTCTGGCACAAATATTTGGCTCAATTTACTCTTTAAAATCTACCTACTTGTGTTATTCAGTTCTGATTTTTTTCCCTTGTAAATATATACATGCTCCTGAGCCAGTGATAAGATGTTTTTCTACATTGAAACACATTATTTCCTGTTATTGTTATTTCTGTTGATATTCTCTCCTCTTGAAATCAATAGTATACTTATGATTTTGCCACAAAAATACACATATCTACATTTAGTCTTTCAGAAACACTAACAGAGAGATACAAAATATTTATCTTTCAGTAAGTGTTGTTAAAATACTGTGTCATGTCAACTGCTCCTCTATTTAGCTCTTACATTTCAATAGTATTTATTGAAGAATGCAGAAAGTTTCTGACAAATCTCCAAAATACCAAGCTTTGCTGGAAGACTTTTATACTGATTGTTGGATTACTGCCAAATTTCAAGTAGTATAGGGCATCTTTAACAATAATGGTACTCTAGTAGCCAAGAGTTCATTTTATTACTTGGAGTTGCCATCTGTTCTAATTTCTCTAGGGCAGACGTTTGACAGTGAGAGTCATTAAAGGCATTTCAATATTAAGAGAAAATCTACTAAAAGACATAGAATTATTTTCAAAATAGACTACTCAAGTATAATCTAAATATTGTATAAATATGATTTTTTTTGTCTACAAAAGCAAATAAAGTATTTGTAAGCATGGTAGTAATCTTGACTGTATTTTATAAATAATATCAAAAAATACAAAAATTGCACTATCATTTACTGAAGGGCAAAATTACATGTACTTGTATGCAATTCCTTTTCAATAATCAAATAAAGTGTACAGGGAAATCATCAGCATGCCTTCCCTTATAACTATTATTGATAACCAATGTGGTCTGATGTTATATATAGTTTGACTTCATTTTTGATGTTTGACTGCTAACAAACTGCAATCCCCACTCCTCCTTCTTACCCACTTTTTCCACATCTAACACTTTTAATGGTTAAAAATTAAAAAAAAAAAAATACTTTCAGTATTCGAATTCAATAGCTATGTGCCCAAATGTTAAATCCTCGGGATAGAAACATTAAATTATATATCTCTTCCTAAAGGGATATATAACTTTTCACACACACACACATACATACACACACACACACACACACACTGATAGTTTCAAATGGCAAGGAGAAAATGTATGAGGCAGCTGAATTGAAAAAAATTTGTCCAAGAATTTCAAAAATTAAAAACAATAATAATCTATGGATCAAAGCAGCTTTCTGAACTACAAAAATGGACAAAAACAAAAGGAAACAAGCACCTAAAATTATAATAAAATTCCTGAAAACTAAAGACAGACTTTAAAGTGAGGGAAATATACTCTCACTTTAAAGAAGTAAAACAAGACTTAGAGCTGACTTACAAGCATATGTAATTGAGGAAATTAAATCAATTGTAGAAAGAGTTACATCAAAAAATATACCAAAAGGATTGTTTTTCAGACTCAATGAAAATAATATCAGATGGATGGAGAATAATTCTGAGAATAATTCTGTAGTTAATGCAGAGCACAGAAAGCTGTGTGTATGTGAAATTAGATCTAAAACAATATTGATTATTGAAAATAATTATTGTGATATTTGAAATATATGAAAACATTTTCAAGACATGAAAAATGACATGTAAGATTTAAAATACATAAAACTAAATTTTATGATAACAACAAAAGGCAGAAGACAAAAATATGTACAAGTTTCTTGTACAGTTTAGAGACTACAAAAGTTCTAGGTAGATGTTAATTCAAGTATTGATCCTTTAATTAACATATAATAATAAAGATCAGCATTATATTTAATGTAGCAAATAATAAACACATGTATTAAAATAAATTTAAAAGGGAAAATACTAAATATTAGCAAATGTCATTTCATTATTAAAAGATAGCGGAGAAAATAAGAAACTAGGAACAGATAATATAAATGAAAAACAAATATGAAAGGTTCAATTTAAAGAAAAACATACCTATAATTACATTAAAAATAAAGTGGATTAAATATTCTAGCAATAAACACATATTGATACAATAATTTAACAGAACAATACTGAACTACTTGTAAGATACATCAAATATAAGAATACATAAATGTTGATTACTAAAAGATGAAAAATTATATCAGATGAATTAGAATTTCAAGATAGAAATATTACTAAAACAAAAAAGGATATGCCATTTCATAACGTTAATATGCCAATCCAACAGTAAAATATAACATAGTCTCATAATACATACAGTAAAATATGACATGACTAAAAATGAAATAAACATATATATAATAATGAAAGATATTGATACAACTCTTACAGTTACTGAAGAATGCACCTTAAAAATTAGTAAATTATAGATTTGAAGTACGTATATAAATAAATACACATATGCACATTACCTCATCAACCATAAAAATATACATTCCTTTCAGGTACACATGTGACACTTATCAGAAGATGTCATATGATGGGCTATGAAGCAAGTCTCAAAAATGTTCAGAGACTATGTTTAGTATTTATTATGCTTTCCATACACAGTGAAAATCAATAACAGAAAGATAATTTGAAATCATAAATGTTTTGAAATTAAGCAATATACTTTTAAATTTTAAATAATTTAGGAGTTATTTTAAGGGAAATAAAAATGTAAATTATTTATCAGACTGTACATTAGAAAATATTTCAAATTGACTAATAAAAAAATGTTACATCAAATGCTTAAGTTATTAACCTAGGAAGTCCACTCCTATGAGACAGTCAGAGAAACGGCATATAAAAGTAGCACATAACGTTATTCATAATCCTGATCTGGAAGTAACCAAAGTGGCCATCAACAGTAATAGAATTGTACAATAGATAAGTTTTAGGATATTGGTAAAAAGGAACAGTACAAATAGGTAAAAAATAATGAATTGTGTACTACATACATGGATGAATCTCACAGAAAAAGAAAATGCTTAATGAAAGAGTGAATAAAGTATGATTTCATTTCTAAAAATTTCAAGAGCAAGGAAATCTAATCTAAGATCAAAGTGCTCAAAGTCATAAAAACAGTTACCTACAAGGAAGGTAATAAATAGAAGGGGGCATGAGGGAGGATTCTGAGGTACGGAATACATTATAGACTTTCATCTGGATTTTGCTTGCATAGATGTTGATATGGTTTGGCTGAGCCCCACTCAAGTCTCATTTTGAATCATAGTTCCTATAATTCCCACATGTTGTGGGAGGGACCCAGTGGGAAGTAATTAAATTATGGGGTGGGAGCAGTTATCTCCATGCTGTTCGCATGATAGTGAGTGAGTTCTCATGAGATCTGATAGTTTTATAAAGGGCCTTTTCCCCACTTTGCTCTGCAATTCCTTTTGCTACTGCCATGTGAAGAAGGACATGTTTGCTTCCCCTTCCGCCATTATTGTAAGTTTCCTGAGGCCTCCCCCAGCCATGCTAAACTGTCAGTTAATTAAACCACTTTCCTTTATAAATCACCCAGTCTCAGGTATGTCTTTATTAGCAGCATGAGAAGAGACTAATACAGATGTGTTTGTAAAATGTCATCAGGCTTTATACTACAATTGGTGCACTTTACACTTAAAAAAATTGTATTTCAATTAAAATATATTTAATAAAATAAATAAGTAGCTATAGTAATTTACATTTCCACCTGAAAAAGCTGAGAATTCTTGTTATTAACCTTTATTCTTGATGAACTTTTCTTCAGGTAGTGAACTCTAGATTGGCAGTTATTTTCTCTCAGCACTTTAATAAAATAATTCTATTGTCTTCTGTCTTTCATCACTTCTGTTGACACATCAGCTGTCAGCCCAATTGCTACTCCTATGATTTCTCATCAAGTTCATTTAAAATTTATCTGAATACCCCTGGAAAAAGTAGCAAGTACAACTAAAACTCTTGTGTTAAAAATCATTAAATTTTGTCATCCTAAGAGATGTGTTAAACTCAGACAATTTATTATATCCCAGGGGAATTATGTCATATGCTGTGGTCAAATGTTACCAACCCTGATGTTTAATAATTACAATAATACTTAGCTTGTACACAAAATAAATAACATTCAAAACATCAGGCAAACATTAAATAATTACACTTTATAAGTTTTTATTGCCATAGGTAAGTAAACATTCATGATGAAATTTGTTTAATAACAAACACATCATTAATACAGGTAAGTGGATTCAGAAAGACAAAAGCTATTCATTCACAAAAACCACTTGGAATGTATAAGTAAATAAGTATGTCTTTGCTTAGAAATCATCCTTTTCAAAATATAAATGTATAAAAGAAATGTGAAAGCTCTGACTACTTTTATTTGCACACATTTAGAGCAGTTTTCCTCAAACTGATATCTGAATGGGCTATCTATATTAGAATTATTAAACTTGCTTGAAAAAGGTATACATTTATTGGCAAAATTAACACTATGCTTACAAAATCAGAATCTTTAGAAGTAGTATAAAATAATTTGAATTTATAATATTTCCTTGCAATTTTTACCCAAAGTAAAATTTTAAATTACTGTTTCTGCGTTTATATTTAAATTATATGTATTAAAATTTATTTTAAAATATTCAAGATGAATAACATTAAATGTATATATACTATGGCACACACGTAGATTGAACTATATAATCACAAGTGAATACTTTCCCATAAGCAGTTGAGAAATACATTGAATAGGATAGCATCTGTTTCCACCAAATATATGTGATGCTGTTCAAACTCTCCTTCCTTGTCTATCTTTATAGATAATAAGAGAATATTTTTGAAAAACTTCTTGTTTTGATGTCCTACTTTTCTTTTACCTAAGAATCTTGACATTTATAAATAAGTTGTTTGAAAACCTCAACCAATTTTTTTTTTTGGCTGAACTTATCCATAAAGACTGTATAAAGCTTCCAAACACTTTAAATAAGTGGATTTATTTTGAAATAGTCTTCCGTGAGCACCTGCAGAATCATAGCCTTAATTGGGATACAGCTGTTGCTGATTGCTGTGAAGTGAGTGTCTGTGTTGACTGATTGGACATTTTTATTTGATAGTACATTGAGCTTTCTTTCTTTTTTTAAGTTGTAGCTTTCTTAGGAAATGGTTTAAATGATTAAAGACCTAAAGTGGAGTGTCACTTTGCCAACTATCAACAGTAGAAAATGAACTGCTTTCAGTGAATAAACACTACCAGACACCTGTGTATGTAAGCCATGACTTCCTTTTTAGAACAAGAATATTGTTCTTCCTTTTTAGAACAAGAATATTGATCTCACGAAACAATTTGCTCAATGGTTCACCAGTCACAGAAGTAAATGTTTTAAACTGATGAGGCATACAAAGTAGTAAAAATGTCAAGGCAGCAGGAACAATTAGGTTTGCTCTAAACAGTATCAGAAGAAATAAAAATGGTTTTAATGAGTGTTAAATAAATGTGTATTCTGATTCTTTTCCTAGTAAAGTTAGTGAGGTATTTGTAGTTCTCAGTGATTTCAGTTTATTTATTGACATTTAAGACTAACAAACTTTTAAGGTTTTATGTGGTATCTGTATTTCTACCCATGTGGAAACATTAATAATGTAATTATGATTCACATTTTACCATTGTTTATTAAACAAATTTTTATGGCTCTAATGGTCTACTGCTCAATCAAGAGACAATAATTCAACTTATTCCTTCTTAACACATTTAAATATGTAAAAAATCTATGCTGCAGACACCCCGAGGCCTACAAATATAGACAAAAACAAAAACGAAACAAAAACCCAGAAGAAAAATATCTGTGTTTTATCATACATTTTTAAATCTTTTTATCGTAAAATTCATCAAATGTGCCTAGATCTTCAATAGTTTGTAATTTCCTCTTATAGCATATGACATAGAAATGAATATTATCCTTCAAAACAATATTCTATTAAACTGAATAGGGTAGTGATAATAACCATAATACTGTTTTGGTGTCTATATTTCAAATGATATAGTCTCAAAAATTTAAACTCATTTTTTAGAAGCTTGGAGTGCATTAAAAATTTGCTGCATTTAAACTATATTATCACAACCTCTACTTTGCAATAAAGAACACATATTTAACTGCAATCCAGTTTACTTATATCAACTATATCAACTTCTATGACCTGAAGTATTTCACTCTATTTAGGTCTTATTATTTATCAGATTAATTTTTCTTTCAAAATTAACTGAGACATATTTCTGTAGAGCAGACGTAAATCAGATTTCCCAGTGGTAAGACAAAGAGATGTATGAACAGTTGTGGAAACATGTTTTCACAGATTATATTATGAAGTTTTTCCAGCTCTCAGTACAACTAACAAAAAAAGCAATGTAATCTTCGAGGCGGGCATAAATTACATAGCAACACATACACATACACACACAAGCATAGTTCACTAATTCCTTTGTGAAATGCAAATGCATCCCTGTCTTAGAGATTTTTAAGCCTCTATCCTTAATATAACTATACATATTATTGTGATTCTAGCTTACATTATGTTCTGTCTCTTGTCATATAATCTAATGATTAAATTCTAAATGATAAATTTAACATTAACCAAAAGTATGCTTAGGAGTGGCTCTAATCCCAGAATAGTATAGGAAACTCTATTTTGCTTCCTGCCTCCTGTTCTACTTTCTTTCTTATGATCCTATGCTTGTGTGCTTCGTATTTAGGTTACTAATCCTGATATTTCAGTTTAGTTTTATAATGCATTAGCAGAAGGCATTGGTGAATGTGGGAGACTAGAAACCGAAGCAATAAGTTTCAGAGCTAACAGTGGATTGAATCAGAATGGTGGTAGTGGAGAGAAAGAGAAGTGATTTAATTTGAAAAAAAAATATGTATAGGTTAAACTCACAAGCATTCATGAGAAAAATGGAGCCAACGTAAAGATTATTTCCAGAATTCTGACTTGGGAAACAATGTTGGAGTCTCAAATAGACAGTTGGATATATGCTTCTGTGCAGAATCAGAAGAGGTCCCAAAATAGAGCACTCCAAGATTTAGATATTGCAGAGCGAGAACTAGGCTAATATGGAAGATCAAGAGGCAGAAAAAAAAAAAAAAAAAAAAAAAAAAACACACACACACAGGAGATTGTTGCATCATAAAAATAAACAGAAGAGATTGTTTAAAGAACCAAGAGTTGCTGAAGACTAAACACAATTCTAGGAGAGTAAGTACAATTTGTTAACAGGACAATAAAAATGCTTCTTATGCAATGTGATAACAATATTATAAACACAATACTATTCTAAATTGGGAACTACCTATATCTGTAGTCATGAAAATTACAAAAATATTTATTTATCCTGTTCACTCACCACTTCTAGTCGACTAACTGGAATTGCTAGCCAGAGCAACCAGGCAAGAGAAAAAAATAAAAGGCATTCAAATAGGAAAAGAAGACAAACTATCTCTCTTGGCTAATGACCTAATTCTGTATGTAGAATTCCCTAAAGACTCCACCTAAAAGATCCTGAAACTGATAAATGACTTCAGTAAAATTTTAGAACACAAAATTAATGAAGAAAAATCAGTAATTTTTCTATACGCCAATAACACTTTAGCTTAATGTCAAATGAAGAATACAATCTCATTTTCATTAGACACAATAAAAATGAAATACCTTGGATTATATCTAACCAAGTAGGTTAAAGATTTCTGCAAAGAGAACTACAAAGCATTGCTGAAAGAAATCAGAGCTGACACAAATACATGAGAAAATATTCCATGCCCATTGATGCAATACAATGATAGAGGCAGTAGGGAGAGAATTTCTAGGCAGACAGGGGAGGGTCCCTGGCAACACCCCATCTTCAAGCCGAAAAGCCTGAAACCCATGGCCCAAAATGAGAACTTCCATCCCAATGTGCCCGCTCTTTCCCAATTGTTTTTTCTGAATAATGTTATTTTACCAATCAAATGTTGCCTTTTCCAAAACTACCTATGGCTCTCCCCTCCACCATCTTGTGCCTATGAAGACCCCAGTCTCAGCCAGCAAAGAGAAGAAGTGGCTGTACATTGGAGAGAGGCAACTTGACATTGGAAGAGAGAGGCAAATTGGTAACTTAACTTCATGGGAGAGCGACCTGCCCTTCCTGCTCCTTTTCCAGCTCCCCTCTTTACTGAGAGCTGCTTTCAACACTCAATAAAATTCTTCACATTCACCATCCTTCAATTTGTCCGTGTGACCTCATTCCTCTTGGGCACCGGACAGGAATTTAGGATGCACCAAGTGCAGGTACCCAAAAAGACTGTCACACTGGCCCTTTGTCCTCACTGGCAGAGGGCAGCCATGCCACACAATGAAGCAAAGGGTCCACTGGGCTGATAATGCACTACTGTCTGTAGATAGCAGAGCTAAAAGAGCATTACAACATGCCCTCTGGGGCCTTAGGGTCATAGAAACCCCCACCTGGACACTGCAGTGGGAACGGCATGGAGTTCGCTCCTAATGGTGCTAAGGGAGTCAGTTCCTGCACTTGCTCACCTGCAGGCTCCTATCTATGAGAGATGGAGATTATGGGACCCGAGGGAGTGGAGTTTGCTCCTGCTGATGCCTAAGTGGCCGGCCAGTTCCCATGCTCTTTCGCTCCAGTCCTCATGCTTATTCACTTGCATGCTCCCTCCCTGAGGGGTTGAGTGGAGTGGGATGAGTAAACTGGGCATCCTTGTCATGAGTCCCATGAGGGTGTCAAGAAAATATCCTGTATCAATTGGAAGAATCAAAATTGCTAAAATGGCCACACTGCACAAAGCAATTTATAGAATTAATGTTACTTTTATTTTAAAAATGTCATTTTTTACTGAATTAGAAAAATCACTCTTAAAATTCATTTGGAAACAAAAGAGAGCTTGAATAGTCAAAGCAATCTTATGCAAAAAGAACAAAGCCAGAGGCATCATACTACCTATACTTCAAAATATACTATAAGTCCTCAGTAACTGAAACAGGATGATACTAGTATAAAAACAGATACATAGAGCAATAGAACAGAATAGAGAACCCAGAAAAAAACACACACAACCATCTGATCTTTGACATATATTGACAAAAATAAGCAAAGGCAAAGGACTCTTTATTCAGTAAATGGTGTGGGGATCACTGACTAGACACATGGAGAAGAATGAATCTAGACCCCTACCTCTTACCATATACAAAAATTTATTCTAGGTGAACTAAAGATTTAAACGTAAAACCTCACACTATAAATATCCAAGAAGCATCTAGGTAATACCTTTCTCAACGTTGGCTTTGGCAACAAATTTTTGGTAAGTCCCCTAAAGCATTTGCAATGGAAACAGAAATAGATACGTGGAACCTAATTAAACTAAAGAGCTTCTTCACACCAAAAGAAATTACCAACAGAGTAACCAGACAGCCTACAGAATGGGAGAAAGTATTTACAAGCTATGCATCTGACAAAGGTCTAATATCCAAAATCTATAAGGAACATAAACAAATGAACAAGCAAAAAACAATCCAATTTAAAAAAATGGGCAAATGACATGGACAGATAAATCTCAAAAGAAGACATACAAGTGACCAACAAACATTTAAAAATGCTCATCATCATTAATCATCAGAGAATTGCAAACCAAAAGCATATGATCTCACACAAGTCAGAATGGCTATTAATAAACAGCCAAACAAATAATAAATTCTGGTGAATCTGTGGAGAACAGGGAATACTTCTACACTGTTGCATTCTCACCAGTTCCCACCTACCCATTGCATACTATGCCACTTGGGTGATGGGACCATCTGTATCCCAAACCTCAGTATCATGCAGTATACCCATGTGACAACCTGCACATATACTCGTTGAATCTAAATTTTTAAAAATTCAAAAAAGAAATACTAGCAATTTTACACAAATTATCTCAGATAATAGGGGCAGATAGAATACTTCTAAATTCATTTTATGTGGGTAATATGACACTGATATCAAATCTAAACAAAGAGAAAAATAAATACCTCATGAACTTGGATGTGAATTATTCACAAAATATTGGTGTCTAGAGTTCAATATTATAAAAAATGTAGTCTATTTTATACAATTAAGATGTATCACAGGAATACAATAATAGCTTATCATTTGAAAATCACTAACATTTTGAACATTATATAAATGGTCACTAAAATATACTGTCATTTTGAGATACAGAAAGGAAGTTGACAAAATTTAGCCATTATTCACTTAAAAAAACTTTTATCAAACTAGAAATAAAGTGGAGCTTTCCCAACTTAATAAAGGGCATACATGGAAAACCCACAGCTAACATACTCTAAGTAAAAGACTGAGTACTGTTTAAGATGGAGTACAAGGTGGAAACGTTTGAGTTGTAGATGGTGAAAGTATTCAGTTTATTTTATGTGAATTCTGACTTAATAAAGTTGTTATTAAAATAATGAATTATTTTCCTACTAATAAAACCTTATACACATGCTCCCTAAAGTTTCTTTTATTGTATATCTCATGTTTAAACTATACTTCATTTTTTATATTTTTACTTTTAATACTAAAGTTGTTACCCATTTCTCCCTGATTTTCACATTTTAAAGAAATTTATAAAGAAAAAAAATAGAACGTAAAAGGTTATCTCTTTTCCTTATAGATATATGTAGTAAAATATTCTCAGGGATATCATTTTCTTTACCAGTGCACATGTACCCTACAACTTGAAGTTTAATAATAATAATAAATAAATTAAAAAAAAAAAAAAGAAAAAAAAAAAAAACATGCAGATCCATCACCTATGCATATACCACGTGTTCCCTTTAATTATCAGCCTCAGCAGTTTTACATTCGTTTCCATCAAGCTTATAGTCACACTTTAAGATAATGTTTTAAAGTACTATAGGATTGTTAATAGGCTACTATTTAATTAATTGTATCCTAGTTTATTCCATTGTTAACTTGGTTATATATACCTTGTGTGCACACGACACATACGCAAACATGCATATGCACACACAAGCTTATATATGTTAATCTCTGTGTGTGTGCATATTCTCAGCATTCTTGTTGCTTACATATTTGTTTCCGTTCCCTTTGAAATAGTTTACTTCAACATCCCATTGACATCAGTCGGCCATGTAACTTATTTTGGAGCAAAGTAACATAAGCAAAATTAATATATACTTATTCTTTATAGAAGCTTTTTGAGCTATCACATTTGTCATCTCTTTTTGTCTTTCAGTGTGAATTATAATGTCTCCATTAAGAATTATTATTTCATTTTAGATCTTGGAGAAAAAGTATGTAAAGCAGAGCTTCTGTGAACATGTAATTTGTGCCGGAAATATATTTCCTATAGCACAAAGAAATTTCTTTTGTTGTTATCACTGTCTAATCAAGCAACAGCTTATTGATATGTGTGTATGTGTGTGTATATGTACACATATATACACATATATATGTGTAAGTGTATTTGTATTTATGGCTAAGATACACACACCTGATATACACATATATATAAAATATATATCAGATATACATGTGTATATATATCTGATATGTATCCTATCAGCCATGGATACATATGCTTAAATATATACACATTCTGTTATATGGAGATATATTATATTGGAGTTATGTATACATTCACACATTGCATATAAGTGTATACACACAGCTATATACATATGCTTATCTTATTCCACTTCATTGCTATAACATAATTAAAATCAATAAAAAATTATTATTTTTTCTTATTAATAGGCATTTATTTTTATTTAAAATTTTGTTATATAAATAATATTGCCATGAATATCTTTAATTCACTTTGATTTATGAAATAAAATTTTGAAAGGAGGATTGTTGGCAAAAAATATGTATATTATATGAGGTACTTGCATACACAAAGTGTATCCTTGTGGCAGATAATATGTATTTCAGAAATAATGTGTGCACACATATTTGGAAAGTGAATTTTAGTTTCTTGTAGTAAGCAATTCTATAATATGAATTAGCTCATGGGTGGTTAAAAATATGGATAAATCATGTTGGTATATGTCAGAAGTCAGACTATTTCAAACGGAAATTTTCAGCACACTGATAATTTATGCCAATAGGTAATAACAGCTGAACCCAAAATGCACTAACATAGTTGAATACAGGAACCTGTAGAAAAAAAATACGGTATTGGTACATGCATAATCTTCTTTATATTGTCTATTACCTGTTTTTATAATTTTTTTTTACATTTTCACATGTTCCCTTTAATTATCAGCCTCAATATTCTTACACTCACTTCCATCAAGCTTATATTCGCACTTTAAGATAATGTTTTAAAGTACTATAAGATTGTTAATAGGCTACTCTTTAATTTATTGTATGCTAGATTACTCCATTGTTAACTTGATTATTCTTGGAATTGTTTCTAAGTAGAGCTGACCAAAGAAGGAACCTATATAAGATTTGGAAATAAAACAGTGGTCATTACTCTCAGAATCCCAGGGGTTAGACGAGGGGTCAGGCAGATGCAGAGTTATTGGGTAAATTGAAGACTGACTTTAGTCTCCACTTTGTTTCTAATTTTCTCAACTGTTGCACTACTGACAGTGACTCAAAATTTTATAGCAGATTCTTGGCTCTGGATCCCAGAAATGTTCCACTGGTTCTCAGTTACTTAACAATTCAAGCATCAGTCAAGTTTCAGTCTTGAAGCAGACATGACAAATGGGAATCTGAAATTTGTTCTCAGATCTGATTAGATTTTGTCAAAATAATCAGACTGCCATCAGAGTATGAAATTATCGATCTTGTAAAACCAGATACATGCTTATTTAGACATTTACTCCTCTTCACCAGGAGGTTCCAAGACTTACTTAGAATTTGCCTATAAATATCAATAACATATATTATTGTTTAAAGTGCCCTTTATGACAGGTTACCAGGGGTAAGGAGAACACTGATAATATACAGCATAAAATGACAAAACAATTAGTTAAATTAATAATGATAATAAAAAGCCTAGGCCAGGTGCGGTGGCTCATGCCTGTAATCCCAGCACTTTGGGAGGCCGAGGAGGATGAATCACAAGGTCAGCAGTTCCAGACAAACCTGACCGAAATGGTGAAACCCTGTCTCTACTAAAAATATAAAAATTAGCTGGCCGTGGTGTTGCGGACCTGTAGTCCCAGCTACTCAAGAGGCTGAGACAGGAGAATCGCTTGAACCTGGGAGGCGTAAGTTGCCATGAGCTGAGATCTTGCCATGCACTCCAGCCTATGTGACAGAGTGAGACTCTGTCTCAAAAAATAAATAAATAAAATGAAAATAAAAATAAAAAAGCCTAGAGAAACCAAGGATTTACACAATAAAGTAGCTGCTTTTATAGAAGAGTTTCACTGTAATAAGGAATATAATAGAGTGGATTGGTGGTTTCAATCTTCACTGCAGAACTTGGAAGTCAGGTTAAATTCTCAGTATTTCAGTTGAATTTAATCACTTACCACCCTTTAATCCTGATCTGATGCAAGTGAGTTTAAAGGATTTATATGGTTTGTCCTTGTCCCCACCCAAATCTCATCTTGCATTCTAGTTTCCATAATTGCCATGTGTTGTAAGAGGGACCAAATGGAGAAATTTAATTATGGGGGCGGTTTCTGCCATACTGTTCTCATGATAGCGAGTTTTTATGAGAGTTGATGGTTTTATAAATTGTTTCCCCTTTGTTCAGCGCTCACTTCTCTTTCTGCGTCCACGTGAAGAAGAATGTGTTTACTTCCCCTTCCACCAGGTTTGTAAATTTCCTGAGGCCTCCACAGCCATGCTGAGCTGTGAGTCAATTAAACCTCTTTCCTTTATAAATTACTCAGTCTTGGGTATGTCTTTATTAGCAGCATGAGAACAGACTAACACAGGGATGAAATTAACTGTTTTGATATTCTGTCAATAGTCAAGGTTATTTGATTCAAAAAGGTGAAATAATTTTTGTAATTAAAATTTCCAACTTTTCAAAATTAGATTTTAAAAATGTAGTTTTAAGTCTCTGGATAAAATAAAATACATTTTTCATGTTACTACTTTAGTTTAAAGGATTTGAGTATCCATTTGATGTATTAGTTTTTCTAAAATTATTTCCCAATAGCTTAAAAAATTGCTAAGCATAACTAATATATTAGGATTTAATTCGGGAAGATAAAATGATTCCCATTTTAATTCTAAAGTTTCTAACATGATATCTTAGGAAAATGTGTCAGTAAATGGAAAAAGAGAATATTAGTGACAGACTGATAGAATCCCATTGTATTAAGTGATGTATAAATCATCATTTCTTAGCCCTTCACCTGATATTTCAATTTTGATATTGTGATCAAATCTGTATTAATTGAGGAAAATAATTTTGTTTTACAACTCCGTCTTTATGCATGTATATTATGAGTCTAAATTTTTTTTCATCTTGTAAAGTTTTTTTCTTTAACCTTAAAAAATTCTAGATATTTGATATTCTTAAGGTCATCCTAAGAGAAAGCAAGCTAACAGTTATTTAAAAATTGCTCTATGCTAGTTTACTAATTTACACTCTGCAAAACCATGGGTAAATTAGTATCATTTTATATTTTGAGTCAGCATAAATCTTTACTGTATCAAACTAGATTCAGGATATTCAACACATATATATCTCTATTCAAATTTTTAAAACTTCACAGGAATCTAATGAGGCAGATGCTGCCACTCTCTCTCCATATTATTTTATGTGTACTAATATACATGCATATCATTCCATATTATTTATAGGTAAGATTTATCATATCACAAAATCCTGTCAGGCTTGTTTCAGATTCTTCAAATGTAAGCTAATTGGGACTCATAGATTTTAATTCATATTATACATCCAGTTACAGGCAGATTTAGATTTTAAAGATGGGTTTAATGGAAATTGTATTATTTTCTACTATGCTACACTGTTCTCCTTGCTCTTTAATTATTGAATAAGATCCTAATCTAACATTTGCTTCTGAGCATGAGAATACAAATTCATCAAAAGTGATTATTTTTAGCATAAGAAAAAAACAAAATAAAACTTTCATTTGAGACTCATCTGCTTTCACCAGGAAAAACATTTGTTTCCCTTAATGATAGTCCTCTTAAGTAATTACTTCCATTATGTGAAGGAAGTTACCCTATAAATTGCTAGGTTATAGTAAAGAATAATACAAATTCGATTCTCTTTGAAGAAACATGCAGAATCCTATAGAAAAGTTAAACACATGACACTGGCTAGATAAAAGGATAAGTTAAATATCTAATGAATCCGAAGTGAGTATAAATGGAAAGATAAGAAAACTGTGGAAAGTTAAAGCCAAGTCCTATATTTTTCTAAAGGTGATAAGGTGTTTTTCCCAGTAAGTCAACATTAACACCAATTTCTGTAATACTGTACAATCCCCAAATCACATTGACACCAATTAGTTTCTTTCATGTACGTTTTATTTTTATTTTTTATATTTTGTAGGGAGGGGGTCTTCCTGTATTGCCAAAGCTGGTCTCAAATTTCTGAGCTTAAGTGACCCTCCCACCATGGCCTTCCAAAGCACTGGGATTACAGGCATAATTATAGGCATGGGCACAGCCTCTTTCTGGTAATTTATTTATAACTAGACCCTGAGGAAAATAAAATTTGTTTTTCTTCTGTTGTGGACTGCATTGGGTCCTCCCAAAATTCATATATTAAATTCCTATCTCCCAACATGATTGCACTTGGAGATAGGGCTTTGAGGGAAGTAACTGAAATTAAACGAGGCCATGAATGAGGTCCTAGTCCTATAAGACTGATGTCCTTTGAAGGATGTGAAGAGAGACCAGAGCTCTCCTTCTTACTATACATTAACAAAATAAAGGTCAAATGAAGCCACAGTGAGAAGGCAGCTTTCTGCAAGCAAGGAAGAGAGCCAGTACTAGAAACTGAATACGCTGGCACATTAATCAAGGGTCTGGCCTTCAAAACTATTAGAAAATAAATAACCATTGTTTAAGCTACCCAGTCTAGTATTTTGTTATGGCAGTCTAATCAGATTATTAGACCTTCTTAGAGAAGAGAAGATAAAGTTTCAGCAGTATTAAATGATCTGTTCAATTTTATAATGTACATGTTAATGCCTAGCCCATAGTACTTTCCACTAAGTTGAATGACAATTACAGATAAAAGTAAATGTAAGAGTAGTTTTACTTCTATCTGTAAAGCAGAATATAAAACATTATGCAATTCATAATAACAATACAATAATTAGATAAAATAAAAAATGTACTCCTACTTCTAGATATCTAAGAGTGTTGAATGCAAAGAAACCTTAATTGAACTATATTCTACAGAGAAAAGTAGCCTTTTATAGGAGAGTAAAGAACAACAGTTTCTTTTTTATCGGGTGACAAGTGCCTGGTCTGGATACAAGTGGGCAAAGAAGCAGTGTCTATTAAAGATGGAGAGACTTTACAAGGATGAGAAGAAAGCAGGTGATCTACTAATGACACTGTGAGCCCACATGTTGGATTGAAATCTTAAAGACCAATAAATGCAGAAGAATGTGAAACATTTCCACCCCACTACCTCTGGAAAATTTAAAGAAAGAGTTGCCTGAAAAGGCACAACTGGCAAACATAGAGAGCTCCCACAATTTCACATGATTTCCTGGTACTTTTATTAGACAACCCTTCTATAGTTGAAAAGAAACACAAAACATAACTAATATAAATTTCAAACCAAAACAATACCAACTTAAGTCAAGAGAATATTGATAAGTTATGTTATTAAGAGGTTTAAGGAAAAGTTGGAGGTTTTCTCAGGTGGCACATATTTTAAATTTAACCATATTAAATTTAACAAAGAGATTAATTTTAAATACATTTAAAGCAAAGGAGAAACCAATCTAATTAAAACAGGGTAAGCACCAATTGAGTTCCACTAGTAGGAAAGTACAACTCTAAAATGTTGCTGCCCAACAAAAGCAAGCTTTTTAGCTTTTTACTCTATAGAAAAAAAAAATGAAATAAAACAAAAAATATTTTACTTCATATATTATTGTTATTCTATAGACAACACCTCATATATTACAAAAAGAATATGAAAGATGAGAAGTACTACAAAAAAAAGAATGAGAATAATAGAAGAAATAGTCAATAGAAGCAGACATGCAGGTGACATAGATATTGAGAATAGTATTCAATGCCATTTTAAAAGTTAGGTATTTGTTTTTGTTTTATTTTATTTTTTAATTTTGATTTTAATTCCATAAGTTTTTGTGGAATAGGTGGTGTTTGGTTACATGAGTAAGTTCTTTAGTGGTGATTTGTGAGATTTTGGTGCATTTATCACCCAAGCAGTGCACACTGTATCCAATTTGTAGTCTTTTATCCCTCACCCCACTTCCACCCTTTCCCCCAAGTCCCCAAGGTCCATTGTACCATTTTTAAGCCTTTACATCCTCATAACTTAGCTTCCGCTTATGAGTGAGAACATATGATGTTTGGTTTTTCATTCTGGACTTAACCCCTTTTTCAATAGCTGAAAAAAAAAAAAATTCTTAGGAATATATCTAACCAAGGAGGTGAAAGACCTCTACAAGGAAAACTACAAAATCACTGAAATAAATTATGATTATACACAACACACAAAAAATAGAAACGCATCCCATACCAGTCAATGGGTAGAATCGATATTGTGAAAATCTACAAATTCAATGCAAAATGCCATCATCATTCTTCACAGAACTAGAAAAGATAATCCTAAAGTCCATATGGTTTTTCTTTATCTTTTCATATTATCCATAAAAGAGCCCATATAGCCAAAGCAAGTCTAAGCAAAATGAACAAATCTGGAGGCACCACATTACATGACCTCAAACTACACTATAAGGCCATAATCACCAAAACAGCATGATACTGGTATGAAAATAGGCACATAGACCATAGAACAGAATAGAGAACCCAGAAATAAAGCCAAATACTTACAGCCAACTGATCTGTGACAAAGCAAACAAAAAAATAAAGTGGAGAAAGGACACCCTATTTCATAAATAGTACTGGGATGATTAACAAGCCACATGTAGAACAATGAAACTAATAAAATATCAACTTAAGATGGATCAAGGACTTAAATCTAAAACTTGAAACTATAAAAATTCTAGATAATGGCATTGAAAAACCCATCTAGACATTGGCTTAGGCAAATACTTCATGAGCAAGAACCCGAAAGCAAATGCAACAAAAAGAATAATAAATAGGTGGAGTTTAATGAAACTAAAAAGTTTCTACACAGAAAAAAAAAAAAAAAAAAAATCAGCAGAGTAAACAGACAACCTGGGAGAAAATCTTCACAATCTACACATCCAACAAACGACTAGTGTCCAGAATCTACTGAGAACTCAAACAAATTAGCAAAAAAAAAAAAAAAAAAAAAAAAAAAATCCCATCAAAAAATGGGCTAAGGACATGAATAGACAATTCTCAAAAGTAGACAAAGACAAATGATCAGCAAACATGAAAAAAAATGCTCAAGACCGTGAATGATTAGAGAAACGCGAATCAAAACCACTATTCAATACCACCTTACTCCTGCAAGAATGACCGTTAATCAAAAAATAATAGACGGAGCAAGGATGTGTTCAAAAGAGAACACTTTTACACTGCTGGTGGGAATGTAATAAACTATTACAGCAGCTATGGAAAACAGTATGAAGATTCCTTAAATAACTAAAAGTGCAACTACCATTTGATCCATCAATCTCATGACTGGGTATCTACCCAGAGGAAAATAAGTAGTTATACAAAAAAGATACTTGTACAGGCATTATTATAGCATCACAATTTGCAATTGCAAAAACATCAGCCCAAATGCTCATAAATCAATGAGTGGATAAAGAAATTGTGATATATATATATATATATGCAACCTATTAATGTAACAAAATTGCACTTGTACCCTATATATACACGTGATATGTATTTTATATATAAATATTTATATATTTATAATATATAATATAATATATATTATTTTGATATAATAATGTATTATATTACTATAATATACATATATACATTTATGTTATCAATTGGTTAACTTTAGTGGACACATTAAAACCACAGCAATTCCCCAACTTCACAAGGTGAAAGGAATGAAGGGAATGAGATATGAAAAGTAGAATAGGAAAATTGGAAAAAATGCCATTGACACTGAAGATATTGAAGCCCATTCTCCTGAGTCTTCTTGGCCAATAGAAGCAGACTGTTCACCGCACTGTTTTTACTATGGAACCTATAATGGCCTGCCTTGTGGTAATTGCTTTGCAAGATAATGCTGATTCTCCATAGGATTTACTCTTACTACCTCTCTTTGCTTCTAGATCCATAACTATACTCAAGTCTCAGAATGCCTCAAATGGTGAGATACAAAGGATAACCCATGACGAGTTATACTACATATCAAAAGAACTGCATTATTTTTTAACCAAGTTATACAGAAAGAACTCTGAGGAATGTGTACAGGAATGAATATTAAAGGTTTGAAATATTGGTAGAAAAATAAATCGAGATGGCTCAGGTTGAATGTATCGATATAGGTCCACTAATCAGAAATTCTAGATTCGTTGTTTTAGCTGAAGGGATTTGAAAGAGCTTTAAGAGTTTGGTAATTCGACTGACTGAAACATGAATATAAAGTGACCTGCATTAAATGCATTAAAAACCCAACATTGTCTTGGTATACTGTTTCAAGGAAATATTCAAAAGATTAGGGAGATTGGCATGTTAGAGTGGACTTATCGTGTAAGACCTGCTCACCCATCCAGGAAAGTTCAGAGGAAATACCTCCTTTCACCATGGCTACAGGAAACAATTTGTGATGGAGCCTCAGTGTTATGGGCTGGATTATGTTCCCCCTCCAAAATTTACATGTTGAAATCTTAACCCCCAATATGATGGTATTTGGAAATGGGACTTTTGGGAGATAATGAGGTTAAATGAGGTCATGATTGTGGGGATGTCATAGTGGAATGAGTGCCCTTATAAGAAGATGCACCAAAGAGCTTGCTCACTCTCTCTCTCTCCAAGCAAGCACAAAGAGGTCATTTGAATACACAGTGGGATTGCGGCCTGCCCATTTACCAACCAGGAGGAGAACACGCACTATAACATGACCATGCAGCCATGCTGGCATCCTAATCATAGACTTCTAGCCTGCAGAACGGTGAGAGAATAAATTTATGTTGTTTTAGCCACCTGGACTGTGTTATATTATAATGCCCACTTGAGCTGACAAGTATCCTTAAAGAGCTTTGTGGTTACTCTTTTTGTTATGTGTCAAATTACGATGGGAACTCTAGCCACCACACTGGAATCTATAAATGCAATGGAGGTCATTGAATCCGGAATGGCAGAAAGAAAATATTTCATTTGATCACCAAAGATAAAGTGGCATTAATGTGGACACTAGAGTCAAAGTGGTAATGGATAGCAGACTCAAAGCAGTGATTAAAATAGTCTGACTCAGAGAAAACTATGGAATTGACAAGTTAAGCATGGTGTCCCTTGAAAGGAAACAGATACTCAGTCTACTAAACTCATTGTTGCCCTTTTAAGCAGAAAAGTTCCAGGTTGAATGAACGGAAGTCTAACTTAAATCACCAAAACAATGTCATGAACTCTGAGTAAGTTTTCAGACAGGCACTTTACAGCCTCAGAACTTCTTTAATTAAGGGAAGTCCAGATAATCTGGAGGAAATCATGCTATGCTTCCAAAATTTATACTACTTATTTTTCTCCCATCCTTCTCCAAACATATCTATTGCCATTTACCAGAGTGACTTCATTTGAGAAAGCAAACTAATATGACTTTTCAGAGATTATTCAAATTTCAGGGGAACAAAAAATAGGTCCAAGAGGCTACTGTGTTATATTATGTAGATCAAGTTATCAATGAAGTTTTAGCTCAGGTACAACTCACAGTGAGTTCATTGGGTCTCTAAACCCAACCTGTGGTTATTTCCTCAGTTCTGGAATGTCTAGCTGGAGTAGCAATACTCAGCAACTAAAAGAATATGTACATTGTTCCCCTGACTTGTGGAGTTAGGGCTGTTTTGTTGTACTATATATATGTGTTTGTGTGTGTGTGTGTATGTGTGTGTGTATATATATGTGTGTTGTACTATAAATGTGTGTGTGTATATATATGTGTTGTACTATATATGTGTGTGTGTATATATATGTGTTGTGCTATATATATGTGTGTGTATATATATGTGTGTGTATATATGTACACACACACACACACATATATATATAGTACATATATATGGATTCCAGAGGGATTACAAGGATTTGAAAGATTCTGATATTGTGATTCCCACCACACCTGTATTCAGCTCTCCTACTTGACATATGCAACAAACAAATGGATCATGGAGAATGAGAGGGGATAATCATAAATTTTATCAGGTGGGTGATTTTATTTGCAGATGCTGTGCTCAATGTTACTTCATTGCTCATGCAAATTAATACATCCCTTCATATGTGGCATGCATCTATTAATCTGGTAAATGATTTTTTTTCTTGATACCTCTTAGTAGAAATCACCAGAAGCAGTAATCTTTAAGCTGACTAGATCTTCAGTACACATTGCCCATGGTCCCTGCTCCTGCTACCCTACTTCTTTCTCCAAGCAACAACTATAACCTCATGGATGGTTCCCTATGACCAGTAAGCTGTGGAAGAAAAAGCTTAGACCTGGTTTCTAAATCGCTCTGCAAGATCTACTGGTGTCAGCCAAAAGTAGACAGTGGTAACACTATGACACCTCTCTAGGATATTTGTGATGGGGGAAGTCCTCCAAGTTGTCAGAATTTTTGTACCTGATTGTTCATTTTGCTTGGAACGAGGAATAACCAGAGGTATGAGCATATTTCAATTTATGAGCTGTGGCCAATTATTTGAATGGATTGTCAGGAAATTGGAAGAAACATTGGTAAACCAATGACATATAGTTCTGAGGAAGAGGTACATGGTTAAACCTCTTTGAATTGGAAATGGACATGAAAATATTTATGTCCTGTACAAATTCTCACTGAAGGAGTATTTTAATAATGAAATAGGTAGGGATGACCCGTTCTGTGGATACCAGTCAGTCTCTTTCATGTATCATGTACAGTGGGCTTGTGAAGATAGTGGCCATGGTAGTGAGGATAGAGATGAAGCATGGGCTCCGCAATATGGACTTTTGCTCACCAAAACAAACATGGTTATACCCACTGCTGAGTGCTCAAAAGTGGAAACCAACACCGTATTCTCAATATGGCACCATTACCAGAGTGATCAACCTGATAGCAAGTTGATTACATTGGACCACTTCCATTACAGAAGAGGTTGTGCTTTGCTCCTACTAGAATTATTGCTCCAGATATGAATTTGCTTTCCCTGAACACAATACTTTGGAAAACTACAAACTGGACTTACAGAAAGCCTTATCCATGGTCATTGTATTCTACAACCTATTGTTTCTTATCAAGGAACTCATTACATAGAAAGGAAATATGTCAATGGACTGATGCTCATGAAATTCACTGATCTCATCAGATTCTCCACTACATTTAAGCAGGTGCCTTGATAGAATGATAAAATGGTATTTTATTTTGTTTTGTTTTGTTTTGTTTTATTTTTGAGATGGAGTCTTGCTCTGTTGCCCAGGCTGAAGTGCAGTGGTGCCATCTTGGCTCACTGCAACCTTCACCTCCCGGGTTCAAGTGATTCTCCTGCCTCAGCCTCCTGAGTAGCTGGGATTATAGGCACCCACCACCATGCCTGGCTAATTTTTGTATTTTTAGTAGAAACGGGGTTTCACAATGTTAATCAGACTGATCTTGAACTCCCGACCTCAGATTATCAGCCCTCCTTGGCGTTCCAAAGTGCTGTGAATATAGGCATGAGCCACCATGCCTGGCCTTAAAATGGCCTTTTGAAGACTCATTTACAAACCCAGTTATATCTCACGACATAGCAGGGCTAGCACAATAGCCTCCAGGAGGCTATATGTGCTCTAAATCAATGTCTAATATATGGTCCCGTTACTCTAGTAGTTAAGATTCACTAGTCAATGTATCAAGGGGCAAAATAGTACCACTAACTATTACCTCTAGTAATCTATGAGCGCAGCCTTGGTTTCCTTTCCCTGACAACCTTAGGTTGTGCTTGTGTAAATGTCTTAATTCCAAAGGGAGAAACGTTTCCATCAGGAGACACAACATTGTTTCTGTTAAGCTGGGAGTCACAACTGCCACCCTGTCACTTGGCACTTCTCATGCCTCTAAATAAAAAGGCAAAAGGGGGAGTTAATTTACTGAATGGTGTTTAATTCCGTTTACCAAGAAGAAATTGGACTGTTACTACACACTGAAAATACATAAGTATATGTCTGAAACACAGAAGATCCCTAAGGTGTTTCTTAGTACTACTATACCCTGTGATTAATGTCAATGGAAAATTATAACTCAGTTCAGGTAAGACTGCTAATGTGCTAATGACAGAGAACTTTTAGAAATGAAGGTTTATGTTACCCTACCAGGCAAAAAACCACACCAGCTAAAGTACTTCCCAAGGGTAGAGGAATACGGAATACGTAGTGGAAAAAATAGTTATGAATATCAAATATGGCAACCTGACAAGTTGCAGAAATAAGGACCGTAACTGTGCATGTGCGTGTGTGTGTAATATTTTTGTTTCTTTCCTTTCTTACCTGTTTATTATCTAACATAGGTATGTTAATAATAGTATACATCATGTTATTTAAGTTGCAAAATATTAAAGTGAATATCACATAAGGAATTTGAATACCTGGGGAAAAATTTATCATGGTTTGTTTATGTGTGGGACAGTAGGGTCATGTTCAGTGGAATTATGACTTCGCTATCATCTTTCTTTAGAGGTTAGGTACGCATGGCTGCCAATTTGGTAATGAAAAACTGTGGTGATCTGTTTTATGTGTCAGCTCAGCTATATTATAGTTTCCAGTTATTACATCAAGAATGATTCTAGATGTTTCCGTGTAAGTATTTTATTCATATGAATAACATCTGCTATCAGTTGACTTTATGTAATGAAGATTAATCTGGTTGGATTAGATGCAATCAGTTGAAAATCCTTTTTGCAAAACTGAAGTTTCCCAGGAAAAAAAAAGAAATTTCATGTCTTTATTGCAGTATCACCTCCTGTCTGAGAGGTTTTAGCCTGAGAATTTCAGATTTGCCTATTCATGCTCTCTAAACAAAGAGGTCAATCTCTTGCAACAAATCTCTTTCTCTCTCTCTCTCTCTCTAACTCTTTCTCCGTATAAATACAATTTCACTAAAACATGTTCACCCCAATTAAGCAGATATTTTCATTTAGTCCTCATTGCCCTGTATCCTTGTATTACTGACTAAATACAGCATAAATTATGCTGATTAAATATTACAGAATTCCTTTAAATCTGTAATATCCCACCTTTCCATGTATCAGGATTATTATCATGTAGCTGATCATCTGTCTTTACTTACATGTTACAATGCTAGCAAAAGTAGAGGTAAGCTGAAACTTTCTCCTTTTCCAACGTTTAGGATTTACTTAGTTTTGGCATTTAACATATTTATGGATGCTGACATGGGTATACTTTGATATAAACAATATATGTGAGAAAAAAATTCAGAATAACTACATATAGTATTTTTATTTAGTGTGAGGGACATGTCTTATGCTGAATTTATCTGTATTAATTTGAAATAATGCATTAGAGTTTTCTGTATATACTTTATTAAATATAATTTAATACAAACTACCAAATATACACAAGGAAGAATTAGGATTGTAGGATAAATGCCAGGAAAAACTGTCTCTAAATCATTCTTGAGACCCTTTACACTTTCTGTGACAAAACTTTCATAGCAATCACATTGTATGTGGGTTTTTATGATCGTTGGAGAGAGATTAACAGAGAAGAATGCTGTTCGATACCTTGTAACTTCCATAAATCTTTGTAAAAGTTTATTGATTTGAGTTGTGCTAGAGACACAGTATTTCCTAGGCTTATAATGGCAGTAGACACAAAAGATAGAACAAATAATCCATCAAACTTTTTTTTTTACTACCCAGTAAAGCAGGGGGTTGGGAGGTAAGGTGAAGTAATAGCAGTAATGCTCCGTATATGTTTATTTCTACTATTGTCTACAGAGGTGCAGCAACACTGTAGCAGGTATGAAAAAGCACTGACTTTTCATGTAAGAAGATCTGAATGGTCAGTCATTTGAATTTTCCAAATTACCTTGACATCCTGAGCAATATCTTGTTCTCTCATGAAGAAATAGAAGGATACCACCTTTCAGAAATTGTTTATGCCAAGCGACATCAGAGTTTTGGTACATAATAAATAACATATTTTTTAAGAAAGTGAAGAATTCCTATTATTTTTAAATAAGGCATTTCTTCAGATAGCTTATCAGTGGAAATTCAATTAAAGAAAACATTAAAGAGTAGTTAAAACCAAAAGGGAATATTTGGCATAATTTGAACAATTTCACTGGTCAAGTTAGAAATGCTCACTCTAACATTAAGCAGAGCTTTACTTAATAAAGGAACAGATTTCCAAAGTCCTCAAAGGACTGTAGTAACGAAGTGATCATTATGTTTATGTTTATGTTTATGCATGACCATCTACAGAATAATAGAAAGTCAAATTCTGCTTTTACTAGAGTATATTTTGGAGAATGTTTCAATGATAAAAGATGCATCCATGGAGCCTTCTTTTAATAAAGGTTGGAAAACTAAAAAGCAATCTAAATATTTGCAGTGGATGGAACATTCTCGATTTCAGAAACACACAGCCTTTACTCAGGTCTGCCTTGCATTTTCTCTTGCTTGATACTACTTATGAGATACTATACTACCTCATAAAAACAAACAAGCAAACAACTTATGAAACACAAAATTTGCCCTCTTTCTGCTTCCAATTATAATGCTCTTTGCTTTTTACTTGTGACAATTAAGAGCAAAAGCAAAGGCTGTAAAATGAGACAACTTATCCTTACCCTAAAATTGTTCCACACATTCTGAACAGCTCAATTTGAAAGTTGAGAAAGTACCCGGTCTTGAGTATTACTTCATAGCAGTGTGAGAAAGAACTAACACAGGGGGTAAATAACAATGCAACATGTATGGCTTCAACTAAAATTTCTCAATCAATAATTAAATTCTCATAATACAGAAATTAATAATAATAATAATAATAATAAAGCATGGGGGGAAAGTTCTGAACAGCATGGGGGAAACCGTCCCCATGATCCAATTACCTCCACCTGGTGACACTCTGGACACGTGGGGATTATGGAGAATACAATTCAAAATGAAATTTTGGATGGGGACACAGCCAAACCATATCACCCCCAGGCCTATTACAAAAGCAGTAATTTTTGTTTGTTTGTTTTGAGACGGAGTCTCGCTCTGTCACCCAGGCTGGAGTGCAGTGGCCGGATCTCAGCTCACTGCAAGCTCCACCTCCCGGGTTCACGCCGTTCTCCTGCCTCAGCCTCCCAAGTAGCTGGGACTACAGGCGCCCGCCACCTCGCCCGGCTAGTTTTTTGTATTTTTTTTAAGTAGAGACGGGGTTTCACCGGGTTAGCCAGGATGGTCTCGATTTCCTAACCTCTTGATCCGCCCGTCTCAGCCTCCCAAAGTGCTGGGATTACAGACTTCAGCCACGGTGCCCGGCCCAAAAGCAGTTATTTGAAAATGCAAATTTTTTTCAATATGTTGGAAACATGAGTATCTGTTGATGAATGAACAAAATGTGTTCTAGTCTGAGTCAGGTGAACGAATTATAATTTAATGTAAGCAGTTAATTATATTTAATAATAATGACAATTGAAAACCAGGACATAGTTATACATGATGGAAATTTAAAGACTTTTTGTAAGTAAATTCTATTTGGACATTTATATTAAGAATATGAGATATTTGTGATATCGTCACTAAAATTATTTCTCTGTAAATCTTGTAGTGATTTTTATCATTGGAGAGTAATTATACTGAAGTTTGGTTTTACTAATTTCTGTTTGCAAAATACTGCTATTTCTAAGTAAGGAAAAGAAAGTCTCAGTAACTATAAAATACAATAGTTTTCAGCTTAGCATTGATAAGAGCTTTAAAACACATTTCATTCATGCATACATAAAATATGGCAAATCTTATAATAATCATTTTAGAATATATAGTAATTAAGATGCATAATTGAGACTATAACATGGTACATGTTTCTTTGATGTTGATTTAAAAACACTGAAATAACATTTTGGTACATTATTAGTAAATAATTAATTAAGTAGACGTTATTAGTAAGCAATTAATTCAGATTTGATAAAAGAGGAATGACGTGGGTAATCAATATTTTCATCTAGACATGTTTTGCCCTTGTAAGGTACAGTGGATTGAATGGTGGCCTCAAAAATGGTAAGTACATGACAAATTTGTGAAGCCTATGAATGCTACCTTATTTTGGAAAAAGGCATTTGTAGATGACAAATAAATTAAGGATGTTGAGAGAAAATAATTCTAGATTATCTATATTGGCCCAGATCCAATAACAATTGGCTTGTGAAAGAAACACAGAGAAGAGACACGGAAGAGAAAGGCAACCTGAAGATGAAGACAGAGATTCTAACAACGCAGCCAGAAACCAAGGAAGCCCAGGAATGCCAACAGCCATCAGAAGCTGTAGGAGTCAAGGAAGAATCCTTCCCTAAATTGTCCTTCAAAAAAGTGAGAAAATAAATTTTTATTTTAAACCACTAATTTTGTGGTAATTTATCGCAGACACTACAAAAAAATGAGTACAAGTTCTTAAAAACGAGGCAGACATCTTGCATCCTTTGGATGTAAGGAGGCCCCTATCTTCAGCTTTCCAGTGCTGGCAAAATGAACTAATTGACAGCAAAATGAACTAATGATGAGACTATATGTGGAACTAAAAATATGGACTACTTATCATCAATAAACTGTTTAACTACTGCTGCTATAAGTGCCCAGCCTGCAGGTAGAAGAGTGCATGCTGAGTCTTTCATGTGGCAACCTGCTTGAGGAAGCTAGTCAGCCAATGAGTGGCATGGAGATTATACTGGAGCCCTTTGAGGGACATTGATTAATATATCTCCTCTGGGTGTGGGTTTACCTTCCTTACACAGAAGCCTCCTGTAGCGTCACCTCTTTACTTACAACATGATTCCTCTATCACTATGCAATTCCATGCAATATTAACTCACACCAAAGAACAGTTAAGACAATAGGTTATTGACATGATATCATGTCACACCTTGAATTCAAAAGCATTTGATTTTGATGGAATGGCCTAATAAAGGCCCAATTAAGATGCCAATTTAGGCACAGCAACCTGAAGTGTTGGGATTTCACATTATAAGATGTTGGATATTTGCTGAACACTTGCAAATGGTTCTATGTATGGTGCCAGAATATGTAGGCATAGGAATCAGGAATGAAAGACAGTACTGACTGCCCCATCATTATTCCCACAGACACATTTCTTGGATTTGTAATTCTTAAGCCTACAACTTTACACTTTAGCAGCTTGTGTTTATGATTTCTACAAAGTAAAACATTCTTTCCAACACTTAATACATGTTTGAGTAAACTTGAACATAAGGCTATGTACTAGATCCATTGAGCTTTTTATCTCAGCTAACAAAGGTATTACTAGACCAACAGATAGGAAGGACTATTCTTGAACCTAGGGAGTAATGGGTAGGACTCTTGGCATTTCCATGCACCATGATAATGGTAAACAGGCAATTGCGAATTGTCATGTTCTACTACTACACAAGCAGTCAAGAATAGTCAAACTGCTGACCAAAGATGAGTAAAACTAGAAAGAACAGTGGAAGAGAAAGGTGACAAATGTTAGGTATAATCTTGGGATCAACTGCAGGGGCATAAACTATAACTACCAAATCTGTCTCAAGTTTTTGTTTTGTTTTGTTTTTCAATAAGTTGAGGCCAACTAGCATTTTTAAAATAATTACTTGTACTTTTACTTTTCTCTTGTACAGGAAGTAGGCATCTTGTTTCCATTGATACAGAGGCACTCTGTTGTAGTATGGGAACTAGATATAACTGAAAATGAGTTTGTCTAATAAAGGAAGTGAACTCTATCAGAAATGTCTTTCCTCATCTCATCTTCCCTTCACTTTTCACAAGGGCCTTGACAGTATTTTCCAGCTTTAGTAACCCACCGTGCTTGTTACCAGTTCTACATGGATTCTAAGTAACTTCACCTAGGAACAACCAGATAGTATCTTACCTTTAGCCTACAATCTCAGAACTTCTTTGTTGACCTCAACTAACACAATGATACTCATCATATTTAAATGCAGCCCAGTGGGTTTTCATAGAGGGATGAAATTTTGACCGAGAAAACAGGAGATAGCAGATACGTGTTTTCCCTTCTCCACCATGAAATATAATTGTTGTAGACTGCTTGGAAGAAAATACCACAGTATGAATCTTAAGTTGCTCTTCATATCAGACAGTGACTCACTCAACAATACAGCTTTGGATTTCTTTTCACCCATTTCCATGTTCATCATACAAATATAACATTAAATATTATAAGCCAAAAAAATGACATTTAAAATAACAAAGACAAAACACTTTGCAATCAGGTTTATAAATGTTTAAATCTATAATAAAGAAAATGTTAAAACAGTAATAAAACACAAAAATCAAAATTCATTCTTTGTTCTCGGATGGAATGCGTCAACACTGTAAAGATGTCAGTTTTTCCTAAGTGAATTGAATATGTTTCACAATAACAGTAGCAAGTTTTACTCTCAAGGGAAACAAATATATTTCTACATTTCTATCAAAACATGAACATTGCAGGAATTGGTGAAAAAAAACCCTTGATATAATAGGAGTTATTTCTGTCTGATATCAAAACATACTTCAAATTGTCTATAATTAAAACACTGTGTTTCTGGTGCATGCATAGACAGACTAAAGAAACTGAATCAAAAGTGCAGAAACAGATATCAATGTATGAGGATGTTTGTGTTTGGTAAAATTGGCATATCAAGTCACAGGGCAAATAATAGACATTTTATTAAATGGTGTTGGAGGATCTAGATAAATTTTGGAGAAGATAAAATTTGTTCCACACATGTAGATATATAACCAAATTCAAAATACAGATGTAATCTAAATATAAAGGAAGGAAGCAAATAGAGGAGGAGGAAAGATTGATTGATTCAAGAACTAGAAGGAAGTACTGAAGAATTTATTTATAACTATGAAGAAAAATTTTCTGAAGTAAAAATACAATACAAAAATTCAACCACAATAAAATTATGATGAAGAAGAAGAGGAAGATTAGAACATTGGCATAATTCAATAAAATGGATAAATATTTGCAACATATAAAACAGTCTATTACTACAAAATAAATGTATCTAAACTATATGCATATTATATTTATATTTTTAGCTATAAATGTATGTACACATGTATACATACAAGAAAGAAAAAAGGAAGAATGCATATTGATATTATATATGTGTGAATAAGAGAGAAAAGAATAATAATATGCACACATATATGGAAGCTTATTTTAAATAAATCATAATGATTATTAAAAATTAATTATATTGCTTCCCAACAACAGTTAAATGATTCATGAATGGAATAAAGACTGAAATGTGACTTCTTTAAATATAGCCTTTATACAATTTCAACTAGGAAAATATGTTGATATTTTGTATGATCAAAAAAATTTTAAAGAACAATCAAACACAAAAATGGATTTAATTGAACATTAAGTTGCCAACATAATATCCCTCAAAATATATGAAAATAAAATCATTAAAATATTTGTATCAAAGCAATTTGTATATAGTAAAGTATACAAATCTTAATTGTACAACTTTATGAATTTTTAAACATCAACTAATTTAAATATTATAAAAACTACTATAGTCATTCTCAGTGGGAAAATTGATGAATTTTTAAACTGTTCTTTATAGATGTGTTATTAAAAAGGCATTTGTGTAGTAATTAAAAATCTTCTTGTATGCTTTGTAGCAAAGGACAAATGAGTAACTCTATTGTGTTATGGACATAGAGTTTTCGTTGTAGGAGAAGGATGATGCAGGTGTGAAATGAACATAAAAGTAGGGAAAATAATATGGTGCTGGATTTAATACGCCATATGAGTATGAACTTACAATGTTTTGTCAAAAAATATTTTTTTCTGGTTCCATCCTCTGAATTGTGCCATGTAGTGACATCTCGTTTGAATTAGTACATCTAAGATCCAGAATTCATGTATAAATATTATTCCCCAGTTAAACAAACCAGGATTTTACAGAGAAATGACTCATTCCAGGTCTCAGGCAAGGGAAGCACAAGGGAGACTGAACAACATGTTTGCCAGAAAGTAATAAAGTGCTCAAAGAAGGATAGGAGCACACTAAGAGGAAAAGGTAAGCAGATAAATAGGCTTCCTATTGCTCAAATTTGGAATAACCATTAAGAGGATATTCTTTACCAAATGTTCTCAAATAAATCATGTTAGTAACAGAGTAAGACATCAATGAATAAAATAGGAATCCATGAGACAACAGCAATATGAACAAGGAAGAAACAAAAGTCATTTCCTAAAATAGACTGCAAACTAAGAAATGTAGAAGAAATGCTACAATTAAATATTCACCAATTGTCAACTAAAACAGAAATAATTATTAATTCAGCCAAAACTCATTCTAGCAAAAATGATCAACTGATGCTAATATGAGTGAATGGAAATTACTGAGGCAAGTATATCTTAATATTTATAGTACTTATTATGTAAAAGGTAAATTTAGTAACTTTAGATTAGAGAAAGTCCTTTAATCATGTGACCTGATCTAAGTATTCATGTACTTGCGGAAAGAGTCAATACTAATTTCATAATAGAGATGGTTGTTCTGCAGGATAGTTTCCTTAATCTTATGATATACACGCTGAAACATTAGAAATAGTGAAGCACTATATCTGCATGTTTTTCTCAAAAAGTTCAAAAAAAGGTAAAAGAAGAGGACAGAAAAATGAACAGAGAAAGAGATAGATAAATAGCAAATATTCTACAATGTTAAAAAGTAGTGACTCTGCTTTAAGGAAACAGTGGAAATCACTGTGCTCCACGCTTATATGTAACAACGAAGTAAGTACATAGGGTATGGCAAAAATAGTCATCTTTGTACCATGTTTCATTCCCAACATTACAAAAATGAAGGCACTGTTAGTGGCTTCTATGTCAAACATCAATAAGTTATTTTCCAAATGTCTGGGTAGAATTACAATACAGCTTTCTTGTGTGCCATGTGCCATATAAGTCACATGTTGAGAATTTCAAAGATTATAAAATAACTGATATTTTTATAAGGTTGAATTTGTTAATAAACAACACATTTTTGAGAGTGCCTAATTCTGTTCTGAATCATCATTTATAGATTGTTATTATCATTATAATAATAAAGATAATATGTTTAGAACTCAAATTATATTCTTGATAATAAAAATCACATTGATGCTGTATTTATAGCTAAGTTCCCTGTTTAAAAACATTTTTTGTCCAAAAACTTTAAGCCAATAAATTCACAAAGAGAAATAGAACAAAATTTTTACCATTCTAGGAGGGAATTTTAGGTATTTTCAGTATCTGCTGACTTAATGCTATTGATATGACAACCTATAAGAATTAAAAAATGTGAATTTAAAATAAAACATTTGTTTACTGAGAGGTTACATTTAATTTGTGGTTTCAAAGGAATTTTTTTACCACCTTTGTGTGTGTATATACTATGTACTGAAAATTATAACATGAAAACTTATATTTTAAAATATCACATAAAAAGCAAGTACTTAAGGAGATGATCTTCACCCAAATGTAAAGCCAGCATAATCTTCATTTTGCTTTTATTCTTCTCAACTCAAGGATGCTGATGGAAATATCTTGTCAGAGTAAGTAAGCTTTCCTGCAGGCATCATTAAACACATACAATGAGGCAGTCATTGGTAGGGATCCTGCAGAACGTCTTACTTCTCTGTGATGCTATTTCTCATTTATAGAAAGCATCACTATTAAAAAGAGACAGGACTATAATAGCATTACCTAGCTGAAAGAGAGATCCAAGATGGATCACTTTACTTCAATTTCTCTTTTACAAAATATTCTCATAACATCTATAGTGTCACACTTGACATTTTTTAAACTAGGCTGTGACTACTCCATTGAGTAAATTAGACTAAAAGTATTAAAACATCCATCATCTAAAACACAATCCTAACATAGTTAAAACAAAATTCCAGACATATTTTGATGTCAAAGTGATTTTGTCCTTCAGTGATTCCACTTTGTGAGTGTAAATTAGTGTACACGTTAAAATAAAAATATCTTTTCATCTAAAACAAATACCTAAAATATCTGTTACCGTTGCTCCTCTTAACTAGTCCCTTATTTCATGTATGCTTATGCTATTGAATATAATCCTGCTATGGTTATATAACAAGAATTACATGAGTATTACCAATTTAACAGATTAAATTTTCAATTAACACTTCCTGGTAAAGATGGATAAAGGTTTTGTGAAGACTAATGCTTACCCAGTTTGAGTCAAACTGTTTAAGTAAAAGAATACACAATTACAGTATAACACAAGTTTAGTGTATATTAAACTTTTTAACTTAATGACCATTCTATGGCAGAAAGAACAGTATTTAAAAGGCATGAGAGAATGAAGTTTATGTGGGCAAAAGATTAGTCTGGTACTTAAGAAAGGAGGAAGCAGGGCCTGGAAAGATCATTTAGGGCCAGCACTGTATGGTGCAGTTTACATTAACATTTCAGAAAGATTTACATTCTAGCTGTAACAAATATTAATGGTTTGACCTAAGGCAAATTGCTTAACATTCCTGAGACTCAAACTTATCATTTTTAAAAGGGAAAATTGGAACTAATTCATTGGATTGTTATAGAGATAATTAAAATATTGAATGTTAAAACACTTTTTATATTCTGAAAATAATACTTTGTAGATTAGAGGCTTGGGATGTAGAAAGTCAAAGAGAATGAACTCCCACAATGAGAAAAAAGATATCTAATCTCCAAAACGATAAGGTTTTTTTTGAGCTCCTGAGAGAGCTGAGGTTTCAAGGCAACTAGTTGAACCAAATTCTAAAGGTGTAAAAAAAGCCTTTCTTAAAAGACACTCTTTCACCTTTAGAAAAGCATCAGAGAAAGAGGAGATTGTAAGAAAAATGGGTATGAAAAAGCAAAGAAAATTGTAATAAACTTTTAAACACCTAATTTGACCTTGAGTAACAGTTTAGAATCACTGAGAGTCTCAGACGTAACTGACATCCTCATTTATCAATTATTTGTAAGTCTTCACCCAGTACTCAAAGAAAGGATGGGCAGAAGAAATAAAAGTGCAGCCCCCTTGCTGGGGTATAGACACAAAACCATAACTACTTCCAGAATCTTTTCAATCCTATTAAAAGAAGTAAAAGTCTTCTTGCTTCTGAGGCTAGGGCATAAAATCCAATGTAATTACAAAAATAACTAAATGCCTTTCACTTTCAGATAATGTAAGTGACTACATTTTTTGATGAAAATGCTGATCCTGTTGTACTAACCTACTAGGTTACCAACCTGTGTTATCTCTTAATTGCTCCTTTTTTTGCTATAGAATTCACTCTAAATCAATCTCTCATTTCCCTTATTCTCTTTGGTATTAAGCAGAACATGTCCAAATCCTGTCATAAACACTTCTCAACTCTTTCTTTCTGAGATGCGAACAGTCATTCAGCTCCCCCTCACTGCAACAAATTACAAATTAAATAAACATAACTTTGTTTACTGCAGTCATGTTTCTGTAGCTTTGGACAGTGGGATGTGGCAGTGTGACTATTAATGCAATTTTGTAGGAAATAGAATGTGGCCCTTGGAAGAGCCTTATATACTCCCACCCTGCTCATGCTCCTGTGATAGGCAGAGTGTGCTTCCCCACACTTCATTTTCAGACATGGCTCTGTGACTTGCTTTGGCTGATATAATATTAATAGATGCAATATAAGCAGAAACTTGGAAGGTGATTTGGTCTTTCTTTTTGAGCTCCTGGCGTTTCCATGAGGAAAACATATACTGGGTCATTGCTGTCATTTGGGCCAAACCACAGAGGCAATAGACCAATGACACACATGGAACAGATTTAGAAATTGGAGCCAAGCCTAACCAAATTGCATCCTGAAGCAAAGTCACACCAGCTGAATTTCGGACCCACAGCCAAAAACTGAGCCTCACCAACGGACTTGCAAACCTGTAATAGGAAAAATAAAACAATGTAAGAATATGTCACCGAATTGGAGGTAGTTGATACACAGCATTATATGAATATAGCTGATTGATATAGAAATTGGTACCAAAAATGGGATAATGTCAAAGAAAGAAATAAATCTGAAATATGTAGCATTTGTTGTGGAAACAGGCAGTGGGCAGTAAGAAAACTGTTAGGAAAGTTGGGAAAATTGTAACACATATTAAGTAGTGATGAAAAAAATTGAGCAAAATGTCATCTGCAATAACCAAGAGGACAAAAATGTGTCTAATAAATATTCAGCATGTCAAAGCCAAAATTGCACCAAAGTTAAACAAGCAAGAAAGATTTTCTTTGAGATTATTATATGGGAGAGACAGATTGAACTCAACTCTACTAAATCAAAAAGAGGGAGGGTTTTTAATCCTCTAAGGTGAGCTCCTGGAAAAGTACTGGAGGATGTTCAGAAGCTGCAGGGAGGTTGATGAATGAATGTGCACAGAAAATAGAGTTGTTTCTGAGTATGTGATGTTTTTCTCTTTGATTAGGCTATCTGTGTTTGCTGATTGTGCCTATCAAAGTGAGGCTACTTTCCTCCCACAGAGACTGGGAGATAGAGGATGCTATCCACTTTGATGTTTTCACTTCAAAGAGATGGTTTTCAGGTCATTGAGAAAGACATATTTTAGGTTGTAAAATTCACAACAGTCTGGGAGATTTACATACATTTCAGAGAGAAAGAGGAAGAATTTACAATAACAAGTCTTGTAAAGTAAATGCTAAGAAAAAAAGAAAAGAAAAGAAAATACCAAGTAAATCCTAGGGAAAGGAATCAGTGGTTGATAGTAAGTGAGAAAACTGTCTAAAGTTTAGTCAAGTTGAGAGACTGTTAATGCCATCTTGATCAGGCACTAGGTAACAAAATTCCTGGCAAAATGTTGAAAGTGAAATTAAATAGCTAGAAGCTACATTTGATAAGGTACCACCTTCCAATACCTCTTTCAGCTCAACTATCCTCCTATCATCAATCAGTTGCATATAAGAAACATCAGATCATTTACAGGAAATGTAGCAGCAATATTTTTTGGCCCCTCTCCAATTAGTATATGAAAATATCCAGACACTAAATGTGATGGACACTACTTAATGATTAAACCATGGGCTTGAGCTTATTCTATCTAGATTTGAGTTATTTGCTCTGAAACTTTTGTGCTGAGCAATCTTTAGCAGATGACTTAACCTTCTCACTTGTAAGCAGGAACCTGCTTAAAGAAGCAGTTGGGTCTCCAGCCACTTCCTACAGGCAAGTTCCGGCTGGCAACAGGTCAGTACACCCTTGGAATGGAACTTCCAGAGGAAGGAGCAGGCTGACAATTTTGCTGTTTTTCAGATTTCACTGGTGACAACTCCAGGTATGAGGGAAAAAGAAAGAGGCAACAATGGTCTGGAGAGGACCTCCAGCAAAGGACAGCAGCCCAGGAAATGTAGACTGACTGTTTAAAGAAAAACAAACAAACAGAAATCAAGGAAAACCCCATTCAAAGGTCAGCAACCTCAAAGATTGAAAGTAGATAAGCCCACAAGGGTGAGAAAGAATCAACATAAAAACACTGAAAACTCAAAAAGCCAGAGAGGTTTTCTATTCTACCTAGAACTTAAAATATTAACAAAAAAAAAAAAAAAAAAAAAAAGAGAGGGTCTTCTCTTCCAAATGACCACAATACCTCTTTGGCAAGGGCACAGACCTGGGCCAAGGCTGAGGTGACTGAATTGACAGAAGTAGGCTTCAGAAGGTGGGTAATAAGGGACTTTGCTGAGCTAAAGGAGAATGTTGTAACTCAATGCAAAGAACCTGAGAATCATGATAAAACAATACAGAAACTGATAGCCAGAATAGCCAATTTAGAGAGGAAATATAACTAACCTGATGGAGCTGGAAAACACAATATGAGACCTTCAAAATGCAGTCACAGATATCAATAGCAGAAAGATCAAGTGGAGGAAAGAATCTCACAGCTTGAAGACTCTTTTTGAAATAAAACAGTACAGGAGCTGATAGCCAGAATACCCAGTTTAAAGAGGAAACATAACTGTCCTGATGGAGCTGAAAAACACAGTAGGAGAATTTCACAATGCAATCACAGGTATCAATAACAGAATGATCAAGTGGAGGAGAGAATCTCACAGCTTGAAGATTCTTTTTGAAATAAAACAGACAAGAATAGAGAATAAAGAATGAAAAGAAATGAAGAAAACCTTTGAGAAATATGAAATTATATAAAGAAACCAAACCTACCACTGATTAGGGTACCTGATAGAGATGGAGAGAATGGAAACAAGTTGGAAAACATACTTCAGGATATCATCTTGGAGAAATTCTCCAACTCAGAAAGACAGGCCAACTTCCAAATTCAGGGGATGCAGAGAATCCTAGTAAGGTACTCCATGAGAAGATCAACTCCAAGTCAAATAATCATCAGATTCCCCAAGACTGAAATGAAATGAAACATGTTAAGGGCAGCCTTGGAAAGAGGCCAGGTCACCTACAAAGGGAAGCGCACAGGACAAACAGCACACCTCTCAGTGGAAACTGTACAAACCAGAAGGGACTGGGGGCTAATATTCAACATTCTTAAAGGAAATAATTTCCAATGCAGAATTTGATATCTGGCTAAACGAGGCTTCATAAATGAAGGAGGAATAAGATTATTTTAAAATAAGCAAATGCTGAGAGAATTCATCACCACCAGGCCTGCCTTCTAAGAACTCCTGAAGAAAGCACGAAATATGGAAAGGAAAAATCTTTACCAGCCACTACAGAAAAACACACTAAAGTACACAGACAAGTGACACCATGAAGCAACCACATAAACAAGTCTGCAAAATTACCAGCTAGCATCAAGATGACAGAATCAAATTTATATATAACAATGCTAATTTTAAATGTAAATGGACTAAATGCCCATTTAAAAGACACACAATGGCAAGCTAGATAAAGAGCCAAGACCCATCAGTATGTTGTCTTCAAGAGACCAATTTCATATGCAGAGACACACATAGGCTCAAAATAAAGGTACAGAGGAAAATCTACCAAGCAAATGGAAAACAGAAAAAAAGAGGGATCACAATTCCAGTTTCTAACAAAACAAACATTAAGCCAACAAAGATTTTTTAAAAAGGCAAACAATGGTATTACATAATGGTAAAGAGATCAATTTAACAAGAAGAGCTAACTATCCTAAACATATGCACCTAATACAGGAGCA
This sequence comes from Chlorocebus sabaeus, assembly GCF_047675955.1. Lineage (NCBI taxonomy): Eukaryota > Metazoa > Chordata > Mammalia > Primates > Cercopithecidae > Chlorocebus > Chlorocebus sabaeus. Next base: position 17,208,712 of record NC_132927.1, on the reverse strand, counting down.
CCCAGATTGATAAAGCAAATTCTTAGAGACCTGCAAACAGACTTAGATTCACACACAATAATAGTGGAAGACATTAAAATCCCACTGTCAATATTAGATAGATCATCAAGAGAGAAAATTAACAGATATTCAGGTCCAGAACTCAACTCTGAATCAAGTGGACCTGATAGATATCTACAGAACTCTCCAACCCAAAACAAGAGAATATACACTCTTCTCATTGCCACACAGCCCTTACTCTAAAATTGACCACATATTGACCACATATTTGGAAGTAAAACACTCCTCAGCAAATGCAAAAGAACTGAAATGATAACAAATAGTCTCTAAGACCAGAGTGCAATCAAATTAGAACTCGAGATTAAGAAATTCACTCAAAAAACACAAAACTACATGGAAATTGAGCAACCTGTTCCTGAATGGCTCTTGGGTAAATAAAGTAATTAGGGCAGAAATTACGAAGTTATTTGAAACTAATGAGAAGAAAGAGACAACATATCAGAATCTCTGGTATGCAGCTAAAGCAGTGTTAAAAGAGAAACTTACAGCACTAAATGCCCACATCAAAAAGCTAGAAAAATCTTAAGTTAACAACATAAAAGCTCACCTAAACAAACTAGATAATCAAAGCAAACAAACCCCAAAGCTGGCAGAAGACAAGAAATAACCAAGATGAGATCTGAAGTGAAGGAGACAGAGACTCAAAAAAATCCTTCAAACAAATCAGAAAACCCAGGAGCTGTTTTTTGGAAAAAAAATAATAAAACAGACAGTCCTCTAGCTAGACTAATAAAGAAGAAAAGAGAGAAGAATCAAATCAACACAATCAGAAATATTAAGGGAGATATCACCACTGACCCCACAGAAGTACAAACAACCATCAGAGAATACTGTAAACACCTCTATTCACATAAAATAGACAATATAGAAGAAATAAATAAATTCCTGGACACATACATCCTCCAAGACTAAATCATGAAGAAACTGAATCCCTAAATAGACCAATAACAAGTTTTGAAATTGAGGCAGTAATAAATAGCCTACCAACCAAAAAAGCCCAAGAACAGTTGGATTCACAGCTGAATTTTACCAGAGGTACAAAGAAGAGTTGATATCATTTCCACTGAAACTATTTCAAACATTTTAAAAGGAGAGACTCCTCCCTAACTCATTCTATGAGGCCAGCATTATCCTGATACCAAAACCTGGCAGAGACGCAACAAAAAAGAAAACTTCAGGCCAATAACCTTGATGAAAAATGATGCAAAAATCTTCAACACAATACTGGCAAACTGAATCCAGCAGCACATACAAAAGCTTATTCAACACAATCAAATTGGCTTCATCCCTGGGACGAAAGTTTTGTTCATCATATGCAAATCAATAAATATGATTCATCATATAAACATAACCAAAGACAAAAACCACATGATTATCTCAACAGGTGCAGAAAAGGCTTTTGATAAAATTCATTATCCATTCATGTTAAAACCTTTCAATAAACTAAGTATTGAAGGAACATACCTCAAAATAATAAGCGCCATATATGACAAAGCCACAGCCAATATAATACTGAATGCACAAAAGCTAGAAGCCCTCCCCTTGAAAACCAGCACAAGGCAAAAATGCCCTCTCTCACCACTCTTATTCAACATAGTATAAAAAGTTCTGGTCAGGGCAATCAAGTAAGAGAAGGAAACAATGGGTATTTAAAGAGGAAGAGAGAAAGTCAAATTATCTTTGTTTGCAGATGGCATGATCCTATATCTAGAAAACCCCATTGTCTCAGCCCAAAAACTTCTTAAGTTGATAAGCAACTTCAGCAAAGTCTCTGGATACAAAATCAATGTGCAAAAATCACTGGAATTTCTATTCACCAACCACAGGCAAGCAGAGAACCGAATCATTAATGAACTCCCATTCTCAACTGCTACAAAAAGAATAAAATACCTAGGAATACACATCACAAGAAAAGTGAACAATCTGTTCAAGGAGAACTACAAACCACTGCTCAAGGAAATCAGAGAGTACACAAAATGAAAAAAGAAAAAAAAATTGCATGCTCATGAATAGAAGGAATCAATATCATGAAAATGGCCATACTGCCCAAAGTAATTTATAGATTCAGTGCTATTCCTATTAAACTACCATTGACATTCTTCACATAATTAGAATAAACTATTTTAAAATTTGTATGGAAACAAAAAAGAGCCTGAATGGCCAAGACAATCTTAAGCAAAAAGAACAAAGCTGGAACATCACACTACCTGACTTCAAATTATACTACAAAGCTACAGTAACCAAAATGCATGGCACTGGTATAAGAACAGACACACAGACCAATGGAACAGAATAGAAAACTCAGAATAAGACCACACACCTGGAGCCATTTGATCTTCAACAGACCCAACAAAAACAAGCAATAGGGAAAGGATTCTCTATTTAATAAATGGTGCTGGGATAACTGGCTAGCCATATGCAGCAAATTCAAACTGGAACCCTTTCTTACACCTCATACAAAAAATAACTCAAGATGGATTAAATAATTACAATGTAAAACCCAAAACTATAAAAACTCTAGAAGAAAATCTAGGCAATGCCATTCAGGACATAGGCAAAGGCGAAGACTTCATGAAGAAAATGCCAAAAACAATCACAACAAAAGCAAAAATTGATCAATGTGATCTAATTAAACAAAACAGCTTTGCACAGCAGAGGAAACTCTCATCAGAGTGAAGAGACAACCTACAGAATGGTAGACAAGTTCTGCAATCTATCCAACTGACAAAGATCTAATATCCAGATTCTATCAAAAACTTAAATTTATAAGAACAAAACAAATAACCTCATTAAAATGTGGGAAAAGGATATGAACAGAAACTTATCAAAAGAAGACATACATGTGGCCAAAACACATGAAAAAAAGCTCAACATCACTGATCATTAGAGAAATTTAAATCAAAACCACAAGGAGGTACCATCTCACACCAGTCAGAATGGCTATTATTAAAAAGTCAAAAAAACCACAGATCTTGGCAAGCTTGCAGAGAAAAAGGAACAGTTTTACACTGTTTGTGGAAGGGTAAACTAGTTTAACCATTGTGGAAGACAGAGTGGTGATTCCTCAAAGACCTAAGGGGCAGGAATACTATTTGTCCCAGCAATTCCATTACTGGGTATATACCTACAAAAATATAAATCATTCTAAAGATATATGCACATGTGTGTTCATTGCAACACTATTCACAATAGCAAAGACATGGAGTCACTATAAATGCCCTTCAGTGATAGACTGGATAAAGAAAACGTAGTACATATACACCATGAAATACTATGCAGTCATAAAAAGAAATAATAATGTTCTTTGCAGAGACATGGATGGAGTTGGAAGCCATTATCCTCTGCAAACTAATGCAGGAACAGAAAACCAAGTACCACATGTTCTCACTTATAAGTGGGAGCTGAATGATGAAAATACATGAACACATTGGGGGAAACAGCACACACTGAGGCCTGTCAGGCAGGGGTTGGGTGAAGGAAAGCATCAAGAAGAATAGCTCATGGATGCTGGGCTTAATACTTAGGTGATGGGATGATCTGTGCTGCAAACCACCATGACACTAATTTACCTATGTAACAGACCTGAACATCCTGTACATGTACCCCTGAACTTAAAATAAAAATTGAAGAAAAAAAAATTTTAAAAAGATTGTTATAAATCTCCTTGTCTTGTCCACGCTTACCTCTCTAGCTTGATCCTCTGCCACTATCATCATTGATTTGGAGTCTCTACATTCCAACTACACAAGCCTTCTTTGGGGGATTTGTAGAAGCTGTGCCTTCTGCCTTGAGTTCTCCCTACATTCGCTTTCTTCCTGTAGTCAGTGCCCACACATCTTTCCGAACTCACTTCCAAAGCCATGCCCTTAGAAATAAACACTGAACCCCCCGATTGGTTCTAACTCTCTCTTATACATTTTCATATGACTGAAAGCCTTTATTTGTAGCAATTATTTTAGTTTAATTTTTACTATCATTTGTGTGGTCTTTTTCATTGTTTATCTTGTTCTATTCTGTAAGGTCCTCAAGGGTTGATTTTGCAAATATTGTATCCTTAGGACACATTGTGTTGACAGGAATGTGGTAGGCATTAGATCATATGTTAACTCAACTTGTTTGACAGAGTTGCAAAACGTCACTGTTTGGACATACCCTAACAACTGCGTATCCTCTATTAAAAAAAAAAAAAAAAAATTCAATGACTGACATTCTTCCACAGGATGTATACAGATGGCATCAGGAAGGCTTCTTATTGTTTACTGATTCTGTTTTAAATGGATGAAAGTGTTAGATTTAGCTTGTTCTCCACTTATCATCTACATTTATACATGCACCACAGCAGCCCTAACTTCTAACTGGGCATTAGACTCCATTTATTACTCTCTGTTGGGCTCCTGCCTATCAAAGCAGAACTGGCACACAGGAGATCTCACTTCTACTAAGTTGTAATATTAGTAGTGTGCACATACTTTTCAGACACATATTTCTTGCTTAGAAATTAATTGCTTCTGTTTTGTTTTTTGAAAATCAGAGTACAATTTGATTAGTTTAATATTAGTAAAAGTAAAGGATGTCTCTCTTAGACTAAGTTGGGTTGACAGATGTATAATTATCACATGTATTTGAAAGTAAAATATTTACATTATCTGAGCATTAAACAAGTCATCATGTCCTTATCTTTTTAAGGAAATTGAAAAAGGTAATAGTGATTAGTGACATTAATTCTGGATTAATTAATGCCATTTTAATGACATTAATCTAGAATTAGGGGGTGGACCAGTAGATCTGGTGGCCTCTTCCCCAATCAAGGAGTTGTACTGAATTTCTCTCCCTGTGTCGAATCTCTCGTGATGGAGAAATTTACAGTATGTCAATGCTAAAATTGTAGTAATGTCTAAAATGGTTTATAACATCCAGAATAGAAATAATATACCTCAATTAGGTTCCTTAGTTTTCCCCAATATTTTTATCCAATGTATGCTTTCAACAAACATATCGAGCTCCTTAACTTCCATTAAAATGACAAAAATTTCTTTATTACACAGATAGCACTAGATAACATATTAAAGAAATGTTCACTACTTAAAATATCTAAGGATATTACATTAAATTAATTAAGTGTAATTAATCAAACATTAAATAAACAGTTTACCAAACATCTTTTGTCTCAGGAAAAGGAATCTTATCACATTTACCATACATTTACATAAGTAGAAATAGATATGAAAAGTCATTGATGATTAAATATTGTATTACAGTGAATCTGGAGAAATAGCAATATTGCAGTTACAAAGATAATATTTCATCAATATTCTTTTTCAAGTTTCCAAGTATCCTTGCATAGCTCTAAAATGAAGGTATGTGTCTTCTGTCTGTTCTATTTACCCTGATTTCATCATTAGTATAACTAGCTCCATGGGCCAACTATAAGGAAAGAACAGTAAACAACACATTTTCTAGTGCTATGCTGTAGAAACATGATCAGCTCTTGGTGTTCCCTTAAGAGTGCTATCTGCTTTATTTTTAAAAATCAGTCAATCCTTGTCCTAAGAACACATCTTATTCTACAGTTATTAACATAGTATATTTCTTATTTCTGATGTGGGTTCATAATTTCTTTTTTAAGTTGCCCTCAGGCATATTTTTCCACCAATTTGGTGATATCCATTTAATTCTCCATACACAATCGCCTCATCCCGCCCCCATGTTTCCATGGCATGAGCATAGATGTCTCAATAATACCTTGAATATGCAACTGTGTTTCCCAGGAAATGGCTATTTTACTTTCTCTTCTCCTAAAGGCATCCTCATAATTATCTCTTCTAAAGAGGCATCTGGGATACATGGCCCCATTATCACCTTTATTTTAATTAAGTATCTTCATTTCATTTCCTTGGGTTACTTCATGGACTCCATCTGCTTTTACACTGGGTAATTTTACAAAGCGGAGTAAGCTTTGGCATATCAGGAAAGCTGTAGCAAAACGTTACTCCTCACAGCTGTAGAACTACCTCAATACTGTGCCACATTGTAGCACAGTCTCAAGGTACATATGCCCCACTATTTTATAATCTCTAGCCTGTGAGATTCAGAGGCAAAACTCCTACAGATTTTCTGAAAAACGACTAATGTTTGAAACATAAGCCATATACTATGCAGCAAATGAGAATTCCAGTCCAGTGGCATTCATTCCAATCATTAAGGAGCAATGAAAATGTATTTTTCAAATAAATTATCAAATTATAAATTAAATTATTATTTAAACATCATAAATTAATTCAATCCAATGGCATTTGGAGGAGAAAACAATGCTGATAATTTTCCTACCAGTAACCATGACTTGCCTTTAATTCTACATTAGGTTTATGTAACTTCAAATTATTTTTAAAAATCAGGTAATTTAAATCATTTGGTTAATTAAAATTTACCTGCCTTACAAAATTTTACAAAATTTTTCTTGTCAGTGAGAGTAATATCAATTCAGGTTTTAAATAAATATTACACTATTTTTCTAAAACGACAATTCATAGAAAAAATCTATAAATTAACAAGAAAGCATTTTATTTTGAGCAAATATTTTTAAGTTATCAAAAGTAAATGCCTATGTTTCAAACACTGTATTGATTATAAAAACAACAAACTAATAGCATTTAACATAAAAAAGATTAGATAGGAGAAATAAGTATGCCCATAACCCCTCAAACAGCAGATAATACATATTTATTTTGTTTCTATCACTTTTTTCTGTATTTTTCCTTTTTTTTTTTTTCTACCTAAGTTAACTTTGTTTTAAATCCTATTTTTCCCACCACTATACTCTGAGTTCTTTACAATGAGTAAAAGTTCCTCTGAAACATGGTTATTAATATGTGCATGTTATTTTAGACATGGAAATATACCATACTTGCTTTTTGTTGCTGTTGTTTATTTGTTTGTTTGTTTTTGAGATGAAATTTTGCTCTTGTCGCCCAGGCTCGAGTGTGTGGCATGATCTCAGCTCATTGCAACCTCCATCTCCCGGGTTCCAGCAATTCTCCTGCCATAGCCTCCCAAATAGCTGGGATTACAGGCTCCTGCCAACACATCTGGCTCTTTTTTTTTTTTTTTTTTTTTTTTTTTTTTTTGTATTTTTAGTAGAGACAGGGTTTCCCCATGTTGGCCAGGCTGGTTTCGAACTCTTGACCTCAAGTGATCCACCCGCCTTGGCCTCCCAAAGTGCCAGGATTACAGCTGAGCCACCGCATCTGGTCTACCATAATTTTTTAACCCAGTACATATATTTTTAAAATAATCTTAAAATGCCTTCTTCCCTGAGAATACATGATCTTTTTTCCAGTACTCTGTTGATTTCTTATTTGGTGTGATATTTCCTCCACAGTTTTGCATGTGACTAAATAAGCTTACTTACATAAGGAAACTATGTGTTTCTTGATAGTAATGAGGTAAAGAAAGATGGCTAGTTAAGGTAACCATCTTAAGGACTTTATTTTTAACTTAGGTTGAACCTCATTTTTTGAAAAGCTAAAGCTTATTTTGCTCTTTAAAATAGGGTTTTATCTGTTCAATAGATAAGCGTAGTCACAAGAAGTGCAATGTGATTCTCTAGAAAGGTTATTTCTGAAATACTAAAGAAAGGCATCTAGCCCATTATTCCTTCAGATGGGGACCAGGATGAATTATTAACAACCACAGATGTCAAGGGAAGAGATGAATCTGTTTTTAAAAGGTGATGCACAGAGATAAAAATATTCTTAAGTCAAGGGACTCAGGGGACATTTGAAAACTATGTTCAGACATCTGAGAGCTCAATACAGAAATTCAGCTCTCGCAAATACTCACATCAGGCCTGTGCTGTATGATTTAGTAAAGGAGTTAAAATCAGGAAGACTGATTTCACAAAATGTTATAATTTCCCATCTTGAAATTGTCCAAACAATTCAGCCAAAGAGAATTTGAATCCATAAGAGGTTCTGTTTAATATATTGATCATTCCTGCATAAATAGAGCAAGTGACTCAGGATAGTAAAATCAGAGTGCTTTCTTAATATTTGTAAATATAATTTAATTATTTCTTAAACAATTTCCTTGCCACAAATACCAGTGGTTAAATTTAGATGTCATCACTAAATACTAACTTAACTCGGTTTCCTAATGTGTATTAATTCAGGATGCGTTAAAAGCTCCCTAAATTTGTAAAGGCTCAAACCCAAAAGATTTGTTTTTATGTTTACAGAACAGGAAAATGTTTGGTGGCAGTAACCTAAGCCATCTTCAAAACATGCCTTAGGAGTTAGTTCTGGGGGGGTTATACTGTTCAGCTAGAAGAGGAAAAATGTATGAAGGAGCATGGGGACTGTTTTGAGTGTTCTGCCTGAAAATGTGAAACATCCTGTCTCTTTTATTTCATTAATTAGAACTCAATTTCAAGACAACATCAGTTACAAGAGAGGCGAGAAAATGTGGTCTAGTCGGTTCACAGAAGAAAAGGAAAGAGATCTTTTAAAATAATTAGCAGCTTTTTTTTACAATATTCAAAACTAACAGGCCTATATGAAAAAATGCTGGCTCATGCCCTGTGTCAGCTTTCTAAACAAGAGTTCTTCATGACTAAATTCTTATGAATTTCAGTCAATACTAATGTTTTCAAAAGCCCAAAAGTCAAACCATCACGTACATTCAAATTACCTGAAGTTTAAGAAAACAATGTAAATCTTATATGTTGACATCCTCTTTTTTGTAGCTAGATTCTCCATTTATCACACGCACACAGGTTAATTCAGACACAAATGACCCAGGGACCAAGTTAAAATGGAATTAAAGCTCAGAGACTTTGAGTGCTTACATCTTTCTTTATGGTATTTTGTATTTTTCAAATTTAGTGAAATGCTTTCTCCATAGTAAATTCTTGAACAATAGTTGCTAAAACAATAAATAAATGTCTGGTTTAATTTAAATGTAAATTATTAAAAATGTAATACATGGAATTTTTAAAAAGACACCTCTACTCCTTACCAAGTTTTTCATGTGATCAAGTTACATAATGCTCTGGGCTTCATTATCTCGGCCTGTCAAATGAAAATTATATTATCTCTTTTATAGTGTTAAAAATATTAGAAAAATATGTATATGCAATGCTTTCAATTATATTTAAGAACATTTTAAGTATACAAAAACATAGTGATTTGGCTAAATGTTGGGGGCGGGGAGAGGGGAAAAGATTTTTTTCTCACCCAAAAGACAGATTAAGAAGAAAAAGCATCAACATTTATGTAACGTAAGTTTTATGTAACATGGGACACTTGATAAATGAAAACCCAAAGAAATACGGAAACCTGTGTATTTGTATGCTAAGTCTGATGAAGTGAATAGTTGTGGAGAAATATTATTCAAAGACAAAAGAAAGTGACTTAATGGTAATAAACTGGTGGAAACGTAACAGGGCCTTTTTGTGTAGATTCTTCTTTGTGTTCCTGTGCCTTCAGAGATAAGAACATTCCTCATGTTCTTGCATGGAATGGGCACCTCTGGAATGAAGGTCTTATGACCTACTTTAGAATTAGGTCAGCTAGGCTTTATGGCCTGTTTTAAAGAAGGGATGAAGGGAAGGTGAGGCAGCTCTTCCTGCTTCTGCTGTTTTCTCAAACATCAGGACATCATATTTGGGGGGTATCATGTTCTTAATTCCATCACTAGATGTGTCCTGATATTAATTTTGCTAGCTTACACAATCAACTTTATCTAAGATTCTATTTTTTAACTACACAGTGAAACAGTAAATATAGATAAAGTGGAAAATTCCTTCAATTCTGAATTGTAGGATTGTATGACTTTTCTAAAATATCATGTTAAATGAAATAGAATTATATGTCAGGCAATGAAATCTGTTTTTCTTATGAAGTAACAAAATTTTAAAATTTAACAGAAAATGAAGTAGTATTAAAAATATCTCCAACTGAATTTAATTGAAGCTATATAATTCAAGGTAAAACAAAGCTATTCTTTTTAAATTTCATTTTATCTTTATAATATAATATTTTGAAGTCACCAGAATATCTTTGATGAATACCTGACATCCTGTGGATATTTTCCCCTACAAATATCATGTTGAATTGTGATTTCCAGTGTTGGAAGCAGGGCCTGGTAGAAGTTGATTGGATCATGGAGGCAGAGCTGCCATGGATGGTTTAGCACCAACCTCTTGATAAATGATTTCTTGTACAGTTAGTTCACATGAGATCTGGTTGTTTGAGAGAGTCTAGGATCTTCCCCTTCTCTCTCTGTCTTTCTCTTTGTCTTGCCATGTAATGTGCCCAATTCCACTTAGCCTTCTGCCAAGTTTCCTGAGGGCTACCAGAAGCAGATGCTAGGACTACATTTCCTGTATAGCCTACAGAACTGTCAGCCAATTAAACCTCTTTTCTTTATAAATTACTCAGCCTCAAGTATTTCTCTATAGTGATGCAAAAACAGAAAAACATATTACCATGCGCTACAAATAAAAAATATTTCTACCAACAATTTCAAAATTTGCAAAATGATTTAAAAGTTAAAAGTATGCTTAATATACATTGCTGGAATTATATTAAAATAATGATGTACAAGTTATGTTTGATACAGTCACTGACTCCAAAAGCTACCTGGTATTTGAATTGCCCTCAAAGGCCAGTACCCAGTATTCTCTTAGTCTTTTGATTTTATCATCTGCAGAAAATATTGCTGGAGGGAGTACACACATAGTTTACTTTGGAGTTGTGAAAATGTAATCACGCATTCCTTCTTTACTTCCTTATACTCAGCACAACTCAGTCTATATCATTGCTGTTCAATTTTATTTAATATCCAAGTGGTTTACAAACCCACATCATATACATTATCCCTACTATCCATGTAGTTAAAATTTATTTTATTAGACATAGAGGACACTCACAATTGGTTTCTTTGTTCTGTGATACAATTGATATTTCACTAAGCTTTATATGATATAGTGCCACTCACAATATAACTGCTATATGTAATATTGTAAATCACCATATATATATCCATAAATATGAAAACTGTATATGTAACTTTAAAAAGCCACAATTTGACATCACATTGGTTACATTTTATGTAATGCAATTTATTTTCATACATTGACTTTTACAACAGGAGTCCTCTTATTATAATTTGTAACCAAATCATTTATTATGATATGTGGAAAATGTATGCTTCAAGTAGACCCAGAAATATGGAAGATAAATTGAATATAAATCATAAAATACAGGGTGATCCTTTATGAAAAACATATCTCAAGTGGAATAAAGGAATAAACTCATATAAAACATATAAAAGATAATTCAGGGCATTATTTAATACATCAGTAAAGTAGATAGCATTACCTAAAATCAGGACAATATTTAAACATACATAGTGTATGAACTAAGTAAGGTATGGGCAGGAATTTATGTTTGCTTTTTGTTATCTTTCAAGTTCTTAATATGTCTAATTTGTAATGCTATAGTATTATTCAGTGACATTCATTGTACCTGCATTATTTAAAAATATATGTTTTTTTTTTTTTCCTAAAAAGAGTAATTTTCTAACTGCTCAAAGACAGGTGCAGACATTCTTTTCCTGCTACTTTCCCTTAACATTTCATTCTTATTTCACTTCTGTCATCATCAGTAAGGAGTGCAATTTCAGTGCTGACATTTTAGTACAGTGACAGCTGTAGAAAAGTCATGCAATAAGTATTTGTTGAAAAACCTAATTTCCACTCAAAGATTTTTATTCTATTTAGTGTAATTTGAAATAACTAGCTTTATATTTGATTTTTCATTACTGTTCATTATTTTTCTTTCATTTCTACTTTCAAAATGTAAAATAACCAGAATTCTTTGGTAAAAATTTTGTATATATTTATTTCTTTGCATTGACTTTGCCAGTCCTGATTTAAGCTCATTTTCTCCTTATATCTTCATTACTGTATGCTTCCTGAACGTGGTAATTTCCAAACTTTGACAACTCTTCTCTACCTAATATCCCAAACATATGAAATTTGCCATGCAACCCTCAATCAGACAACCAACAAATGTATTTTGGATAATTACATTATAGAATTAAGCCTTTGTCTTTATACTGGTTCTCTAGATGCATACAGATTTTGACATCAATTTAAAATTTCTTTTGGAGATCCATTTATTTTCTTCCTAATGTGACTGTGCTCCATGAAGCATGCCCATGTGTCAAGGCCTCCTTATCAGCCACTTAATCTCGACTCTCATTATGATTATTGAATCCTTTTGCCTTCTGTTGGTTAAGCACTGTCAGCTGACCCCTACTGTTTTGGGGTTTTATCAGATCTTTTGTTATCTTCAAGTTGAGTTCTGTGGTAACTTTCCAGTGGAATCAGCCCTTTCCTACAGAGGAAAACATCCCTGATCTTTTCAGTGTATGGGTGCATCTCTCCATGAAAACCGTATGGTTTTAGGAATAATTTGTCCTCTAAGCATTCCTATGGAACATAATATTTTACCACATCTTTCAGTTGTAGATAGTGTATACATCCCAGCATGTCCAATGCCTTGAGCCTTTTATTTCCTGCCTTCACCATTTCATAATATAACTTTGGTGTTTCAACTTTAATCAAAACTGGTTGTTACATTTTTCATTCTTTAGGAGCCATCCTAGCAGTGAATTCATACCATTTCCTGGGATCCTTCCTAGGGAATTAAATTTGGTAATCTTGGGAGAGTGTTTGAAATCAATCAACTCTTCCTTTTTCAATTTTATATGCTGGTGTCACTGAAGAAGCACTTTTAGAATCTACTCATACACATATTCCCCCTACCTCTGTTGGTACATTCTGTCTAGGTTTTCCAGCTCTTTTGGAATAGAGCCTTTTCCTCTCTCATCAGACGTTTTGCATCCTATTTATGTCATACTGTGAGCTAACCCTCATTATAGGCCTAATGGACAGGGGGCAAGGTGGCCAAAGGAGGCCACTCAACTTTTGTGAAAAAGCCTTTGCAGTTGTTTTTCCTCAACAAGTGGATAGTTCTAGTTCTTGAAGGGAAAGGTAGATTGTTTCTGCAGGCTCAGAAGTTTTAGTTTCAGTGCCTGAGGAATCAAACTCTTTGGAAACAGTTACCCATATATCTTCATCTCATGTGTCACAATTACTACTGTTCCCTACCAGTGCCCTTTGGTAAAGTTCAACCACTTAGCCAGTATTGTGTCTTCACCTTGGGTCTCAGATTTTTTGCCTCTCTGCAGAAGGTAGTAAGGGCTTTATTTGCCTTACAAAGAAACCCTCTGGCATTCACTGTTGGTTTTTAATTACTTTTAAATTTTACTCAGTTTTTCATTAGTTTTTGTTGAGTATTAGTGCAGTTTAGCAAAAAGCATCCAATTCCATTGTCTTTTCAATTATCTTTTTTTCCCAATAAGTTTGAAGTGTCAGATACACCACACTTCTTAATTCTGTTTTTCCATCAACTACTACTGTCCCAATTCACCAGCAGTGAATGCTTTTACAACTGGACTTCTAACTTGTGCCACAGGCTCTTGGTAATAAGGTTTTCAATGCTGGCTGTGTCAGGTGTGATCCAGCTCCAAAACCTCCTCTCATAACCTGTTCCTGGGACCACTCCCAAATTCACATACGGCTGCTGTGTTCTCTGGAAGCAAATGCAGAGATGGAGCTTCTGGTGCAGCATTGATTTGAAATAAATATCTGCAAAAGAAGGCAGAGGAAATAGGGTAGAACAGAGGGACAAGTTAAAACATAATGCAGGCCCAACGAACCATAGTCTACCTGTCAGGAAATGCTCACCTGCATTGTCTTATATTGAACTGAAAGCACTGTATATTTATAACCTTGTCTTCCTCAGTCATCAGAAGTAGGCTGTTCCTGGGAAGAGCATGTCCTCTAGGCAGGTGGCTCTCTACAGCTGAGGCATACAGTCAGGGAGCTGGGAGCTGAAGGCTGTCTGCCAACTTCATTTCTTCACAGCTGGCCAGCAAATCTTCCCTTGAATAGGCAGCTAAGTTGTGTGCTTCGATGTCAAGCACAAAGTTAACTCAGAGCCTTGAAAACAGCCAACAATTAACATATGGGAAAAGGAGGATAATTAGGTAAGTTGAATGTCTAAGAGGGCAAGTTTTGAGGAACAAGAGATAAATTGGGTTTAAGAATAAGGGATTAGTAGAAAGACTCCTATTAAAAGTAGTTTTAAATTTTAAGAAATACATGTGAATGGTAATTCATGAAAAGGCAATGAATAATAGGAAACAACAACAAGAAATGTACTATATTTGAATCTAAACTCATAATTCCTCACAACACAAGCCCACCTTTCCCCACTTCCACAAAAAGAAACCTGCCTTTTCTCATCCTTCAGTAAAATGGATTATTGTCCATCAATTTCTTCATGCTAAATAACCCTGGGTCATCCTTAAATCTTTCTTCCATATTTCAAAATGAATCAATGAAAATTTCCTGTGTCAGCTATATTTAAATGTTACTGAATCCGTCCATCTTCCGTCTTTACCAGTGTCACTAGTTTAAACCCTCACTGTTTCTCACCTTTGTTTCCTTCCTCTCTAATTAAATCCCCATAAGCTGTTTGTTAATATGTAGTATAACAGTTTTCAACATTCTCAGGCTTATAGTATACTAGAACTTGTAAAGCCAAATAACTTCTGTGGTGCAATGGTTAATATTGAGTGTCAACTTTATTGAATTGAAGGATGCAGAATATTGTTCCTGGGTATGTCTGTGAGGGTGTTGCCAAAGGAGATTAACGTTTGAGTCAGTGGAATGGGAGAGCAGACTCACCCTTATTCTGAGTGGGCACCATCAAATCAGCTGCCTCCTTGGCTAGAACAAAGCAGACAGAAGAAAGTGGAATGAGCAGACTTGCTGAGTCCTCCAGCCTTCATCTTTCTCCCATACTGGATGCTTCCTGCCCTCCATCATCAGACTCCAAGTTCTTCAGTTTTTGGGCTGTTGAACTTATACCAGTGATTTGCCAGGGGGTCTCAGGCCTTCTGCCACAGACTGAGGACAGCACTGTTGGCTTTCATACTTTCGAGGTTTTGGGACTTGGACTGGCTTCCTTACTCCTCAGCTTGCAGAAGGCCTGTTGTGGGACGTCACCTTGTGATCGTGTGAGTCAATACTCCTTAATAAACCCCCTTTTATATATGCATCTATCCTATTAGTTCTGCCCCTCTAGAGAACACTAGTACATGTAGAAGTAGATTATATGTGCTGTTAATTATAATATTTATAATTAAAACTGAATAATTTTTAAGTTTTTATTAATTCATTTACAATCAAATTTACTAATCCCTTCCATGTTTATGTAAACAATATTAAAAGAACTATTTTTCAAAACAAAAAAGATAGTGAGAAGAGTGGCATTATTCCATAATTTTGCAAATCTTTTAAATGTCTAGTTTAATAGAAGACAGCTGGATTATCTCATATGTTTCTGCATTTGAACTGTCTTAAAATTTTGTTTTGCTTAAAATGTTAATATGTGAAGAGAGGAGGTGGGGCAATATGGCATAATAGAAAGTTCCACCAATCATTTCTCCTACAAGGACACCAGTTAACAACTATCTACACAGAAAAAAAAAAAAAAAAAAAAACAGCTTTCATAAAAACCATAAATCAGGCAATCACTCATAGCACCTAGTTTTAATTTCCTATCACTGAAAGAGGCGCTGAAGAGACAGAAAAGCTGAATCACTGATGCCACCCATCCCTTACCCCACAGATGTGGTATGGTGCACAGGGTTTCTGGGTGCTGGGGGAGGGAGAACACAGCAACTGGGAGGCATTGAACTCAGTGCTGTCCTGTTAAAACAGAGGAAAACCAGACCACACTCAGCTGATGTCCCTCCAGAGAGGGAGGATTTAAACCATCACTAGCCAGAGAGGAATCTCTGATGATAATGGTCCAAATCTGAGTGCCTGCAAACCTCATCACTTAGGGCTACAGCACTCTGTGTCTCCAAGAAAACTTGAAAGGCAACCTATAACCCTCTGTAAAGGTGATAATCCAACATCCATGATAAATGAACAGAAATACTTTCTATTAGCATAAAATATTACAATAGTACAGTCATGAATTCAAGAAAATACAGTTAAATCTAATTAGCATTGTTAGTATTTCCAATACTTATAAATAGTAGCATAAAATCAGATGGAAGAATGGCTATACTGAATTAAAGTCATTTTAAAGCAATACTGCATAAGACATTCTAATTGAAATATTCTTATGATAAATCCAAGGAAAATGATTTTTATTGGAAAAATCTTTTACCAGCCAGTTTTTGAAACATTTCTTCATCTTTTACCAACCCACTAGTGTAATTTGTGATTAAAAATTATAATAGTAAGATGTCATTCTGAGAATTAGTTTAAAAAATAGAATCCCCATATAAATTTAGTTGCTTAAAATATAAATCAAGAAATTGTGGAAAAGGACATCACTAAACATTTTGGGAAATTTTGAAATATTATACTCACGCAATCATCAGTAAAATGGTAGCAAGATAAAAATAGACATGACTTCAATTTGCAAAGCAGAAACTTCATCAATTTCTACCTTGCTTAGAGAAAAATCATTTAAGTAAATCAAATCAACATAACAGCAAAATGAAAGTAGTTGTAAATATCCATCTAAAAACTCTCCAAAGATTGAAGTTCTTCCATCCATGTGGCAGATATAAAAAAAAACATGAATCATATATCAACACTCATTCTGGCTTTTGACACATGGACACTTTTTATTATTATGTGGTTTAACTATAAGTCTAACTCTTAGAAAGATGTATATTGATTTGTCAATCATAAAAATTGGTTTTCTCAACAGCTTTTTGACTTTTATGAAAGAATATACTGATATGTTTTGTATGGATCAAGTTTGTAGAACTTCAAACATCCATTGTTTGATCTGAAATAATGTATTTTCTGAGACTGCAGGTGATAGGGTTTGGCTCTGTGTTTGCACCAAAATCTCATTGCAAATTGTAAACTCCACGTGTCAAAGGTGGGAGGTGGGAAGTGACTGGATCATGGGTGAAGTTTTTCCCATGGTGATCTCATGATAGTGAGTGAGTTCTCAGGAGATCTGAGGTTTTATGAAGGCCTCTTCCCTTTCACTTTCTCTTCTCTTTCCTGCTGCCATGTGAAGATGGTCTTTGCCTCCCTTTCTTCTTCTGCCATGATTGTAAATTTCCTGAGGTCTCCCAAGCCATGCAAAACAGTGAGTCAATTAAATCTCTTTTTAAAATAAATTACCAAGTCTCAGGTATGTCTTTATAGCAGTATGAAAAAGGTCTAATACAGTAGGCATGATGGGCAATTATCTGACTGTGTTAATTTTTTTTTTTTTTGAGACGGAGTCTTGATCTGTCACCCAGGCTGGAGTGCAGTGACAGGATCTCGGCTCACTGCAAGCTCCGCTTCCTGAGTTCGTGCCATTCTCCTGCCTCAGCCTCCCGAGTAGCTGGGACTACTGGCGCCTACCACCATGCCTGGCTAATATTTTTGTAGTTTTAGTGGAGATGGGGTTTCACCATGTTAGCCAGGATGGTCTCGATCTCCTGACCTCCTGATCCACCCACCTCGGCCTCCCAAAGTGCTGGGATTACAGGCATGAGCCACCGTGCCTGGCCTGACTGTGTTAATTTTATCATGGAAACTGATGTACTATAGGAGTTTTTAAAGGAAATTAATTGAGTTAAAATAACATACTCTATCACTTCTCTCAAGTTAGTTTATGTTACAGTTGAACAAAGAGAAATTGCAAAATGCTAAAGGCAATTTAAGTCCACTATCTAGAATTTTGCATATAAAAATTAATAGAAGGCTGATAATGAAACTGGCAGAAATAAACTTGTTTTGATTATCCAAGTTGTACGTGGGTGATTATATCTATTATTTCAAGAATCCTCTAGAACTTTTGGTGGTCCTCTTTTTGCAGCTCAATTAGTCAGTTCTGCCCCAGTGAGGACTCTGTGTGGGGACTACGACACCACATTTTTTTTCTGAACTACTTTAGAGGTTCTTCATGAGGGCCCCACCCTGCCACAAACTTCTGCCTGGACACCCAGGTGTTTCTATACATCCTTTGAAATCTAGGTAGAGGTTCCCAAACCTCAATTCTTGATTTCTATACACCCACAGGCTCAACACAACATGGAAGTTGCCAAGGCTTGTGGCTTGTGCCCGCTGAAGCCATGGCCTGAGCTGTACCATGTCCCCTTTTAGCCAAGGCTAGAGCAGCTTGAATGCAGGACAGCAAGTCCCTAAGCTGTACAGAGAAGTGGGGGTCTGTGCCTGGCCCACAAAACCATTTTTTCCTCCTAGGACTCTGGATCTGTGATGGGAGGAGCTGCTGTGATTTTCTCTGACATGCCCTGGAGACATTTTCCCATTGTCTTGGTGATTAACATTTGACTTCTTGTTACTTATGCAAATTCCTGCAGCTGGCTTGAATTTCTCCCCAGAAGATGGGTTTTTCTACTCTATTGCATCATCAGGCTGCAAATTTTCCAAACTTTTATGTTCTGCTTCCTCTTCAATGCTTTACTGCTTAGAAATTTCTTCTGCCAGATACCCTAAATCATCTCTCTCAAGTTCAAAGTTTCACAGATCTCTAGGGCAGGGGCAAAATGCTGCTAGTCTCTTTACTTAACAAGAGTGACATTTACCACAGTTCTCCAAAAGTTCCTTATCTCCATCTGAAATCACTTCAACCTGGTCTTTATTGTCCATTTTACTATCAACATTTTGATCAAAACCATTCAACAAGTCTCTAGGAAGTTCCAAACTAGATTACTTTGTCCTGTCTTCTGAGCTATCCAAGTCTCGAGTAAGTTCCAAACTTTCACATATTTTTCCATCTTCCTCTGACCACTCAAGTCTGTTTCAACCTCTGCCTATTACCCAGTTCCAAAGTTGCTTTCACATTTTTGGGTTTATTTACAGTAGCACCCCACTACCAGTACCAATTTACTGTATTAGTCTGTTTTAACACTGCTAATAAAGACATACTCTAGACTGGGTAATTTATTTTAAAAGAGAGATTTAATTTACTCGCAGTTCAGCAGGGCTGTGGAGGCCTCAGGAAACTTACAATTATGGTGGAAGGAGAAGCAAACATGTCCTTCATTACCTGGCAACAGCAAGGAAAAGTACAGAGCGAAGTGGTGAGGAAAGCCCCTTATAAAACCATAAGATCTCAAAAGAGGTCACTTACTATCTCAAGAATTGCAAAGAAGAAAACACCTCCACGATTCAATTACCTCCCACTAGGTCTCTTTCACAACACATGAAGATTATGGGAACTACAATTGAATATGAGATTTGGATGGAGATATGGCCAAACCGCATCAACCCTTTCTCAAAAAATGTAGCAATCCTTCTCATTATGAGTCTTATACTTTGAGATAGTGACTCAGTCTCTCATCCAAGCTGGAGAACAGTTATGCAATGATGGGTCACTGGAGTCTCACATCCTGAGTTCAAGTGATCCTCCTGCCTTAGCCCCCTGAGTAGCTATGAGCATGTGCCATCACAATCAGCTAATTTTCACATTTTTTGTAGAGAAGGGGTCTCACTATGTTGTTGAGGCAGGTGTTAAAATCCTGACCTCAAGCAATCTTCCAGCATTGTCTTCCCAAAGTGCTGGGATTGTAATCATAAACCACCATGACCAGCCGTTTATACTTAAAAAAATTTATAGTGGTACTTGATGTCTTTCAAAATGTGAGACTGAAAGATTTTGTGTCTTATATAGTCTTAAGGTAAGGACAGCCATAGTTTATCAATGTATATTGGAAATGCTTTAGAGACTTTTGTAAGTTTAGAGTCCTATGAGATTCCTTATAATGTGCCCCTTGAGCTTCATCAGTTGGAAGACAGAGCTACAGCCCAATGGCTACTTCAAGTCTCTACCTGTACTAAAATAATCAAGAGGCTCTATTGGGTCAGAGTACAAGTTATTCCATGACATTGGGTCCTAACATCATCCAGCATTATTTAACACGTCTATCTGACTCACTTCATTAACTTTCATCTTTCTATGCTGACTTATATCCCGTGACCACCTCTTGAATAAGAGTTTCTTCAAATCTGCTTATTCTGGCAAACAAATTATTTTCCACTAAGTACCACTCCTTATTAAAAGATGAAAAGTGAGTTCAACTTTGCCCATGATGTCTAGACATGAACCAATAGTCCATAAATGCAATTTTCATGCAAGTTTTCACCTTAATTCCATCAACTGTTATATATATAATATATAATGTATATTACATATATATTGCATATAATATAATGTATATTACATATAATATATACCATATATTACATAAAATATATATTATATATTATGGATGTAATATATATTATATCACTATATTATCTATTATATATTATATAATATATTGATATATATATTATGAATATATATTATATATAATATGTTATATACATAATATAATATGCAATATATACATAATATAATATATTCTATATATGAATATGTATTATATATATGTGTGTGTATATATATATTTTGCCTATCTAATTGTAGTCTTATATTAGGGCTTCATCAAGAGGTTTGAAATCACAGTGCATTGGGCTCCATGTGAAGAAGCATGAGAGAGATTTATTCTCCATTCCTGGCCATTTTAACCACACATGTACATATGAATTTTGGTACCCAGCAAGGGCTCAGGCCAAGAAAACCAAGACTCTCTTAATCCTCAGCCTGACTAACTTGCCCCTGTTGATTCCAGTTCAGATTTCTCACTGTCATCTTTGCCTTCTGGCTTTAAAAATATCTAAATCTGTTTGAACAGGATAGATTTGTTTCAACCATTAAATGTTGGGGGACCAGAAAGGTGTCCTACTAATCCATCTAACCTCTGACTTAAGACTTTGTTTCAAATTCATCAATGTCCACTTCATTTTCATTCTTTCCTTAGTTGTCATTTAAGTATTTCCAGCCGCAGTCTTTGCCCTTTCTTGTGCTAATCTCTCTAATTTTCTTAACGTCTGAAAAACTCATAAGAGAACACTGAAACAAAGAACCTGATATGGCTTTTGGACTGTTGTTTGATTTTATAACAATACGTTTACATGGGACACCCATGCAAAACATGTCCACTGAATCACAACATTTACAATGACCTGCGTAGGAAACATAATAAGTTGATAAACATCTTAATCATCATAAAGTCAATCCACCATGGCTTGTATTGTGGCATATAAGCAAATTCCTCTGGAGAGCTCCTCTTGGCATGTAAGGAAGAAGGACAGTTTCCCCTCTCAGAGTTAAACAACTAACAGCAACTTTTATCTAGTTCATTATGCTATCTGTCCTGTCATGAACAACCTGCTTCACTTGGACCACGTGATTGTTCAATACTAAGCTCTGGTCACTGAATCAACTCAAACTTTTTTCTCCATTTTGCATCATCTAAGACTAAGTAGTTGGCTCCTTTTCTAACTAGATGTTCTGGTGATTTTTAAACTTTAGTCTGATGAATATTATTATTTAGAAATGAAGATTTTCCTCTTCAATATGTTTAACCTGGAGATGTTCCATGTTTTATCACTTTAAATAATTATATTTTCCTCCAATCTTTTATGTCTTGGTAACCCCTAATCTGGATTGAAGTATTTTGAATGACTCTATCTCACTGCTAGCTGATTATAAGTAGATAAAACAGTTTATCCTTTTTTTAATTTTAAAATTTTTGGAAAAAAAGTTATTCATAAGACTAACCAACTCAAAGAAAAAAAAAATTAATGAAGACATTTTTAAACCTGTAAATTTTCTTTGGTCTAAATTCTATCCTCAGAAAAAAAAAAAACCATAAAATTATCTTAACTTTATACAGTAAATCAAACTGACATTATTTTAGATTCAGGTGATAGTAAGGTTCTATATAAAACCAATTGTGTGACTATGTGAGGGCCCCCACTCTCATATTACATATTATCAATTTCAGAAACAAAACAAACAAGCAAAAAACTTACTAAAATTAATAAATAGCTGTGGAATAAGAGAATACATAAACAATATTTTCCCTCTGGGTTCAAACTGTTGCATCTACATGCTCATATGAAAGCATGTAAAATCCTTTGACACAGGAGTCAAAACTCTAATCAAGTTTTAGTTATGTGTTTCAAATTATTAATTTAAGAAGAAAAGCATTGTATAAATTTATTAATTTGTTGATCATTTTGGGGCATGACTTGAAACCTATAAATTAAAAAGCACACATGTATAAAAATAATGCTAAATTCAGATTCATGATGGTAATCTTAACATATTTTGAAGCTATAGATAATTGTAGTACAGAAAAACAAAAAATAAATTTTCTTGAAAATATTACTGATAAAGTATTATGATATATAAATTACATTTGGAGAAAGTGGAAAATCATCTTTATGATAATGATGCTTCAAATAGTATTTTTCTTTTATGAAAGCCCATCTTGTTAAAAGGGCTTCTGTAGCCCTGAAGACATAAATAATTGGCAACATGAATCAGGAAAAGCACAATTCTAATAATAAGAAACAATCAATTTTATAGCACTTGTTTTCTACAGCCTCACCCAGATAGCAGAACAACTTACACATCCCAGTAAATTAATAGGCCAGGAGAAGTATCTATGTTTACACTGTGAAATTTCTCATGTCAAATGCTTGTAATATTTTGTGAGGTCAAAAAGTATCTTCAGATGTATTCATTATAACAGAAATGTAAATTCTGTTATTTTTTTCAACGTACTCAACATGGATATTAAGTAATTTTGTACACATAGTCTTGAGGAGATTAATGTACTTCTGCTACCCTACAGATCTTAATGTGCACTAATGATGAATTTGAATCTCATTTGAACTATGAAATATAAGTTAAAATATAAATGTCCATTGCCATTCACTATTAAGAAATTGATTTAGGCTGGGTGCTGTGACTCATGCCTGTAATCCTAGCACTTTGGGAGGCCGAGGCTGGTGGATCACGAAGTCATGAGATTGAGACCAGCTTGGCTAACATAGTGAAACCCTGTCTCTACTAAAAACACAAAAAATTAGCTGGGCATGGTGGCAGGTGCCTCCCAGCTACTTGGGAGGCTGAGACAGGAGAATGGTGTGAACCCAGGAGGCAGAGGTTGCAATGAACCAAGATTGCGCTACTGCACTCCAGCGACAGTGCAAGACTCCGTCTCAAAAAAAAAAAAAAAAAAAAAGAAATTGATTTATAGCCTAGTGAACTTGTATCCATCTCTATTGCCAAAGCCCTTTTTTTTTGTAGCCTCCATTAGATTATTAATTAATTTGATTTCTAGATTTCACATAATTTTTGGCATATGGTCAGTATTTTATACATATATATACACACACACACATATACACACACACACATATAGCACCTACAGTACATATATATGCATACATATATAATATGTAATGATATATAATACAGGATATTGTCTTGCACCTTGACTAACAACTGAGCTACAGGGGAGTAGAAAACCGAGTGGGATCTTATGGTCCCTGATTCCAGAATGTGACTCTTAGAAAGCATTTCTGGACCTTCCCTGGCCAAGAGCGAAGTCAATTGCCCTGAAGGGTGAATCTCAGGCCAGAAAGTGTGTACCACAGGTCTACTAAAGTGCCCTTGGTCTTTTAGGAACACTGATGAGCCTGACAGTATTCTTCATGTGCCTATGGTGGTGGTGGCCATGGGTTGAGGCTCCTTTGTGGTCATGGGCTGAGACTCCTTTGCCTTTGGAAAGGGTAGGAAAAAGTGGGAAAGATGTTTCTTGTGATTTGAGTATCAGATCTGTTGGGGTACAGTAGAATACCAGATAGACTTTTAGACTTTTTGACTCTAGTTCCAGGCTCCTAGATAGAACCTCTGAACCTACCTGGGGACTGGGAAACTTGCCACCCTAGAAAGTAGAACACATGCCTGGCTGGCTTTGCAACCTGCTGAGTGTAAAGCCCCAGGATCTTGAGTGAATGTAGTTAGTATCCAGGGAGTGGCTACAGCAGGACTTGGCCAAGACCAATTGCTGTGCTGGCTTCAGGTCTGACCCAGTGCAGTCACAGTGTTGGTAACAACAGGGGTGCTTGTATCACTCTACCCTCAATTCCAGGTGGCTTAGAACAGAGACAGACTCTATTTCTCTGGGTCAAAATAAGGGAAGAGAATAAGAGTCTACCTGGTAATCTAGAGTATTATTCCAGATCTTATTCAAAGCCATCTAGGTGGTAACTGTATGAGACTGAAAAAAACACGGTGTTCTTGGGGTGCCTCCTAAAGTAGATACAACTTAGATCATAACACTCAAGTTTTTTGAAATATCTGGTAAGCTTTCCCAAGAAGGATGAGTACAAATAAGAGCAGACAGTGAAGACTACAATAAATATTTAACTTTTCAATGCCTAGACACAAGAACATCTACTAGCATCAACACCATCCAGGAAAACATGACCTCACCAAATAATCTAAATAAGGCATCTGGAACCAATCCTGGAGAAACCGAGATATGTGATCATTCAGACACAGAATTCAAAATAGCTGTTTTGAGGAAATCCAAAGAAATTCAGGAAAACACAGAAAAGGAATTCAGAATTCTGACAGATAAATTTAAAAAAGAGATTGAAATAGTTAAAAAGCATCAAGTAGAAATTCTATAGCTGGAAAAAAGTGCAATGGGCATACTGAAGAATGCATCAGTGTCCTTTAATAGCAAAACTGATTAAGCAGAAGAAAGAATTATTGAGCTTGAATAATTAAAAATACTGTTAAACTATTTGAAAATACATGCAGGAGACAAAAGAAAAAGAATTTTTTAAAAAGCATGCCTACCAGGAGAATGGCATGAACCTGGGAGGCAGAGCTTGCAGTGAGGCAGGATTGTGCCAGTGCACTCCAGCCTGGGTGACAGAGTGAGACTCTGTCTCAAAAACAAACAAACAAACAAACAAACAAAAAACCATGCCTACAGGATTCAGAAAAACAGCCTTAAAAAGCAAATCTAAAAGTTATTGGCATTAAAGAGAGAGTAGAGAAATGGATAAGGGTAGAAAGTTTATTTAAATACCTAAACTTCTCAAACCTAGGAAAAATATCACCACCTGAGTACCAGAAGGTTATGAAACAGCAAGCATATTTACGATAAATAAGACTACCTCAAGGCGTTTAATAAACTCTTAAAGGTAAAAAAATAATTTTAAAGAACCCTAAAAGCAGCAAGAGAAAAAGGAAACATAAAATACAATGAAGCTCCAATATGTCAGACAGCAGTCTTTTCAGAAGACATCTTTCAGGCCAGGAGACTGTGGCATGACATATTTAAAGAGCTGAAAGAAAAAAAAAAAAAAACTTTTTAAACCTACAATAGTATATCTACTGAAAATATTCTTCAAGAATGAAGGAGAAATAAAAACTTGCCCAGACAAACAAAAACTGAGGAATTTCATCAACATTAGGTCTGTGCTATAAGAAATACTAAAGGGAGTAATTCAATAGAAAAGAAAGGGGCATTAATGAGTAATAAGTAATCACCTGAAGGTACACAACTCACTGGTAATAGTATGTACACCACAAAAAAAATAATATTTTAACACTGTAACTGTGTTGTGTAAAGTACTTTTCTACTAAGTAGAAAGACTAAATGATGAACCTATCAAAAATAAGAACTACAACAACTTTTCAAGAAAGAGATAGTACAATCAGATATAAATAGAAAAAAGAGTTACAAATAAGGGAGACAAAGTTAAAATACAGACTTTTTATTAGTTTTCTTTTTGCTTGTTTGTTAAAAACAGTGTTAAGTTGTTATCATGTTAAAATAATGCATTATATGATAGTATTTGCAAGCACCATGATAATCCTCAAACTAAATATCATACAATAGATAGAGGAAAAGTAAAAAGCAAGAGACTAAATCGTATCACCAGAGAAAATCACCTTTACTAATGGAAGATGGGAAGAAACGAAATAGGAAAGGGAAGAACACAAAACAACCAGAAAACAAATTTTAAAAATGGCATGAGTAAGTCCTTACTTATCAATAATGACATTGAATGTAAATGGACAAAACTCTGATCAAAAGGCATAGAATGGCTGAATGGATTTAAGAAAACAGACTCATTGATCTGTTGACTACAAGAAACACACTTCACCTATAAACCACATGTTCTCATTCGTAAGTGGGAGTTGAGCATTCAGAATACGTGGACATAGACAGGGATCTGTTGGGGGTAGGGGGTGAGGATAGGGAATTTAGAGGATGGGCCAATAGGTGCAGCAAACCACTATGATGCACGTATACCTATGTAACCAACCTGCATGTTCTGCACGTGTATCCTGCTTTTTTTTTTTTTAGAAGAAATAAGAAAACAACTAAAGTAAATAAATGATATATAAATGTATTCTATCGTTATTATAGTTTTAAGTAAAGTAAGGAACAAAGAGATTAAGAAATGTATTCAGAATTTCATGGAAAGGTTAAAGACAGACACAATTTTAAACGTATTTTTTTTTTTTTTTTTTTTTTAAGATAGAGTTTTGCTCTTGTTGCCCAGGCTGGAGTGTAATGGTGCAATCTCGGCTCACTGCAACCTCCACCTCCCAGGTTCAAGCAATTCCCCTGCTTCAGCCTCCCCAGTAGCTGAGATTACAGGCAACTGCCACCACACCCAGATAATTTTTTGTATTTTTAATAGAGACTGTGTTTCACCATGTTGGCCAGGCTGCTCTTGAATTCCTGCCCCAAGGCGATCCACCCACCTCAGGCTTCCAAAGTGCTGGGATTACAGGCGTGAGCCACTGCGCCTGGCCAAAATGTGTATTTTCTTAAGTGTAGTCCAGCATACTTACTTTCCACCATGTTTTGGAAATCCAGTGTCATCCCAAATCATACTCATACATCTAATCTAGATAAGGATTTTCCAAATTCAAAATAACATGTTCATGAGAGTAAACATTCAACATCATGAAAGGTTATAAAATGGAAACTAAGGATCTCCTAATCTAATCATTTTTAGTCTAAATCTTTGGCAGTAATCACTGTTGAATATTTGTTTTTTTATTTTTAGATGAGATCTCAAATTCAATGGTGTCCTTAAATCTCTATTGTTACAAATACTCCCTTCTTCAACTCACACAGCTCTTACCTTTTTTGTCTTCTTCAAATTTGATTCATTTTAACTTCCATTTTTAGTTAATTTCATAATATTTTAAAGTATAAAATACATATCTATGTGTTAATCAGTAGAATTTTAAGTTCTTACTATACAAAAAGGAGGAAATTAGAGCTCCTGTACATCATTTCTCCACCACTTTCACCACACAAATTGCTAACCACATCATTAATTTTATATTACTAAAATTTATAACTATAAATTTTCCATTATCTGTATTTAAAAAATTAACAATGAATAGACATAATTCACAAGGAAATTAAATTTGTCAATTTAACCTTTAACATTATTTAACTTTTTATAATATTTTTATTTCAAGAAATAAATGTAATTTTTTTCTAGTTTACAAAACCATATTCATAGTTCAGAAGATGTTCAAAGCATCATCAAATGAATTTTTATTTAATTTTATCATATCTTTTATAATTGTGTTTCATTTTAATTTACTACATATTTTAAACACGTTTATTATGTGACATTTTATTTTCTCTGGAATTTCTATCTAAAATGCTTTCTGTTATCGTTGGTTTATTGTCACTGTTGACAAAAGGAAGTAACACTAACATCATCTAATGTTCTAATTATAATATTTATTGAATTTATATAATTAAGTATCTCTATACCTTTAGACTATAGTGTTGGCAGAATTCTTGACAGTGTCATAGAATTCTCAGGATAATACACTTCCCTCAAGTGTGAATGAACCTTTTAAACATAATGGGATATTACTTTTATGATTTTACATATGGTGGCAGGGAACAGCTGGCAGCTTCTAGGAATACAGAACATCGTAGTCACAGCTAGCAAACATCAGTACCACAACAGAAAATACTGAATTTTGCCAGCAATCTGAATGAGCTTGTAAAAGGACCTATAGCTTTAGATGGGTAGCTAATCCCTTTCAACAACTTGACATCAGCATTGTGACACACAGAGCAAAGAATCCAGTTAACCCCTGAATAGACTTCTGACATACAGAATTATGAGTTAATAAATTAGCGTTTTAATCAGCTAAATTTGTGATCAATTGCTAAGCAGCAATAGTAAACTAATATAACTATATTTTCATGTAATTTGAATAACCAAGTTTATGAATCCCTATAATGTCTTTGTTTTTTCTTTTCTTTTTTTTTTTTTTTTTGAGATGGAGTCTCGCTTTGTCGCCCAGGCTGGAGTGCAGTGGCACCATCTTGGCTCACTGCAAGCTCTGCCTCCTGGGTTCACGCTATTCTCCTGCCTCAGCCTCCGAGTAGCTGGGACTACGGGCACGCACCACCACGACCGGCTAATTTTTTGTATTTTTAGTAGAGACGGGGTTTCACCGTGTTAGCCAGGATGGTCTCGATCTCCTGACCTCGTGATCCACTCGTCTCGGCCTCCCAAACTGCTGGGATTACAGGCTTGAGCCACCGCGCCTGGCCTGTCTTTGTTTTTTCTAATGTTACACTAAAATCTAAATTTTGCCTGGGAGTAGAATTCAGCTGCAAAATTATCTTCCAACAGTATTTCGTTTCCATCTAACATCCAATGTTGCTGTTGCCAATGTGACTCTTGCTCTACAGCAAATGTTATCATTACATGGATCCTCAACCTATTGTAAATCTAGAGTTCAAAGCTCTATAATTCAGTTTTTATTTATCCATTGACAACTGGTGAAAAATTTTAGCCTAAAGATTCTTGTTTTCTTTAGTTTCTGGTATGTTCAAATCATGCCTTTTTTTTTTAGTTTCAGTTTTCACTACTTGCTCTTATTGAAACATAAAAAGATAATTACCTTTTAAATATATCCTATATGCAGTTTTGTCTCTATTAGTCTAACTCAATGTTTTTGTTGTTGTTGTTGGTTTTTTTTTTTTTTTTTTTTTTTTGGTTCCATATTCTGGAAACGTCCCTTTCCAAGAAGAAATATTATTTTTCAGCCTTTTTTATTTTCTTAAATTCCATCATCAATACTCTTTCTGAGTTGCATAAATTTTGTCTCCTGTGCTCTCTGTTTCATAACAGCTTGTTCTTTTATACATAGAAAAACATTTTTTTTCATCTTGGGATACTAACTTTTTTCAAAATCAACACAGCTGTCACCACCATCATCATCATCATTTTAAAGTCGTCTTCTCTACCAGAATTATCCACTCACAAATGATGCAACAGTTTATTCTACTTCAGCTCTGCGAACTTATTTTCTTATGCTAAACATTTTTGACTGGGGTCTAGTAATCCTCACTTGTCTATTAATAGTTACAAATGCAAAACTACATGGGTTAAAATAGATAATCTTATGAGAATCTTCACTTTACGTTGTCTCTAAAGATGTAGTGGACTATGAAAGTCATGATTGCATAACCACTTATGGGAAAGGATTTGTCTTAGATTTATTAAGATAAATTATACATAAGTTATACAAACATACATTTACTTCTTATTAAAAACCTATTTCTAAAACCTTACACTTTCTAGATCATGATTTTTGTACATGTATGGATGGAAGAGTGTATGTTACAATAATATAATTATTTTATGTACTTGATATGGTATATTTGGAGCAATAGATCTATTATATGGGCTACAATGATAAAACTATCAAATATTTCAATAAAAAATTTTTTGAAAAAGAGCTGTTGATTACACACATTTTTATTTTCAGAAAGAGTAAAAAGTTTTTATTTATTTATAATAAAATGTGATTGCAAAATGGTTTTAAATTACAGAAAAATCACAAAGATAATACAAGTCATTTCTACTATTAACATAATTATTGATATTTTGTTTTACATAGTGTAGGCATATTTTTTCACAATTTATGATCTCATATTAACATATTATTACTGTTGTCTAAAACCCCTACTGTTTTCAGAGTTCTTTAGCTTGCACATAGTATCATTTTTCTTTTTAAGAATTCCATCCAGGATATCACATAATAGTTAATTATTTTGTCTCCCTAGGCTCCTCTTGGCAGTGACACTTTCTCAGACTTTCATCATTTTTAATGACATTCACAGTTTTGAATTGACTAATCAATCAGGAATTTTGTCAAATGTGCCTCAGCTGGGATTTGTCTAATATTTTCTTGTGATTAGACTTGGATTTTGGGCTTTCAGGAGAAAAAAAACGTAGCAGTAAAGTGACATTCTAATCTTATCATGTCTCAGCTACACAATATCAACATGGCTGTTGACGTCAATTTTGTTGAGATTGACAATAATCTCCTGACTAAGGAAAGACAGAGTCAAGGTTACATTCTCATCACATCTTATGAAAGTATTCTTGATTACCTAGTTGAAGTAGAGTTTGTCATGTTTCTTCACGAAAGTTTCTCTTTCCCCACTATATTATTTATCTGTGGCTATGTAACAAATTACCACAAACTTGGTGGCTTAAAACAACAGAAATTTATTCACTCATAATTCTGGAAGCCAGAAGTTAAAAATCAGTATTACTGGGCTGAAACCAGATTTTGGAGAAGGATGTGCTTTGTCCAAAGGCTCTATATCCATTACCTCTTACAGCATCTGGTGGCTGCCAACTTTCCTTGAATTGTAGCTGAATTTCTTCAGTTTTCAAGCCCAGCATCTTCAAATATTTTTCTGCTCCATTGTCACATTTTATTTTCCTCTGTGTAGTCAAATCTTTCCCTGTCTCCCTTTTATAGGATATGTCTGATAGCATTTATGACCTCCCTGGATAATCCAGGATAACTTTACCATTTTAAGATTTTTTTTTTTTTTTTTTTTTGAGTCAAACTCTCACTCTGTCACCCAGGCTGCAGTGCAGTGGGACAATCTTGGCACCCTGCAACTTCTGCATCCTGGGTTCAAGCTATTCTTATGTATCAGCCTTCCAAATAGCTGGGATTACAGACATGCGCCACCACCATCGGCTAATTTTTGTATTTTTCAGTAGAAATGGGATTTCAGCATGTTGGCCAGGCTGGTCTTGAAGACCTGGCCACAATGACCCACCCACCCTCAGTCTCTCAAATTGCTGGGATTACAGGCGTGAATGCGCCTAGCCCCATTTTAAGATTCTTAAGCATATCCGGAAAGACTTTACGATATAAGGCAATATTCAGATATTCCAGGAATTAGGAATTGATATCTTGGGGGAAAAGATTAAACCTACTTTAGTAGGTTTAAAAGTAAGTCACTATGTTCAACTCACATTTAAGGAGTGGGGTGTTATGTTCCACCAGCATGAAGGTGTAATATCTACATCAATTATTTGGATGATTTTGCATGAGATCTGTCATTTCTCCTTAAATTAATTATTTAATCATTTATTTATATCAGCATGGATTCTTAGATATTTATTTTCAATCATGGGTAATAATTGAATACTTCTCTATATATTTTGATACCCAAATAACTAACAGTTTTTGCCATTGGTGTTCTTTCAGTTGAGTTCTGTATCTTAGTGACATACTCACATCATCATGGTTTTCTTCTTTTTAATTTTTTGTGTACATCCTTTTTTTTTCTTCTGGAACTACAATATGCCTAATGCTTACCTTATATGTATCTTGCTCTAGCCTTAGGAAAATTAATTTCTCCAAAGAGTCTTAGTTTCATTTATTGAAGAATGGTATTAGAAACAAAGACATAAATAGGCAGTGTGTTTGTTGTCCTGGGATGTCATTGCTTTTAGGCCTTCTCAGCTGAAAGAGCAAGGGTGTGTATATATGTATATATATAAACATACATATATATATCACATAATAGCATACTATATATAATGTATTATATATAGAATATATGTAATAGCATACCATATATAGTATATATAATAGCATGCATTATATATAATGTATATATAAAATAGAATAGCATACATCACATATATAATGTATATATGTTTACATACTATATATACATTATATACTGTTATACATGCAATACATATACATTATATAATGTATGCTATTTTATTATATATACATTATATATAATGTATGCTATTATATATTCTATATAATACTATAAACATGCTATTATATATTATATATGCTATTATATATGCTGTATATATATATTCCCTTGCTCTTTCAGCTGAGAAGGTCTAAATAATATATATACACATTATATATAATGTAAATAAATATATACAAATAATATATAATATATACATTATATAGAATATATGCTATTATATTTTATATATACATTATATACAATGTATGCTATTCAACATATACACATTCTTCTACAAATATTTCTATATGTATCCATTGGTATCTCTATTGAGCTAAATGTTAGTTTATACTGATGCTGTCTCCAGATATTACGTTACAAAACAGATTATTCTCACCTTCTCCCCTGGCTTATCTGCGACCTTCCAGTTCACCAGTAAGCAACTGAACTTTTGTCATTTGACAGTCATTCATTTAATCAAATCCAATGTAAATTAATAGCATTTAAATAATGTTAACGAGTAATCTAGTGGAAAACTAATTTTTCAAGTAAAATGCAGTATATATGTACAGTTCTTTTTGACAATAATCTTACGGACTTTCACATTTCCAAAATTACTTCAGTGAGCACTCCCTGCCCCATCATACTTGCCGTATTAATTATTGTTATTTTAAATTCTGTCTGACATTTTTCATATGTTAATCTGGGTCTGATATATGCATTGTGTCTTCATACTCTGCTTTTTTTTTTGAATTATGACTTACCTTGTAATTTTCTTCTGGATGCCAGGCATGTTGCATTCGAGTAGAAGGAATTGAAGAAAATGTGTTTTTTAAGAGAATTTTTATGTTAACCTGACTGATATTTCAGCTTTTTCATGTTGCTGCAGCAACAGACATCAGAGAGACTTCAAGTTACTCTAATGTCCTTGTTTTTGTCTCACCTGCTGAATATAAGCTTTACTCAACAGTACTACTCATGTAGATTCTGGACCTTGCCACACTTTTATCTTTAATACATTATCATTATACTGAGGCAATGTTGATATGGTGGTAAGGTGTGAAAGAAAGGGAACATTCTATAATTATCTAATTAAGTCTTACCCAAAATTTTAGTGGCCTGTGAATCACAACGAGGAATCTTCACATGTGTTTTTCCAGGGCAACAGCTCTTTGTCACTATACCCCTCCACCGTCTTCCTGCATCAGCTTCCCCAATATAGTTTCATGAAGCTGTTTTTTTCCTGTCTGAGATGATCAGGAAGGCTAAAGTGAGATGGTGTGGGAACACTCTGCCCCATGTGGGATAGGGCGTATCAAAGTCTTTTCACTTGGAGAAAGGGTCTTTGTTAAATCTAAGGCTCTGGATGTATTTTACAATGGTTACTCCTCGCTCACCCTGCCAGAGACCAGAGGCTATCTTCCTCCATCTTCACCAAGAAAACCTGGTAAGGTTCCTGGAGGGAAAGTTGATGAAAGTACAGTGGTCTACTAAACCTGTAGAATCTAACCGACTCTCACTCTTGGGCAAACTCACACTTAGTCTACAATAGTTGTTCAATATTTACATCTAAGTATTTTTTTTTTCCAGTTTATGACTTCAGCAGCTTCTGCTCTGTGCAAATTTCATCCATGGCTATTAGATGCAGTTGTCTCTTCAGATTTTGCAGTAGTAGTTCATTCTGCAACCTACATTTTTTGATGGGTTAAAAAAAATGTCATTGATTTTCAAATTGTCCAGTTTTTTCTTGTCATAAGTATGATAGTGACAGCTACCAGGTTCTTTACATATAGTAGCAGAAACTAAGTCAGAATTATATCTTCAATAAAAAAAAGTTAGTAATTGTATCTACAAACTGAATTACCAGATAATGTTGTGAAAAACTTTGGAAATGTTTACTATTGTCAAACACTTATAGAAATGAAAGTTATAATAATAAATGTACATATTCTATATGTCATTAAATGTTATATGGTATAATTTTAGTAATAACAATTTTGAAAGTAAATAAAACTGAAAATCCAAAGTTGTTATAGTATCTTTAACAAACAATAAGTACTGCATTAATGTATAGATTTGTAGGTTTTAAGCTACATAAAACCATAAGCTTAGTAATAGTTCTTATGTATATTAAATAGGTAATTATTTTATGTAAAATATGCTCTTACTTTAGACGTGATTATGATTGAATTTTACATTCTAAATTATTCAAACATTTTAAAAGAAAAAAGAGTAATTTGTTTTATTTAGAATTTTAAACACAAAAAATGTTATATTTAACTAAAATATTGTAGTGAAACAAATAAAAATGCTATGATGATGTTTATCTCAAAGTCCTTGTAAAAAGACTGATTTTATAAGCTATAATACATCACAATAAATATTAATTTTGACTGAAGTTATATCAAATATTGAAATTTTGACTATTGAAGCTTGCTCAGTTTTTAAATAATTACATTTCTAGGGATGTTAAAATTTACCAAATTTATGGTTCAATTTTTATTTTGATTGTATTAGTCCATTTTCATGCTGTTGACAAAGACATACTTGAGACTGGGCAATTTACAAAAGGAAGAGATTTATTGGACTTAGAGTTCCACGTGGCTGGGGAGGCCTCACAATGATGGTGGAAGGTGAAAGGCACATTTCACATGGTGACAGACAAGAGAAGAGAGCTGATGCAGGAAAACTCCCCTTTTTAAAACCATAAGATCTCATGAGACTTATTCACTATCACAAGAACAGCACAGGAAAGACCCGCCCGTATAATTCAACTACCTCCCATGGACTCCTCCCACAACATATGGGAATTGAAGATAAGATTTGGATGGGGACAAAGCCATACCATATCATTCTGCCCCTAAGCCCTCTCAAATCTCATGTCCTCATATTTCAAAATGAATTATGCCTTCCCAATAGTCCCCCAAAATCTTAACTCATTTCAACATTACCTCAAAAGTCCACAGTCAAAAGTCTTATCTGAGACAGGGAAATTCCCTTCCACCTATGAGCCTGTATAATCAAAAACAAGTTAGTTACTTCCTAGATACAATGAGAGTGGAGGCACTGGATAAATGCTGCTGTTCCAAATGGGAGAAATTGGCCAAAACAAAGGCACTAGAGGTCCCATGCAAGTCAGAAAACCAGCAGGGCAGACACATCTTAAAGTTCCAAAATGATCTCCTTTGACTCCAGGTCTCACATGCAGGTCTTGCTGATGCAAGAGGTGGGTTCACATGGTCTTAGACAGCTCTGCCCTTGTGGCTTTTCAGGGCACAGCCTCCCTCCTGACTGCCTTTATGGGCTGGCATTGAGTATCTGTATCTTTTCCAGGCACACAGTCCAAGCTGTGGGTTGATCTGCCATTCTGGGGTCTGGAGGATGGTGGTCCTCTTCTCACAGCTCCACTAGGCAGTGCCCAGTAAGGACTCTGTGTTGGGGTTCTGACCCAATATTCCCCTTATGCACTTCCCTAGCAAAGGTTCTCTATGAGGGCCCCAACCCTGCAGCAAACTTCTTCCCAGGTGTCCAGGAATTTCCATACATCTTCTGAAATCTAGGCAGAGGTTTCCAAACCCCATCTCTTGACTTCTGTGCACTTGCAGGCTCAACATCATGTGGAAGCTGCCAAGGCTTGGGGCTTGACCCCTCTGAAGCCACTACCTGAGCTCTATTTTGGCCCATTTCAGTCATGGCTGGAGCATCTGGAATGCAGGGCTCCAAGTCCCTAGGCTGCACACAGCATGGGGACCCTAGGGCTGGCCCATGAAACCGTTTTCTCCTTCTAGGCTTCTGGGTCTATAATGGGAGGGGGTTGCCTCAAAGGTCTCTGGCATATTCTAGAGACATTTGCCCCATCGTCTTTGTGATTAACATTCAGCTTCTCATTACTTGTGCAAATTTCTGCACCCAACTTGAATTTCTCCTCAAAAAATGGGATTTTCTTTTTTATTGCATTTTCAGGCTGCAAATTTTCTGAACTTTTATCCTTCACTTATCAAATAGAATGTTTTTAATAGCACACAGTCACCTCTTGAATGCTTTGCTACTTAGAAATTTCTTCTGCCAGATACCCTAAATCATCTCTCTCAAGTTCAAAGTTCCACAAATCCCTAAGGCAGAGACAAAACGTTGCCAGTCTCTTTTCTAAAACATAACAAGAGTCACCTTTGCTCCAGTTCTCAACAAGTTTTTTATCTCCATCTAAGACCAACTCAGCCTGAATTTCATTGTCCATATGATTATCCATATTTTGGTCAAGCCATTCCACAAGTCTTTAGGGAGTTCCAAACGTTCCCACACTTACCTGTTGTCTTCTGAGCCCTCCAAACTGTTCCAACCTCTGCTTGTTACCCAGTTTCAAAGTTACTTTCACATTTTCAGATATCTTTGCACCAATGCCCCACCCTACCGGTACCAATTAAATGTATTAGTCCGTTTTCATGCTGCTTGATAAAGTCATACCCAATACTGGCCTATTTACAGAAGAAAGAGGTTGATTGGACTTACAGTTCCACGAGGCTAAGGAGGCCTCATACTGATGGTGGAAGGTGAAAGACACATCTCACTCACATGGCAGAAGACAAGAGAAGAGAGCTGGTGCTGGAAAGCTACTTATTTTTAAAACCCTCAGATCTCATGAGACTTATTTACTATAATGAGAATAGCACAGAGGAGATCCAACCCTGTGATTCCATTACCTCCTATTGGGTCCCTCCCACAATATGTGGGAATTCAAGATGAGATTTGGGTGGGGACACAGCTAAGCCATATTAATGATACTCTTACCTTGCTTTCTATTCAGACTTGAAATAGTGTACCATAATAACACTTACTATAAAATATAAAACACAGCAACATTTATAATTATTTTGTTATACTTAGTA
Source organism: Chlorocebus sabaeus (assembly GCF_047675955.1). Taxonomy (NCBI): domain Eukaryota; kingdom Metazoa; phylum Chordata; class Mammalia; order Primates; family Cercopithecidae; genus Chlorocebus; species Chlorocebus sabaeus. The sequence goes on along the minus strand of NC_132927.1, from coordinate 17,171,630 downwards.
TATTATTAACACAATATAGTTTAAACTATATAGGTATATGAACAAAAAGTTCTCACTACATGTCAAATATTAGTAATCTTAAAAGCCATTTTAACGTTGTGAGTGTTTGGGGTTAGTGTTCCTATTTCCTGGAATGTGAAAGAATGTCACTGATAACATGAAAAATGTTAAGCTGTATCTTTAAAATTACATTTCAAAGCATTTGAGATTAATTCAATTTGCTATTCCTATCTTCTCTTTTAAATGCTGAGTGAAACAGGTGTTTTTACAGAAAGTCTGACAAAAAAGACTGGGATGCCCAAGGGTTATTTTTAATTAGACAACATTTGCTGATATTGCATGGAGCAAATCTTAGATGGTTCTGTTTTTTAACTAAGATAATAATTGCAGAATTTTAAGATAATAATTATGATATTTAATACTTTATAAGAAACTTTTAATACACTTATTTTATTAAGAATATTAAAATTTCTTCTTAGATATAATATTGAGTGGGATTAAAGTATATCCAATTGCCTGTGATTAAACATGAGTTAGGGAGAAAAAGCTCAGAATCATTTATAGGCATGAGTATTTGGAAAGCATAAGAAAACCAAATTACGAAAAAAAATCTCAAATAAATAATTAGCACAGAAGCAGTAATAGGCAATAGCAACTAATCAAAATAAATTTCATTTCAGCTAACAACCCATTGTGATTTGTGTTATGTTTATGAAGAAAAAATTTTAAATGTATTAATTGGTGATATAATTTTACTCATTAGTTGCATGTTCAGGTAGTTAATTTAGGAAATTCACAGATACAAATAATTTTATATTTATACACATGTGAGTATATGTGTGTGTGCATGTCTATATACTCCACCAGTTATTAATTACATTTATTATAGAGGAAATTGATGACAACCTAAATATCTAGTAATTACTTACTAGGTAAATTGTACAGTAAGATTGTCTTAGAATTTATTTTCTCATGTATTAAATACTACACTTTTAGATATCTTAACTTCCGCTTAAAAACTTCAATAGCAACAGAATGTTTTATATTGTAAATTATTTATTTACTGTTATTCTTTTTATGTTTAAAAATTTATAAATGGTTCTTTTCAGATGCACAGATTAAAAATTCCCAGGCTCTACAATAATTTATTAATAAAGATTGTCAATAGAAGTTGAAACAATAGGAGGCACTAATTCTTTTCTTTACGTTTATTCATAAAATGCATCTGGGAGATATTGATAACCCAGATGTTCTTGCTCTCTCATCTTGGCTTGCATGTGTCTGCCTTTGCTGCTTATTAAACCATCCACCAACTTCCTATGCCCAATAACTCTCAAAAGAACACAAATAGATATAATAGGTGTTCTTTCTAAAATTCCTCAACTTTCCAATGTTTTGCATGTTAAGGAAGGGGAGTATTTTAAGCCAGATGTTATATATCAATATTTGTTATTTTGTCAATTTTGTGCCCTGAGTATGCTCTTATTGGACTCAGAGTGTGTAATAGCTCTCTTAAATAGTTTCACTAGTTTTATGACCCTTTTTCCAGAGAATAAGCAAACCATTTTCAAGGGATCAATGGTAGAACAAAAAACACCAACCCAGTTCAAACATTTTTTTAAATTATTTTAAATTAAAGTGCACTGCTCCCAAAATTTTATTTCCATGTATTGGTATATATATTTAATTATCAAAGATTTTACATACAGTCATGCATCAAGTAATGATGGAGATATGTTCTGAGTAAGGAATCATTAGGTGACTTTGTTGTTGTGTAAACATAATAGTGTGCTTATGTAAACCTAAATGGTATGCTTGGTACATATTTAGGCTGTATGGTATAGCCTATTGCTTCTGAGCTACAAACCCGTACAGTATGTTATTTCATTGCATTCTGTAGGCAGTTGTAACACAGTAGTAAGCAGTTGTGTATATAAACACAAAAAAGATACAGTAAAACTATGATGTTATAATCCTATGGGACAACTGTTGTATATGTGGTTTGAAATATTGTTATGTGGTACATGACTGTAAATATAGAAAGAAACACATCTATATGTGAACATACACACGTACATGTATACAATATGTATTTTTGTGATTTATTTAGTCTTTCAATTATCATTCAACTTTGAGATAAATACAACACTGTTAATTGTACTGTTTTATTATATTGTGAAATATACAATTTATATTATAAATTTATTTTAGCAGTGCAATAGTTAATTTTGTGTGTAAACTTGTATAGGATGTGGAGTGCCTAGACCTTCGGTAAACATTATCCTGGCTGTGTCGTCAGGGGTATTTTTTGATGAGATTAACATTTAAATCAATAGACTGAATAAAGCAGGTTGCCCTTCCTAAAGAGAGTAGGCCTCATCGAATCAGTTGAAGGTCTGAATGGGCTAAAAGGCTGATCTTACCATAAGTGAGAAAGAATTCTTCCTGCCTCACTGCCTTCAAGCTGTAACATTAGCTTTTTTCTTGCCTTTAGACTGAAACTGAAGCCGTGAACATTCCTGGCTATCAAGCCAACCAACCTTCAGACTCGAAGTATGCCATTGGCTTTTCTAGTTTGCAGGCCTTTGGACCCAGACAGTAGCCACATCATCAACTTTTCTGGGTCTCTAGCTTGCCAACTCATCCCACAGATATTGAGACTTGCCAGTCTCATAATCATGTGAGCTAATTTCTTATAATAAATGTCTTTATATAGATATATACACACATTCATTGGTTTTGTTTCACTGTAGAACCCTGGTTAATACACCAAAAAAAAAGTAGCATCCTTAAGTTATGAAATTTGTTATTATATTCATTTTTTGAGTAAACATAAAATATTTTCAATTTTCAAATAAAAATATTATCATTAAAATGTTAACTGTTACACTTTTATTATAAAATAAAAACTAATTTTAACCTCTTTATAGCACTTCAAAATTTTAATCTTACAATATGTTTATCTCTTCATTTAATGAGCTCTTGTGCTAGTTCCTTTAGAAAGTATTATAGTTTTTTTCACATAGTTACTTGTATTTCCAACTATATATATTTCTAGGTAATTTATTTTCTGTTATTAGAATATTTTCTCTTCTCTCTTTCAAGTAAATAAATCTTTAAAAATTCAGCTAAACAGCCAAAGCCTTTTTCTTTTTTTTTTTTATTTAGATAATAAAACATCTTTTGTTTTTCTTTTTCTTTTGTTTTTATTGAGATAGGCTCTCACTCTGTCACCTTGACTGGAATGCAGTGGTGCAATCTAGACTCACAGCAACCCCTGCCTCCTGGGTTCAAGCAATCCATCCACTTTAGCCTCCTGAGTAGCTGGGACTACAGGCATGTGCCACCATGCCTGGCTAATTTTTGTATTTTTCCTAGAGACAGGATGTCACTATGTTGGCCAGGCTGGACTCAAACTCCTGGGCTCAAGCGATCCGCCAGGCCCAGCGAACTTTTCTCCTTTAACTTTTCTTTCTCTAGCGATGAACACTATCCTAAGTTGAAGTGGGTCATTTGCATATAATATTCAGTAATTAACAAACATTGGCAATAGTATTGCTTAAAAATGTCAGATATTAGCGATTTCATTTGTCTCAGTCTTGACAGGTGTAAGCCGTTATTTTGAGGTCTTTATTTTTTATTATTTAAATTTTCTATTTTTTATTTTTAAACTTTCATTTTAGGTTTGGGGATACATGTACAGGTTTGTGATATGAATAAATAGCAGGTCATAGAGGTTCGGTTTACAGATTATTTCATCATCCAAGGTAATAAACATAGTACCTGATAGCTTTTCAATCCTCACTCTCCTCCCATCCTCCACCCTCAAGTAGGCTCCAGTGTCTATTGTACCCTTTGTTGTGCTCGTGTACTCAATGTTTCGCTCCCCTTATATGTGAGAGCATGCAGTATTTGTTTTCTATTTATTTGTTAATTTGCTTATGATAATGTACTCCAACTGCATCCATTTTGCTCCAAGGGATATGATTTCATTCATTTTTTATGACTACATTGTATTCCATGGTGTATGTGTACAACATTTTCTTTATCCAGCCCACCATTCATGGGCATTTAGGTTGATTCCATGTCTTTGCTATTGTGAATAGTGCTGAAATGAACATATGCATATGTGTGTATTTATGGCAAAAATAATTCTGCTTATTGAGTGTATACCAGGTAATGGGATTTCTTGGTCAAATGGTTGTTCTGTTTTAAGCTCTTTGAGAAACTCCAAACTGCTTCCCAAAGTGCCTTAACTAATTTCCGTTCCTACCAGCAATGCATAAGCATTCTTTTTCCCCACAACCTCACCTGCATCTATTATTTTTCAACTTTTTAATATTAGCCATTTAGACTGGTGTGAAATAGTACCTACTTGTGATTTTCTATTTGCATCTCTCTAATGATCAGTGATGTTAAGCATTTTTTGTATGCTTCTTTGCCATGTGCATTTATTCTTTTGACAAGGGTCTGTTCATATCGTTTGCCCATTATTTAACAGGATTGTATGTTTTTTCAATTGCTGATTTGATTAAGTTCCTCATAGATTCTGGATATTCGATTTTTGTTGGATACATAGTTTGAAAATATGTTTTCTCATTCTGTAGGTTTTCTGTTTACTCAAGTGACAGCTTCGTTAAGCATTTTAGTTTTTTGGGGAGAGGGGGACAAGGTCTAGCTCTGTCACCCAGGCTGGAATGCAGTGGTGTGATCTGGGCTCACTGCAAGCTCCACCTCCTGGGTTCTCACTGTTCTCCTGCCTCAGCCTCCAAAGTAGCTGGGACTATAGATGCCTACCACCATGGCCCGGCTAATTTTTTGTATTTTTAGTAGAGACGGGGTTTTACCGTGTTAGCCAGGATGGTCTGGACATCCTGACCTCGTGATCCACCCACCTTGGCCTCCCAGAGTGCTAGGATTACAGGCGTAAGCCACTGCACCCAGCCAGTCTTTTAGTTTAGTTAGGTTCCATTTGTCAATTTTTGTTTGTGTTGCAATTACATTTGGCACTTTCATCAGGAAATCTTTCCCAGGGCCAATATCCAGAATTGTATTTCTCAGGTTTTAGCACTAGTCCATTCTCAACATTGCTATAAAAAACTACCTGTGACAGGGTAATTTATTTAAATAAAAACAGAGTTTTATTTGACTTGTATTTTTTTTTTAAGTAGAGACGGGTTTCACTGTGTTAGCCAGGATGGTCTCCATCTCCTAATCTCGTGATCTCCCCGTCTCGGCCTCCCAAAGTGCTGGGATTACAGGCTTGAGTGTTAAACACTTTCAAGCCACCAGATCTCATGAGAACTCACTTACTATCATGAGCGCAAAGGTAAAATCCACCCCTATGATCCAAACACCTCCCACCAGGTCCCTCCTCCAACACTTGGGATTACAATTCAACATGAGATTTGGACAGGGACATAAAACCAAACCATATTAGTTCACTAGTAGGGCTTTTATAGTTTTACATTTTACATTTAAGTTTTTAATCCATCTTGGCTTGATTTTTTTATATGGTGAAAGGAAGGGGTCCAGTTTCAATCTTTTGCATATGGCTATCCAGTTATCTTGCCACCATTAATTGGATAGGGAGTCCTTTCCCCGTTGCTTGTTTTTGCCAACTTTGTTGCAGATCAGATGGTTGTAGGTATATGGCTCTATTTCTGGGTTCTCTATTCTGTTTCATTGGTCTGTGTCTGTTTTTATAACAGACTGTCCTGTTTTGGTTACTGTAGGCTTGTAGTATAGTTTATAGTCAGTAATGTGATGCCTTCAGCTTTGTTACTTTTGCTTCAAATTGCTTTGGCTATTTAAACTCCTTTTAGCTTCCATAGACATTTTAGAATAGTTTTTCCTAACTGTATAAAAAATGCCCTTGGTAGTTTGAAAGAAATAACATTTAATCTTTAAATTGGTTTGTGCAGTATGGACATTGTAATAATGTAGATTATTTCCATGCATGAGCAGGAAATATTTTTCCATTTGTTTGTGTCATCTCTGATTTATTTCTGCACTGTTTTCTGTTTTGCAATTATCATTGTAGACATCTTTCACTTCCTTGGCTAGCTGTGTTCCTAAGTATTTGTGTGTGTTTGTGTCTATGTGTGTGTGTGTTTGTGTCGTGAATAGGATAATATTATTGATTTTGCTCTCAGTTTGAACTTTGTTGTTATATAGAAATGCTACCAAATTTTGCACGTTGATTCTAAAACTTTGCTGAAGTTATTTATTAGGTCTAGGAGATTTAGGGTATAGACTATGGGGTTTCCTAGGTATGAAATCATAGTGTCTGTGAAGATAAGTAGTTTGACTTATTCTCTTCTTATCTGGATAACTTTAATTTCTTTCTCTTACCTGATTGCTATGGTTGGGACTTCAAGTAATACCCTTCCAGTACTTGAATAGGAGTTGTAAGAGTCAGCATCCTTGTCTTATTCCAATTCTCAGGGGGAATGCTTGAAGCTTTTGCCTGTTCTGTATGGTGTTGGTTATAGGTGTGAGATAGATGGCTCTTACTAGTTTAACTTATGTTGGTTTGATGTTAACTTGTTGATAATTTTTTAACATCAAGGGATGTCACATTTTATCATCTATTGAGATGTTCATGTGATTTTTGTTAGTCCTGTTTATGTGATAAATCACATTTGTTGATTAGCATATGATGAGCCAACACTGCATCTCAGGAAGAAACCTTATGTGAATATAGTGGATTAGCTTTTGATCTGCTGATAAATTTGATTTGCTTGTATTTTGTGAGAATTTTTGCACCTACGTTTATTATCAGTACTGTTAGACTGCACTCTTGAAGACAGAGTAAGTTGGGTCTTGTTTCTTTATCTACCTGAAGTTTTATTTTTTATTTTTGTTTTGTCTCTTCCAGCTTGGCATCAGAGTAATGTTGGCTTCCTACAATGAGTTAGAGAGTAGTCCCTCTTTCTCAATTTTTGGGAATAACTTCAGGAAGATTAGTACTATCTCTTCTTTGTACACCTGGTAGAATTCAGCTGTGAATCTGTCTGGTCTGGGGCTATTTTTTATAAGTAGGTTTTTTGTTTTTGTTTTTAACTAATTCAGTTTTGAATCTCATTATTGATCTATTCATGAATTCAATTTCTTCATGGTTCAGTCTTGGCAAGTAGTATATTTTCAGGAATTTATCTATTTCTTCAATTTTTTTTTCATTTGCGTGAATAGAAATGTTTACAATAGTCTCTGAGGGTTTTTATTTTTCCTGTGGGATCAGTAGTAATGTTCCCTTTGTCATTTCTGGTTGTTATTATTTGGATTCTTTCTCTTTTTTATTAATCTAGGTAGTGCTCTGTCTATCTTATATATTATTTTCAAGAAAGAGCTTTTGATTTTATTCACATTTTGTATGATTTTTCATGTCTCCTTTTCAAGCAATTCAACTCCAATATTGATTATATCTTTTCTTCTGCTAGCTTTTGAGTCAGTTTGCTCCTGTTTTTCTAGTACATCTAGGTGTGATGCTACCTTGTTAATTTCAGATCTTTCTTTTTGATGTGGGTGTTTAGCACTATAAACTTTCCTCTCAATACTGATTTCACTGTGTTCCAAAGATTCTGGTTATGTTGTATCTTTGTTTTAATTCACTTCAAATAATTTCTTGATTTCTGCCTTAATTTTATTGTTTACCCAAAAGTCATTCAGAAGCAGTTTTTTTTTTAAATTATCATGTAGTCATATGGTTTTGAGAGACCTTAGTGTTGATTTATATTTTCTTTGTATGTAGTCTAAGAGAGTGGTTTGTATAATTTCTTTTTTTGAATTTGTTGGGAATTGCTTTATTCCTGATCATCTGGTCAATTTTAGAGTATTTGCCATATGCAGATGAGAAGAATGTATATTGTGTTGCAGTAGGGTGGAGTATTCTCTAGATGTCCATTAGGTCCATTTGGTCAAGTGTCAAATTCCTGAATGTTCCCAAGTCCTAAATGTCATTTTTTTCTTCCTCGATGATCTGTCCAATAATGTCAGTGGGATGCTAAAGTTTCTCACTGTTATTGTGTGGTTATCTAAGTCTCTTCTTAGGTCTTGAAGAATTCGTTTTATGAATCTGGATGCTCCAGTGTTCAATGCATGTATATTTAGGATAGTTAAGTCTTCTTGCATCGAACTCTTTGTCATTATATAATGCCCTTCTTTGTCTTCTTTGACCATTGTTGATTTAAAGTCTGTTTCATCTTAAATTAGAACAGCAACACCTGCTATAGTTTGTTTTCTCTATGGTTGAAAGATTTTTCTCCATTACATTACTTTGAGTCTATGGGTGTCATGACACATTAGATTGGTCTCTTCAAGACAGCATATAGTTGGGTGCTGTTTCTGTATCCACCTTGCCACTCTGTGACTTTTATGTGTAGTGTTTAGTCCATTTACATTCAAGGTTAATATTGATATGTGTGGATTTGATTCTGTTATCATGTTGCTAGCTGATTGTTATGCAGACTTGATTGTGTAGTTATTTTATAGTGTCAATGGTCTGTGTACTTACGTGTGTTTTTGTGGTGGCTGGTAATAGGCTTATTGTTTTCTTGTTTAGTCTCTTAAGGGCTTCTCATAATGCAAGTCTGTTGATAATAAATTACCATAGCATTTGTTTGTCTGAAAAGGATCTTATTTCTCCTGTGCTTATGAAGTTTAGTTTGGCTGAATATAAAATTCTTGATTGAAATTTCTTTCCTTTATTGATACTGGATATAGGCCCCCAATCTCTTCTGGCTTATAAGATTTCTGCTGAAAGTTTCACTGTTAGTCTGATGGAGGTTCCCTTTCTAGGTAGCCTGCCCCTTCTCTCTAGCTTCCTTTAATATTTTTTTCAATCACATTGACTTTGGGGAATCTGATGACAATGTGTCTTGAAGATGGTCACTTTGTATAGTGTCTTCTAGGGGTTCTTTGGATTTCTTGAAGTTGCATGTCAGTCTCTCTAGCAAGATTGGAAAAATTTTCTTGGACAATATTCTCAATTATATTTTCCAAGCTGCTTGCTCTCTCACCATCTCAAGGATGCCAATGAGTTGTAGGTTTTGTCTCTTTACAAAATCCAATATTTTCTCAGAGGTTTTATTTATTCTTTTGTATTCTTTTTTCTTTCTTTTTTTTTTTTTCTGACAGAGTTGATTTAAAGACCCAGTCTTCAAGCTCTGAGATTCTTTTGTTAGCTTGGTCTATTTTGCCATTAATACTTCTGATTATAGTATGAAATTCTTGTAGTAAATTTTTCAGCTCTGCCAGATCTGTTTCATTCTTTCTTAAGTGGCTATGTCATCTTTCAGTTTTGTACCATTTTATTAGATTCTTTAAATTCCTTGCATTGGGTTTTGGCTTTTTCCTGAATCCTGATTACACTTGTTCTTATCCTGATTCTGAATTCTATGTCTGTCATTTCAGCCATTTCAACCTGGTTAAGAGCCATTGCTGGAGAACTAGTGCAATCATTTAGAGATAAGAAGATACTCTGGTTTTTGTTTATTTCTTTTGTTTTGTATTGTTTTGTTTTTCCAGAGTCCTTGCATTGGTTCTTTCTCATCCGTTTGGGTTGATGGACTTTTAATCTTTGAAGTTGCTGTCCTTTGGATGAGATTTTTTTGTTTTTGTATTATTTGATGTCTTTGATGCTTTAACTGTGGTATAAGTCAATTTCCCTTGACTGACTTCATTCCTGGAATATTTCAGGGGGCCAGGACTCAGCTTAGCACTCCTGTGTGCATGCTCTAACCTGGGGAGCTGATACCAGTAACACAGCTTTGTTCTCTGGCCCCTCAATGTTAAGCACCTGCTGTGCCATTGAGGCTGAGGTGTTCCCAGTCACTGACAATAACACTTTGAAGGGGTGTGTCAGCTGAAGCACTTCACTGGGGCAGCAGCAATGGTTCTTTGCTTACTTGCCTATAGTGGTGACAGTATGGCAGGGTGCAGGCGTGCTGGCATGGGGCCATCTGCAGGGGCAAGGGCTGTGCCATTCACGTGCATGTATCAGCTAGCAAGGCCAGTGGAACAGTGAGGTGCACATGTGCCCTGGCAGGAGTATGGAACTGAGGTCAACCCTCACACACACACTGGAAAAACAGTGCAGGGGAGATTTGCAGTGGAGGAAGGTTACAGGTGGTTTAGTGCATATCAAGGGGGGGTCTGTCTGCTGAAATTATCTGAAGATTAGGCCCCAGTCCACTGGTGAAGAACCTATGGTGGCAACCACCAAGAGGCACCTTGGTTGGGCATCCGAGAATGTGCGGCAAGTGAGTGTGGCCAGGCAGAGACCTTGGGAGAGGCCAGTTGTCATGGAGGCACTTATATCAGACTGTTTCCTTTCCATGTGCAAGACCACTTTGCTCTGTTAATGTGTGACAGTAAACAAAGGCCAAACATATCTAGAGGAGTGTGGTGCTCCTTGGGAGATGAGCATTCCTAACCATGCTCCACTGCAGCTGTTCCTATGCCAAACCCACTGTGCTCCACACAGGTTGGAATCCCATCCTTGCCACCTCTCCAAACAGCTGTCTCCAAACAGCACTCTTTGTCAGCTCAAATGTCTGTGGGGGTCATGGTCTTTGGCAAGAGTGGGACACTCATTGCTATTTAACTCACCGCTTCCCCAGGAGCCGCTAGGAGACAGGAATGAGTTCTGGTGCTCAGCAGCCAAGTGCAGGGTTCTCAGCTTTCTCCCTCTTCATCCTAGGATATGTATCCTCCCTCCATCCACTCTCAATGCCTTCCTTCCAAAGATCTTCTTGGAGTATGCCAGCCTTCTTGATAATGTGAGCTCTTGGTGGGAGATTCTCTTCCTAGGTGTGTCTAGTTGGCCATCTTGGTTCCCTGTCTGATGTTTTTACATGTATGAAGAGGTTATCTGATAATAAGCTATCCTTTGAAATTATCTCTTAAAACATATTATGAGATATTCATATATAGATATGTGGAAATATATTCCATTCACTTAAATATCTTTGTTGTATTTCATTATGTGAATAAACCAATCTTTATTATGCATTTCTTGACTAAAGCACTGTTAGGTCATTTGCCATCTTTTAGCTCTATAATAATGTAATAAGCATGATTCTTTATGTTGCTATAAAGAATCCAAACACAAAATTTCCTTATAGAAGAGTACTTTAAAATGGATGGCAGCATTATGGTACCTAACTCTCAATACTATCAGGTAGTTCTACATTACTCTAAAAAAATTGTACTAATAACTACTATTGCATTGGTAATATATGTCTTCATTGTTCCCTAACCAAAACTTAATGTTAAATAATATTAATTTTTACATGTTAATAGGTATAAAATTTCAGTTCATTGATTTTGTTTTAATTTATATAGTCTCTTGATTATCTATAACACTGGGTACATGTTGCTGTTTATTGGCCATCTAACATTTTCTTTGAATTGTCAATATATATCTCTAGCCTATTCTTCTACTGGCTTATGTTTCTCTTACTAATAACTATTTCTTCATATATACCATTATAGTAATTTGATTATATGTATAACTATATGTATTATATATGTCTATATATGCACACACACATATTTAAATATGATCACCTATTATGTAATTTTAAAAATATGACTGGTTTATCCTTTGGTATAGATTTGTCTTTCAATATAGTCAAATTTATCTAACTTTATTTGTCTGTGTACTTTATGCATATTTAAGAAATCTTATCTTGGATATCATAAAGAATATTCTAAATCATCTAGAGATTTGCTTTTTTATTTTTAAGTCTTAATCATTTTGAAGATAATTATAGTAAGATATGATGTAGGTATTTAAGTATATCCTATTGTTACATATGCATAGCCAATTATACTGGCATCATTAATTAAACAGACCAATTTTAACTCACTTATTTTTAATAATACTCTGGATGATATTACTTAGTTGGTTAAGGCGTATAGTTACAGGATGAAAAAGGATATGAGACAAAGCTCAGGAGAATTTCAAAAGAAAGACTACTTCCAAACCAACAAATTTCTTGTTCTCTATTTAGAAGGAGGCAGTTTCTGAAAAGTTACTGGTCCTTACCTCCAGTTTGAAAATAATCTCTGTCTTCACTCTTGTCTCACCAACCTACAGCAAATTAAGCTTGTGGTGAAACATTTGGAAATGGCTTCTTTTATACAACACCAGGAACATATAAGATAACATTGAGTGTTCCAAGTCAATGAAGAGACGTAAGACGCCCAACAGCCAGTAAGAAGGTTGAGATTTCTATGAGAGTTTGAGGTAAAGTCTTCTAAATGATGGTCGAACCTAGGCAATAAGGGATCATTTAGTCCTTTCAGGAGAAGGACGCATAAATACTTGCTTTTTACCTTTTCTTTTTTTTTTTTTGTTGCCCATAGATGAAAACAAAGGTTGCAAATGCCCAGGAAATTTGGTATACAAAGATAGAAACAGAATAAGTTCCACATTTTGCACAAAGAAGGCTGTCTACCAAGTGATCATGTTATATTGTAAATGGGCAAAAATACATTTGTATGGTTTTAAGCCAATAAAGTTTGGAAATGTCATTACCCTAATTTATGCATCTTCCGAGCTTGGAAAACCTTACATAAGTCAGCAAAGAAAAATTGCAAGGCGTATATTGGGAGTCATTAACTTTAGTAAAAGAGAAAAACCTGAGAACTGGCACCTATTAAAATAGACTTAACGGCAGTAATAGATAAGAACCTTTGGTAGTTAAAGGGTACAAATTTTGGTTATACAAGATGAATAAGCCCTAGAGATCTACTGTACAACATAGTGACTATATTTAAAAATATCATACTGTATACTTAAACATTTGCTGAGTGGATAGATCTTATCTTTTGTTTGGTTCACAAATAATGATAATACATAAGAAGGCAAAAGGAAATTTTTGGAGCTGATGAATAAGTTTATGGCATATTAGGCTGACGGCTTCACTGGTATACACTTATCTCAAAACCCATCAAGTTGTATACTTTAAATATGTACAGGTTTTTATATGTAAATCATATCTCAATGAAGTGATTTGTTAAAAAGAACATTGGAAAAGAATTAAGATGCTTAATGAAATTGCAGGAAAATTTTAATATTTGCAGAACTGAAGAAGTATAATTTCCAAGTTTAAATATTTTTAAGAAAAACACAAAGCAGGAAAAGTCATTGATGGAATTGCATCGTTGTTCTGAAAGAGCATAAGAATGAAAACCTTGACATAATAAAGACAATATAAGGAAAATATAGGTCAAATTACTTGATAATGCAAATAATAATAATGCCAGGTCAACAGAATAACAACAGTCATTTAAATGCTTATATTTTATTAAAAGTCAGAAGTTATTAAGATACATTAATATTTTATTTACCTCTCAAATATAAGAAAGTACTAATTTGCAGGTATAAGTAAAGTGTTTGGTATAATAATGCAGGGATTCAAACTAAACTTCCATCTTTTCCTATCTGCATGATAATTTTTGTAACAAAGTGTTTCCTCTGTGAAATATGAATAGTAATATAATCTCCATTATAGGAAGGTATAAGGCTTAAATGAAATAATGTGTTTATAAAGTATTTAATTCAATAGTCTTGGAAATAATATGTATCCAAAAATCTTATTACTGTTGTTATACACATCCACACACATGTGTGTACATAAATGTGTGTATGTATACATATTCTTTATATATATAAGCCCTTCATATATATTTATATATAATATTTAAATTGTTTACATATATTCTTAATATGTATACTATATATATATTCTTTAAGTTAAATATAACTTAAATCATGGAAATCTACCTATGAACAAGTATACCTTCTGCCCAAAAGATCACACTTCCTGGAAGCCTTAGGGGAATGGAATAACATTGATGAGTTAAAATAACTAAAATACAAGAGTGCTTAAACATGGATACGATATTGTCTTTGTGTGTGGATCTTAAAAGCATATTCTCAGACATACCATCATTCAGAAAATGTATCATGCATGTGCTTTATTTGAGAAACATAGTTGAGATATAACTCTCTGGCATTCAATTTCAACTCCCTTGCTCGTCTTTCCAAACATCATCGTGGAAAAAAAAAAAAAAGCAAAACAAATAAGAAGGAAACAAACAAATGCAAATTTCTATACACAGATTTTTTTTAACATACTCTTCAACTACACTCACATTTTAAACACATCACCACTAATCTCAAATTATTCAGTAATGCATCATCAGTAAGCTATATTTTCCTTGACATCTTTTATTCTCACTCTCCTAGATGGGATATTTTGTATTCTGCATTTGCTTCTTCATAATTTTTTTCTCTACTTGCCAGAGTGATATTTTTATTTTGTAAATATTAAAGAGAGATTAGAGACAGTCAGACAATGCCACTGTTTAAAATTCTGGACAATTTCATGAGATCATCAGTGAAATCCCAAGCCTGGCAATGACCTGTAAAAGCTGACCACTCTCCTGATTCTTCAAAAAGTGCCAACTACAGTGGCCTCCATGCTGCTTCCTGATTGTTCCACCATAGTGGACATTTGGATGATATCCATTATATTTTAGCAGCCTTCTTTGCCTTCTTCCCAACTCTTCACCCAGATGACTCAATTTTTTGTTTCTGTTTAAATGTCTTCTCAGCAACCTATCTAAAATGTATCTCATCTACCAATTGCACTAATCACTTTCTACTCTTCTACTCTGATTTTAAAAATAGAACTTAACATTTTCTAAATTTAAGTGTTTTCTCAGCTTTGTTATTAATAATAATCTTTTTAACTGTCGGGCGTGGTGGATTACTGCTCATGCCTGTAATCCCAGCACTTTGGGAGGCCAAGGCAGGCAGATCACAAGGTCAGGAGATCGAGATCATCCTGGCTAACATGGTGAAAACCGTCTCTACTAAAAATACAAAAAATTAGTGGGGTGTGGTGGCGGGCGCCTGTAGTCCCAGCTACTCGGGAGGCTGAGGCAGGAGAATGGCGTGAACCCAGGAGGCGGAGCTTGCAGTGAGCCAAGAACACGCCACTGTACTCCAGCCTGGGCGACAGAGTGAAACTCCATCTCAAAAAAAAAAATACATACATATATATATATACACATATATATATATATATTTATTTATTTTACTAGTGTATTTTCTGAACATAGTCCTTTGTAGGGATTCAATAAATATTTATTGATTTAACTTTGAATACATTAATAAAAACTGAGATATTAACATGGAAGAGGATATATGATAATAATGCAATGGTGCTTAATTATTTGGTTATTTGTAAACAGTTAGATAGAAATACTGAAATTTGTGTAGGTATACATGGTCATTCTGCTTGAATTTACTCTATGTCTTACCATGAATATAAATTTTACTTTCAACCATTCATCTAATTAACAAATATTTATGTACTGACTACTATGTGCCAGGCAGGATTCCAGGCATTCACATCAGTGAACAAAGCAGTAAAAGTCCCTAACCTGTGGAACTCAAATTCTACTTGTTTGAAGACATACAATAAGTAGTAAACTTAATAAATAATTAAATATATTCTATTTCTAACTGTTGAAGTAGAAAATTTTATATCAAGAGAAATGAGTGATTCAGATGAATTCAGAAAAATTTGAAACGATAATAATAACAGGAAATACAGACCAGCACCAATAGTCTCGTATAATCACAAGTAGAAAGAAAGCATCATAATTTATTGTAAAATGGTCAATTATGCAAGAGTCTTAAGACTTCCTCTCCAGGTTTTATCTGCTATCTTTTGGAAAGAAGTATCTGGATTATCCTACCAATTATACTGAAAATCTGAAGGTGCATAATTTTTAAAGCAGGAAGAAATAAAATAATTTAAGGCATCTAGAAGTAGAGGAGTTTAAAGTTGAGAAGATGAAAGGATGAATGGACTATAGCTTGTAATTTTGAGCACATCAGGCTCCTTGATCTCCATAGGTACAAATATTAGAAGTGAAAATAAAATAAAATGTGCACCTTTATTTAGTTTGATTAGGTTGCCTATGGTGCTGTCATGTATTGCCTCTTAATGGCACGTTATGTGACTTACCAACACCGGTCAAGGTTATATGAAACAGTAAACATTTTGCTGTTGCCAGAATTATATTAATACACATATGTAGGGAAGTTAGGAGAATGCCAAATAATGGGGGTTAAACAATCATTGCTTTATCAATACTGGAGGGAATATTCATACCAGACTGATAGTGATGATATATCATTCAGTGATGATCAAGTTAAATGGGTATGATGATTTAATATATGTTTGTCACAGGTTCGAGTGTTTATATGAAGAAGAAAATATTTCAGAACTACAGCATCAACAAAGTTTATATATTATCAAGTTTAACCAGTTTTTAAAATATATTATATTAACATGTGATAGTACACTTCACCGTTGAAATAATCACCAAAGATCACTTCAAAACATTGATAAAGGGTTTAGTTTCCACTAATTCTCAAAATATTGGAGAAGGTTAAGCATAAAAGAAGAAAGGATAGGTATTAAAAACGAAATAATGTTTACATCTTCTTTTACACAAAATAAACTGAATTAAGTACCTATGTTTATATTTACAATACAATGGACACTAGTTCATTTCTGTGATGAAGACAAAAAATAAATTCCTGAGCTGTTAATGGAGTTTTATTCTACAATGTTATCTTCACAGGATTTCTGTGGATTTGAAAGAAAAAAGCAATAACAGTATAGCCACTCTGTGTAGGGTACAAAATAGTGTTTTGTTGTTGTTGTTTTTTCTACTGAAGATGAAACATGAATAAAGTTTGTACTTATTATAAAATGTACGAACATGCTTCATTGTCTGTTTCAAAATGCAAAATTATATTGCTTAAAGAGAAAAAATCCCTTAAGAAAATAGATTTCCTTCACTTTTGATTATAAATCATGTGTATTTAGGCAGTTTTCCTTAAGAAATCAAAGTATCCCTTTTTCTAGTTTGAAAATGAGACAATTATTTTTGACAAATATAAAACAGGATAAAGAATTTGCCTTTTTTAATTCTCCAAGAGGTAATTACTTTCTTGAAAGTTCTTTTTTTAAATATCAGATTAAGTTGAGGCCAGGTGTGGTGGCTCACACCTGTAATCTGAGCATTTCGGAGGCTGAGGTGGGAGGATCACCTTAAGCCAAGGAGGTCAAGACCAGCTTGGATAACATAGGGAGACACTGTCACTACGGAAAATTAAAAAAATTGCCAGGTGTGGTGATACATGCCTGTAGTCCCAACTCCTCAGGAGGCTGAGGTGAGAAGATCCCTTGATCCTGGCAAGTCAAGCTGCAGTGAGCAGTGATAACACCACTGAACTCCAGCCTAGGCAGCAAAACAAGACCCTAATCTCAAATATATACATCTGCATATATATATATATTCGCATATAAATAAAGTGCAAAACCACATAATTCTCTAATTCCACTTACTATATTTGTATTAACGAGGTTGAGAGCCTCAGAAATTGAATAAGTTCTTTCCATAATCAAAATAATTAAAAAAGTAGTTTTCTTCTTTTTCAAGAGAAGTCACTTGGGGAGACTTAAAAGCCATTTCATATGGAGTTTCAGGATACATTTTTAATAAATTAAAGATAAAAATTGTAAAATAACTAACTGAATGAATATTTTTAGTAGTAAGAAGACAATCTATACCATGTAAATAATGTCAAATAAGTTTTGCCCAGCAGTGTCAAAGTTAGTGATGCTTTCTTAGTTCAGAGGATAATTTTCAGATTTGTATGTAAATTTATTAATATCACAGTTTGTTTTATTTTCCCTGATAAAAGCTTTCTTCATAATATAGAGGGCTTCATATATAAGCTTTCTTCAGGTATATACATGACTTCATATATATAAAGTATATATATGAATATATATAAAGTATATATATGAATATATATGTGGCTAATTAAAAGGCAAAATAATCTTTTAGATATCCATATATTATATACATTATTCAAATACTGACTTAAAGAGATGTTTTCACTCAACTTGATGGCATATTTATGGTCTATTTCTTCATTGTTTTATAATTCCCCTAGATTAGGAAACAACTATTTTTGTCACCTTTGCTTCATTTCTCATAGGCATCAGACTACATAAACATTCTTAAAAACAACAACAAAAAAAAACCCGAGTATAACATTATAATAATTGAATCAGGTTAAAGTTCCCTGAGGTATTCTGGAGAAAGGAAGTGTTTTCATTTTAATTATTTAAGAATTGAAATATTTATTTTATTATGAATACAAGCTTCTCTAATCACCGCAGAAATACTGAGCTTACGTAAGTCCTAACTTTCAATCTCACAGCTTATTTGACATCAAATAAAAATAAGCCATTAAGAAACACTCTAGGCAACCATTCCTGGCTTGTAAAAGTAACTAAGTTTATTCACTATTTTGCTGACTTATTCTTGAAATTTCCATTTCTTATACTTGCAGTGCTTTTGTATTTTATTTCTGCCCTGGCTGGAGATGCTAAATTTTCTATGTTTCTACTGTTACTTAATACTTGAAAAATTAGAGGCATCTTAACGATTACTGAGAACCCATATACTCTAGAAAAATTTGTTATTTTTGGCATTTCTGCCCACTTGGTTTACTAGTCATTTAACATTTCTAATTCTGAGATAGCTTCTGAGTTACCTATACAATTCTAATATAAGTGGCAGCCAGCTTAACACCTACTGGAAGTTCCTAATTTCTTTTTTCAAAGGAGATATGTTCTTAAAATCAACTGTCAATGTGTAGCAAATTGAAAATTTTCCTGCCAAGTTTGATGAATTTCAGGGATACCGAAGTGATCAAATGATAAAACTCTGAATAAACAGTCCCTTAGAGACAAGTTTAGAGAAGTTAACTGTCTAGTACTCACATTCTTCTCACTGTGATTATGTACATGATTATACGTGTACAGGGAGAAATTACAGATATGTGTGTTTTTGTATATGCACGTGTGTATATGTGTGTGAACATGAGCGTAAACACTATAGATGTTCATATTTATTAAAATATCATGCTATGTTTTGCTTTTGTTTAATGGTAAAAGAAGAACTGAACAAAGCAATTTCTGAAACAGGTAATTGCTTTTTGCCACATGTGATGTTGGTTTCTTGAATCCCTCTACAAGGCAAAGAGAAAAAACGAGGGAACTACTAAAGTTATTTCCCTGTTTTCAAACTATCTTTTATTTAAATTGTAGAAATGAATGTCATATTATGTAAAAAACCTGAGATAGTCTCTTTAACTTTCTATATTCCTTCCCATTTTATCCCCAAACTTGTAATTTATTATTTACATATTCTTGTGGTTTATATAATTTTCATTTTGTGACTCAATAATCATTTCTAACAGTCTGCCACACTTGTAGAGGCAAGTTCAATGTTCACTCTTCAAGTATTTTTTTTAAAAATAGAGCTTTCCTTATTATTTATAACAGCTCAGATAGACCATGAGAGCTCACTTCCACTGCTGATAGAACACAAATTTTTAATCTTGCCAATTACAAATAGATTAACATTTTTAGTTCTCATTAAACTTCCTTCTACACCATTCAAAAGGGATTTCTCTGTTTTTTTCCGGCTCAAGATAATGACTGGATGTAGTGAGAAGTTTATAGTCTCATAGTAGTAGCTGAATTGGTCTCTGGTTTGCCGTCTATCCTACAGACCTTCACTGATATTACCGGTCGAGTCTTGTTCAAGGTTACCTGCTGGGTACTTTTATACCAAATTCCTGTCCTGATTTCAAATCTATTATTCTCCCCTCTTTTTCATAATGAGATACCTTGAATCTCAGCTATATTCTCTGCAGAATATTAGATGATTTTTTAGTGGGTGCATTCTGAACTAGGCACTTACAGGAAATTAATAACAAAAACATTGACATTTATTATTATGTACTATGAAGACAGTAATTCAACCTGAGTTGTTTCTGTTTGGAAATGCTAAAAATTTCACTGTATATTCCCATTGTAAGTTTATTTAATTTTAAAGAAATAACAGGCATTAGTGAGATATCATATTAGTAAAAAAAATTTTACATTCTATTTGGTAAATTAGAAAATAGACAAACATACCAACAAACAGAAACACATACATTTTTATATAGGCTTATACAAGCTTATATGAGCAAGGACAAAGTTGTCTAAGAATACACTCTCTTAGGACAATGGAACATATGACAATGCAATGATGATTCCATCTGGGACATTCATAGTTAGAGAGAAGTTAATACCTGGCTTGAAAGTTTCAAAAGAAAGGCTGACTTCACCCAGGCTAATGCAGCTAGTGACTGTAAGATGAAACCAATACTCATTTACTATTTTGAAAATCCTACATCTCTTAAGAATTATGCTAAATCTACTCTGCCTATACTCTCTAAATGGAACAACATACCCTGAATGATAGCACATGTTTACAGCATGGCTTATGGAATATTTGAAGCCCACTGTGGAGACCTACTGCTCAGAAAAAAATAAATAAATAAATAAATAAATAAATAAATAAATAAATAAATACAAAGATTCCTTTCAAAATATTACTGTCCATTGACAATGTATCTGGCCACCCAAGAGTCCTGATGGAGATGTTCAAAGAGTGTAATGTTTTCATGCCTGCTAACCCAATATCCATTCTGCAGACAATGGATAAAGGAGTAATTCCAACTTTCAGTCTCATTATTTAAGAAATAAATCACGTAAGGCTATGGCTACCATACATAGTAATTCCTCTGATAAATCTGGGAAAAGTAAACTGAAAACATTCTGAAAAGAAGTTACCATTAAGAATGTTTGTGATCCATGGTAGAAGGTCAGAATATCAAGATTAACAGGAGTTTGGAAGAAGTTGATTTCAGCACTCATAAATGATTTCAGGAGGTTCAAGATTTCTGTGGAGTTCAAGATTTCAGTGAAGGTGCGATTGAAATATCAAGAGAATTAACATTAGAAGTGGGACCTGAAGATGTGACTGAATTCCTGCAATCACTTGGTAAAACATACATGGATGAGGAATGATGTATTAATGAATGATAGTGGCTCTACTAAATGACAGATTTTCAATGGAGACAAAACAGCCATGTAAAACATATGTGGATGAGGAATTGCTTCTTATGGATAAGAAAGGAAGTGGCTTCTTGAGACAAAATCTAATTATGATAAAGATATTGTGAACATTATTGAAATGACAAACAATTCAGAATATTATGTAAATTTAGTTTATAAAGCAGCAGCAGGTTTGAAGAAGATTGTCTTTATGCTTTAAAGAATTCTACTGTTGGAAAAATGTTGTCAAACAGCATCACATTCTACAGAGAAGTCTTTCTGAAAATACTCTATGTGGCAAACTTCATTGTTGCCTTATTAATACTTTAAGAAATTGCCACAGTCACCCTAAGTTTCAGTAGCTACCACCCTGATCAGTCAGCAGTCATCAGCATGGAGGCAAGAACCTCTACCAGTAAAAAAAAAAAAAAAAAATTACAATTTGCTGAAGGCTCAAGTGATCATTAGCAATTTAAGCAATCAAATATTATTGAATAAAAGTATATACATTTTTAGATATAATGCTATTGCACACTTACTAGGGTGCAGTATATTCTCACATAGTGTACATGCACTGAGAAACCAAAATGCTCATGTGATTCACTTTATTGCAATATTCAGTTTATCATTGGTGGTCTGGAACTGAAACTGTAATATCTCCAAGTGTTGCCTCTACTGGGGGAAACCCCACCCCCAATATTTAATGTGGGTTCTTTTCAATCTCCCTAAGTGTTGGATGGTCTAAGAAATAAAGGGGAAGAGTATAAAAGAAAGAAATTTTAAAGTTGAGTGTCCGGGGGAGACATCACATGTCGGCAGGTTCCATGACGCTCCCTGAGTCGTAAAACCAGCACGTTTTTTCAAAATGGGAGAGAGTGTATGAATAGAGTGTGGGTCACAGAGAACACATGCTTCACAAGGTAATAAAATATCACAAAGCAAATGGAGGCAGGGCGAGATCAGAGGACCACAGGACGGGGAAAAATTGAAATTGCTAATGAAGTTTTGGGCATGCATTGTCATTGATAACATCTAATCAGGAGACAGGGTTTGAGAGCAGACAACCTGTCTGACCAAGACAGGCTTATTAGAATTTCCTCATCCTAATAAGCCTGGGAGGGCTACAGGAGACCGGGGCTTATTTCATCCCTTCAGCTTTGACCTTAAAAGACAGCCACCCCTAAAGGGGCCATTTCAGAGGCCTACCCTCAGGGGCCATTCTCTTTCTCAGGGATGTTCCTTGCTGTGAAAAAGAATTCAGCAGTATTTCCTTATTTGCTTTTAAAAGAAGAGAAATATGGCTCTGTTCCGCCTGACTCACTGGCAGTCAGAGTTTACAGTTATCTCCCTTGTTCCCTGAAGATTGCTGTTATCCTGTTCTTTTTTCAAGGTGCCCAGATTTCAAACTGTTCAAATGCACGTGCTCTACAAACAATTTTTGCAGTTAATGCAATCATCACAGGGTCCTGAGACAACATACATCCACTTCAGCTTATAAAGATGATGGGATTAAGAGATTAAAGTAATGACAGGCATAGGAAATCACAAGAGTATTGATTGGGGAAGTGATAAGTGTCCATGAAATCTTCACAATTTATGTTCAGAGATTGCAGTAAAGACAGGTGTAAGAAATTATAGAAGTATTAATTTGGGGAACTGATAAATATCCATGAAATCTTCACAATTTATGTTCTTCTGCCATGGCTTCAGCTGGTTCCTCCATTTGGGGTCCTTGACTTCCTGCAACAGCCTCCATTAGGGAACAAAATCACAGTTCACTTTAATGACAAAACATTAATTTCTCTTCCAAATAACACTTCTCATTTAATAACTAGTTTGGCTATATAAGCCCTCAATTTGGAAGGCAAGGGAAAAATGTGGCTCCTCTTTAAAAACTTATTTGTGACTTTTAGGCCTGATCATAGCAATTACAAAGGCTTTACTGACAAGACTTTCAGGGAAAAGATGCCTTTCCCACACTGGAATTGGTGCACAGCTGTCTCTGCAGAGATTGCAATTGAACTTGAGCCCTTCTGGCCCATTCATTCTTTTTGCATATTTACATTTCTAGCCTGATGCCTTCATTCCTAGGTTTCTTTATCTGAGGCCTTTGGCAGAGTTCCTCTGGCACCTATTCTGAGACCTCCTTATTAGGGAAGGAGAGGCAAACATTGAAGACCCTTTTCCCCTGCTGACTCAGTATCCAGTGCTTTGCCAGTCCTAGCCCTTTCCTTTTATCCTACTCTCAAGTGCAGGGCCCATAAAACTGCTAGAACGTTTTGCTCAGGGTTCCTGCCACACCACCCATGTCTGGACTGATCCATCTCACCCTCTACAGGTGTGCTATTCTGTGGGAAAATACAGAACATGAAGAGTCAGTGTTTTAGATTCTTGCTTATACCATCTCAGTGAATGATTATAGACTTATCTCTTTCATTTTTGGCTTATTGCTTTAATTGGTTACCTTAACATCTGGAAGCTCAGCTCTCTCTCTCTCTCTCACCACTCATACCGCACCACCCCTTGCCAAGGTCAGCAGAGTTCTTGACATGAAGAATGGCAGAATTCTTCTCTTTGGCTCACAATGCCTCCTTCTTATGACAAAGTATTATTTTGGCATTATGTAACATTAGGGTAAATGAAGAGAGGAATTAGAGAAAAGTCGCTAAATTGTTATGGCTTTTGTGGGTGTAATCTAATAATACTTTACTCTGGCTATAGCAGAAATACAAAAGATACTTTTCTTTTGTTTTCTCTCTTAAAGTCCCCTGCAGCACACAACACACATGTATATGTTACTCATGCAAGTGTGTGTGTGTGGTCACACACACACATATACTCACTGCAGTGAGCCTCTTAAATGAAGGTTCTTTGGTCATGGCTGAACTCTAACTCCATTCCACAAATCTATTCTTCACATTTTAAAACACATCAATACATCTTACCATTCCAGTACTTTCTAAGCTACATATTTCCACAACAGACATTCCAATATACCTCTTACCTCCAAAATGTTTTTTTGTTTTAATCACTAGAGACTCAGGGCCTCAATCCCTGTGTCTTAATTCTCCCTCAATTTCCAGTGATCACATACAAGGATACAAGGACCTCTGAATAAAAAATCTTCAAAAGACTTTTAGGCATCTTAAGGGATAAGGAAAGAAAAGCACAATGGCCAATGCCAGTGTCATACAAAGAATTTTCCATTAACAAGTTCTGAAACAATGCTTGGTCTCCTTTTATATTTCCTTGAGGTTTACAATGAGCTGTGAGTCAGGTTGTTTTGAGGTGATTTCTTGTCTAGCTTTACATAAATCCAGCAGCAATTCTGAATATCGGTCTTTGTTCTTTGAGTTTTGGTACCTTAGTAGAAACAGAAAACAGAAAAATAAATTTTATATTGAACACATTACAATCTCATGCTTAAACACAAAACTGTGACATAATAGACATTATAGTGCTCCTTACATATCCTCACCCATTTAGGAAAATAGACCTACATGAGCTGAGGAGTTATTTTATTCTCCTATAAAGTAAAAAAGAAATGAATTATAAAATCTTAAAATTCTATCATTATGACTGAGCTCATAAAAAAATTATTGTGGCATAATACACTGAAGATCTTAGACATATATTAAATAATTCAAGACAATTTTAAAAGCTAACAAAGAACTCATTCTAATGATCTATTTCTCAGTCTCATATTAAGATAAATATTTTAACATTTTATATCTATTTTAAAATACATTTTTAAAGAAAATAAAAAGATTATTTCCAAATAATTTGAAGTTAAAAAATATTTTTCAACTTAAACAAGAAAAGTTTATAGATATCCTGTTTTTATAGACCATGTGTTTATCATATGTCTGCTTTAGTTATAATCCTGCCATTTTACTCTGATAGCAGAGTAGTAACCTGATCTACACCTTAAATATTTAGCATTAATAATGCCAATGTTCTTTACAAGTTGGCTTAAATTAATTAATATTTTAAATTAGATAAAATTACCTAAATATGTATTGTCTATATGCAAGTACATTTTGAAGAATATAAAAAGAATTTGTGTGAATACCTCTATGTACATGCACTTATACAGAATATTTCTGGAGTAATTTTAATATCTCTAAAATTAAAGTACACAATGCACTGGTCAGTGGAATCAGACATGCAAAAATGTGATACCCACTAACAACTTTTGAATGTACACTTAATAAAATTAAGACTTCATGACTTTATTAATATTAAAATGAAGGGTATAATAAGTAATACCAAACCAGAAGATTAAAGCAAATATTTATAGCATATTCAGTAAGTTTTATATAACATCCTTTATTTCTATGATTAAAAAGGATATATCAAGCTAAGTGGTAAATGTGACTTCTATCATAAAGAAGAATTTCAATCTTGAGGAATTTTAGGTACTATAATAAAGTAATGACACTTTATTACAGTGGCCAATAATATTGGCTCAGAAATGAATATACAAAAAATAGCATAACTGGCTCTGAAAATGAATAAAATAATTACATGTATGACATTGGGTGATTTTTATTTTTTGTAAGCCTGTAATAGCTTGTATTTAAAAGAGAATGATGTAGAAATACATATACATAGATATACATGCTTCTATTTAAAAGTGAATGACAATAGAAATATGTGTGTGTGTGTGTGTATGCACGTGAGCACACATACAATGGTATATAATATATTTTACCTCATGAAGCTAAAACCTGCAATCACTTCATATTTATGTTCTTTCATCACAGCATAGCTGCCATGAATGACTGGCAAACTTAGTAAATCTATGTTTAGATTCAATAAATGTTTATCCACTTCCCTCAAATTCTAATCCCCATGTGTTGAGACAGGGAGGTGGTGGGAGGTAATTGAATCATGTGGGCAGTTTTCCCATGCTATTCCCATGATTGTGAGTGAGTTCTCATGAGATCTGATTATTTTAAAAGTGGAAGTTTCCCCTGTGATCTCCCTCTTTCCTGCTGCCTTGTGAAGAAGATGCTTGCTTCTCCTTCACCTTCCACGGTGATTGCAAGTTTCCTAAGGCTCCTCTAACCATGCAGAACTGTGAGTCAAATAAACCTCTTTTCTTTATAAATTACCCAGTCTCAGGTAGTATCTTTATAGCAGTGGAAAACCAACTAAAACAGAGAACTGGTACTGGGAGTGGGGCACTGCTATAAAAGTAACCTGAAAATGCAGAAGCAACTTTGGAACTGGGTAATAGGGAGAGATTGCAACAGTTTGGAGTGCTCAGAAGATGACAGGAAAATGTGGAGAGGTTTAAAACTTTCTAGAGACTTGTTGAATGATTTTTAACAAAATGCTGATAGTGATATGGACAATGAAGTACAGGCTGGAGTGGTCTCAGATGGAGATGAACAAACTTCTTGGGAAATGGAGCAAAGGTCACCCTTGCTATGCTTTAACAAAAAGACTGGCAGCATTTTGTCCCTGCCCTAGAGATCTGTGGAACTTTGAACTAGAGAAAGATAATTTAGGGTAACTGGCAGAAAAGCATTCAAAAAGTGATCTGGCTGATTCTGAAAACATTCAGTCACATGCATTCACAAAGAGTGGGTTTGAAATTGTAACATGTTTAAAAGGGAAACAGAGCAGAAAGATTTGGAAAATGTGTAGCCTGACCATGTGGTATAA
Organism: Chlorocebus sabaeus; assembly: GCF_047675955.1. Taxonomy (NCBI): domain Eukaryota; kingdom Metazoa; phylum Chordata; class Mammalia; order Primates; family Cercopithecidae; genus Chlorocebus; species Chlorocebus sabaeus. The sequence goes on along the minus strand of NC_132927.1, from coordinate 17,144,895 downwards.
AAGAAAAAGTCATTTTCTAGGGAGAAATTCAAGCCAGCTGCAGAAATTTGCATAAGTAACAAAGTGCCAAATCTTAATAGCCAAGAAAATGGGGAAAATGACTCCAGGGCATGTCAAAGGTCTTTATGAAAGCCTTTCCTATCACAGGTGCAGAGGCCTAGGAAAAAAATGGTGTCACAGGCTGAGCCCAAGGCTCTGCTGCTCTGTGCAGCCCTGGGGCATAGCACCCTGCATCCCAGCCACTCCAACTAAATCTATGGCTTGTTTCAGAGGGTTCAAGCCCCAAGCCTTGGCAGCTTCCACATGGCTTTCTGCCTGCAGGTTCAGGGAAGTTAAGAATTGAGGTTTGGGAACCTCTGCCTAGATTTCAGAGGATGCATGCAAATGTCTGGATGTTCAGGCAGAATTCTGCTGCAGTGGTGGAACCCTCATGAAAACCTCTGCTAGGGTAGTGTGTAAAGGAAATGTGGCGTTGGAGCCTCTACACAGAGTCCCCACTGGGGCACTGGTTAGTGGAGCTGTAAGAAGGCCACCATCTTCCAGAGCCCAGTAAGGTAGATCCACTGACAGCTTGTACCATGGACTTGAGAAAGCCACAAGCACTCAATGCGAGCCAATGAAAGCAGCCACAGAGGCTGTACCCTGCAGAACCACAGGTGCAGGGCTGCCCAAGGCTGTTGGAGTCCACCCCTTGCTTCAGTGTGTCCTGAATGTGAGACATGGATGCAAAGGAGAATTTGGAGTTTTAAGATTTAATAACTGCTCTGTTGACTTTTGGACTGGCATAAGGCCTGTGACCCCTTTGTTTTGGCCAATTTCTCACGTTTGAAATGGGAGCATTTACCCAATGCTTGTACCCTCAATGTATATTGAAAGTAATTAACTTGCTTTTGAACGTACAGGCTAATAAGTGGAAGAGACTTACCTTGTCTCAGATGAGACTTTTGACTCGGACTTTTAGGCTGATGCAAGAAGGAGTTGACACTTTAGGGGGCTATTGGGAGACATGATTAGCTATTAAATGTGAAAAGGACATGAGAGTTGGGATGGACCAGGGAAGAATGATATGGTTCATCTCTGTGTCCCCACCCAAATGTCAATTTGTAATCCAAATTGCAATCCCCATGTGTCCAAAGAGAAACCTGGGGCAAGATGATTGGATCTTGGGGGTGGTTTCCCCCATGCTGTTTTTGTGACAGTGATTGAATTCTCACAAGATCTGATGGTTTTAGAAGTGGCAGTTTCCCCTGTTTCTCTCACTCCTGCCACCTTGTTAAGAAGGTGTTTACATCTCCTTCACCTTCCTCCATGATTGTAAGTTTCCTGAGGCCTCCCCAGCCATGTAGAACTGTGAGTCAATTAAACCCCTTTTCTTGATGAATTACCCACTCTCAGGTAGTATCTTCATAACAGTGAGAAAATAAACTAATCCAACATTGGATCTAAATTTTACTACTTAGAATTTCCAAACCTTGTAGCTGAGACTTTAAGGATCTGCATTTTATACCTGCATTATTCAATACACTGATATTGGTCACATGTCATTATTGAATACTTGAAATAGAACTAGTCCAAATTGAGATGTGCTACAATTGTAAAATGTACACCAGTTTCTAAAGGCTTTATGAGAATAACATCACATTAATGATTCTATATTGATTAAATGTGAAAGTGAAAATACTTGGGGTATAGTTGTTTAAATAAAATAAAATATTGAAACTAATTTCACTTTAATTTTATTAAACGGTGGCTACTATAAAACCTGAAATTACAAATCTGGTTTGCATTGTATTACTGTTGGATGGTACTGTTATATATGCTACAATAATTTTTTCACATTGCTTATATTGTGCATTTATTAATTCAATACTATTTTGAAGCATCTTTTACAAAAATAGATAGTGTTTAGAGGCTAATTTGTAGTGTTCGGCAATTAATTTTAAATTCTGTGTAAAAGTTAATAATAGCATCAGTTTTTATTGTAAAAATAATTGATGTTATAAAGTGTTAAAATATGTTCTCATTTGTATTGTATCATAATTTTTAATACCATATTAAGTTGATAAATGTTACAGCTAATCACAAAATAAGTATAACCCATGTTCAAGCCATGTTTTTAAGGCAGGTATGAGATTTTAATTTTAAGGACAGTTTTCAATAGATGTCAATTACTTCTACAAAAAATTTCTGGATTAGATCTAATTATTGACTCATTAAAATTTAATTCCATTTATAGTGAAGACAAAAACATTATTGATATAGTTTGGATATTTGGCATCATCTAAATCTCATGATGAAATGTAATCCCGAATGTTGGAGGTGGTTGTCTAATGGGAGGTGTTTGAGTCATGGGGTCATAATCCTCATGGGGCTTGGTGCTTTCCTCACAATAGTGAGTAAGTCTTATAAGATCTGGTTGTTTAAGTATGTGGTACCCTGCCACACTTGCTCTTGTTCCTGCTTTTACCGTGTGACATGTCTGCTCCTTTTACCTCTTCTGCCATGAGTAAAAGTATCCTGAGGCCTTCCCAGAAGCATGATGCTGGTGCCAGGCTTGTACAGCCTGCAGAACTGTAAGCCAATTAAACCTCTTTTTTTTTTAAATAAATTATCCAGCCTCAGGTATTTCTTTGAAGCAATATTAGAACAGCCTAATACAGAAAATTACTAACAGGAGTGGGGTATTACCATAAAGACACCTGAAAATGTGGAAGCAGCTTTGGAATTGGGTAATAGGTAGAGTTTGGAAGAATTTGGAGGGCTCAGAAGAAGACAGGAAGACAAGGAAAAGTTTAAATCTTAAAGACTGGTGAAATTGATGTGATCAAAATAGCAATAGTCATACAGACAGTGAAGTCAATGAAGTCCGGGCTGAAAAGGTCTCAGATGGAAATGAGGAACTTATATGGAACTGGAACAAGGGCCACATGGGTTATGCCTTAGCAAAGAACTTGGCTGCATACTGTTCATTCCCTAGGGATCTGTAGAAGTCTGAACCTCAGAGTGATAATTTAGAGTGTCTAACAGAAAAACTTTCTAAGCATCAAAGCATTCAACATGAGTCCTGGTTGCTTCTAACAACCTACACTCAGATATGGAAGCAAAGAAATAATGCAAAGTTGGAATTTATATTTAAACAGGAAGCAGAGCATAAAAGCTCGAAAAATTTTCAGCCTCACCTTGTGGCAGAGAATGGAAAAGCGCTTTTGGGGAGAGAAATTAAAGCTGGCTGTGGTGCAATCACTTGTTATAGAGATTTCTATAACTAAAAAAAACCAGGTGGCTGGGCACAGTGGCTCACGCTAATCCCAGAACTTTGGAAGCCTGAGGCGGGTGGATCATGAGGTCAAGAGATTGAGACCATCCTAGCCAACATGGTGAAACCCCATCTCTACAAAAAATACAAAACTTAGCTGGGCGTGGTGGCATGTGCCTGTAGTCCCAGCTACTCAGGAAGCTGAGGCAGGAGAATCACTTTGAACCCGGGAGACAGAGGTTTCAGTGAGTCGAGATTGTGCCACTGCACTCCAACCTAGCGGCAGAGCGATATTCCGTAAAATTAAATACATAAATAAATAAATAATAAAAAAGCCAGGTGCTGAAAGACAAGACTATGGGAAAAGTGCTTTAAAGGCATTCCAGAGATTTCTGAGGCAGACTTTCTCATCATAGGCCCTGAAGCTTGGAGAGAAAGAATCATTTTGCAGACCAGGGCTCCACTGTCCTGCACAGCTTCAGGACACTGCTACTAGCATCCAGGATGCTCCAGCTCCAGTCTCAACTCAGAAGACCCCAGGTATAGCCTAAGCCACTGCTTCAGAGGGTGCAAGCTATAAGCCTTCACAGATTCCACATGCTGCTAAGTCTATGGGTGCACAGAGTGCAACAGTCAAGGAAGCTCAGCGGCCTCCACTTAGATTTCAGAAGATGTATGAGAAATCTTGGGTGCCTGGGCAGAAGCCTGCTGCAGGGGCAAAGCCCACACAGAGATCACTTACTAGGGCAGTGCCAAGGGGTCATTTGGGGTTGGAGCCCCCCCACAGAGTCCCTAGTGGGGCACTGGCTAGTGGAATTATGAGAAGGGGAATATTTAATTCCAAGATTTTTGTTTGATTCTTTTTTTTATAATATCTACCTGTGTTGGATTTTTTCATTCACATCATATATTGTTTTACAGATAATGTTTTTTTATCTGTGTTCTCTTGTATCTCACTGAGCTTACTTAAAATATTATTTTGGGCTCCTTTTCAGGTATTTTATAGTTTTTCTTATCTTTGGGTCTGTTACTAGATAATTATTGTATTCCTTTGAAGGCATCGCATTTGCATTTTTTTATGTTTCTTTTGTTTCTAAATTGATATCTGCACATGTGATGGAACTAGTGCTTCTTTTAATTTTATACAGTAACTTAGCTTTCATTGGGATATCTGTAGATATGTCCTATAGTGTCAGTTGGGTAGGGTACTTTGGCTTTGGTTGTGGGTGGGTACCAGAGTGTACTCTACATATGATTTCTTTAGCTATTGTCAATGTCAGTACTATCTGCAAGTACTTCAGCGGCCTATGCTGTGGTTGTTAGTGAAAGCTGTGGTATGGATTTGTTGAAGAAAAATGCAAATGGAATGATCCTCAGTCTCTGGGGTATTCCACCAGTGCAGGTAGAGGCTCAGCTGCTGGAGTGAGTTGGATGCCAGGAGTGATGGGCTCAGATTATGAGCACGTTTTTTTGTTGTTGTTGTTGCTAAATACTGAGGAGGATAAACTAGAATCCCTCCTCATGAGGAATATAGATATAACAAGAAGAAAATACTTATACACATACATCTAATATGCAAGGCTTATTTATTTATCATAGAAGTGATTTGGTTGATTAGTTTGGAGAAATAAGAAACCATATTCATCTGACTTGAAAAAAAAATGAAGAATATTAAAGATGAACTAGTTATGAAAAATAAGTATATTTTGACAGAAAAAATATGTAATGAAATAAAATGGATTCACATTTGGTAATCAGCAAATAATTCAAATTGAAATAATTTTATTGTAAGTAGGAGGTAAAAACTAGTCTAGATAGTGAGGTTCCAGATTATGATGATACAAAACAATTGTGGAAAATTTTATATTTTTCCTGTTAGCATGAAAAGAGCCAAGCTATTCCTAGATTTATTTCATAAAATTATAAATTTTATAGCAAAAAATTAAATAAAGAGAGGGCATTTAAAATATTTTTAGCTATAATACCACTACTATATAAAGTGTACTAATAAGATCCTGAATAAGAGTGATGATATTGGAAACTGAAAAATGCAAGTGAGGTATTCTGGATAGATAGAATTGACTATACTTGAGAACCAGTTCAGACCTGTTTCAGCAACAAGATCAGAATAAATATTGAGCATGGCTGGCTATGTTTTTTTCCTCTTCAACGTGAGGAGATTGATTTTACATTTCTAGTATATTGTATTAGGAATTTTAATAAAATTGCTACGATACATATTTTTCTCACCTCCAAGACTTGGGACATTACATTTTATTTATTAAATTTCTATTTGTTTATTAAATGTTGAGCCAAGTTCAAATTTAAACTGTGGTCATGAAAATAAAACATTTTCAATTTCGTAGCTGCCCTGATGTTCTGTCACCTTTCAAATATGCTACTTCGTATTTTCTCTATATAAGACACTCACATTCTTACCCTTATCACAGCCATTTAAAATTAAGATAAGAATGAGATATTATTATATATAATCTTCAGACCTCTTACAAATATCACAAATTTTCAATAGTCTGAAATAATTAAATTCATAATTCCATACTGCATTTAGTTATCATGTCTTTTAGTTTCCATCAACCTGGCACATTCCCCATTCTTTTCTTGACTTTCATGACCTTTTCAAGATTACAGGCCATTTATTTTGTAGAGTTCTAATCCATTTAAATGTGTTTGATGCTTTTTCTAATTTGATTCAGGGTGTGTTTATTTGGCAGGAATATCACAGCAGTTATGCTGCCTTCCTATTGCATCCTAACAGATGGTACGTTTCAATCTGTCCCAGTACTGATGAAGTTCATTATGGTTATTTCATTAAGATGGATTCTGACATGCTTTTGCTTTAGAGAATTATTCTTAATTCTCCTTTGTAATTTCTTATTTTATGGAAAAACATTATGAAATTGTATAATATTGCATCCTTTATTTTTGAATATATCAATTTTCAATTAATGTATGATTTTATATTTTATAATATTAATTATAATTTATATAAATTATGATTTTCAGGTTAAACTGTCCAATATTTGAATAAAGAAAGATGGTTTTTTTGTCTTTCTGACATGGTACACGTTCCTGGGAACTGTCTTCTGTGCTGGAGAAACAAGATGCCTCAGACTCCTCTTGTATTTTTACTGCTTCAGTCTTCCAACCAGACATTTTGTCCAAGATGCCCTGGTTTGTTTATGGAAAAATATATTTAGAAGAGAAGATACATGTGCTATATGTGGTAGTGTGCTTATTACTCTTGGGATGCTACTGCTCCTAGACTGTTTTAGTGCACAAAGCCAGAACATTTCCATGTACTGTATGAATAAATACAATAAAATATCTTTAGGTCTATACTTATTTCTCTATCTGTCTGTTCATTGGACTATAACTTGAAAACTACCAGTTTGTACTAATATTCCCAATTCCAATTCAATCTCAAAGGGTACATTTTATTCTTCCAGTTTCTGTAGTTGTAAATACAGGCTTTGATAATGAGACACTTAGTTGACATTAACTTATTTACTCATTTAGTGAATGTTTCATATGTAACAAATTTCCTAGCTTCACTTTGACCCTCCTCCACTACATAAATGCTCTTCTCACCCCAGTCTGACTCTTGTATCCAACACTAGGCTGAACCACCAAGTAGAAGACCTTTTCTCCTCATCCAGCCTCTAGAAGGGCCACCACTCTTCTCAGAAACCTCATTGGCCTTGCAGTCTCTCTGTAAACAAAAACCCTATGCAGATACAATTCTTACTCTGCTGAGACTTTAATACTCTAAGATGACATCTATACCTACCCCAGTATTTAACAACCCACCACTAAACTTTAAATTTGGCAGAAATAAAATTTTCTACCACAATTCTCAGTTTTTAAGAAACCAAAATGTTGCAGTCAGCTTTGAAAAGACATATCTTAATCCTCTTGCTAGAGATAATACAATTTCATTCTGTTTTCCTATAACTGCCCAATGGATTCACTGTGCCTTCTGCCTAAAAGAGCCAATTTATCAAGATAAAGGAATTGGAATAGAGAAAGAGTAATTCACATAAAGCTGGCTGTGCGGGAGACCAGAGTTTTATTATTACTCAAATCAGTCTCCCCAAGCATTCGGGATCAGCTTTTTCAAGGACAACTTGGTGGGTGGGGGGAAGCCAATGAGCCAGGAGTGGTGATTGGTTAGGTAGGAGATGAAATCATAGGAAATTGAAGTTGTCCTCCTGGGCTGAGTCAGTTCCTGAGTGGGAGCCATAAGATAAGATGAGCCAGTTAATCTTTCTGACTGGTGACAACTGATCCACCAAGTGCGAGTTCTACAAAAGTATCTCAAGCACTGATCTTTGTAGCAGTTTAGGGAGGGTCAGAATCTTGGAGCCTCCAGCTGCATGATTCCTAAACCATAATTTCTAACCTTGTGGATAATTTGTTAGTCCTACAAAGGCTATCTAGTCTCCAGGCAAATAGCTAGGTTTGTTTTGGGAAAGGGCTGTTGTTATCTTTGTTTTAAACTATAAAAGAAGTCACTCCCGAAGTTATTTTAACTTACGTCCAGAAATGAACGAGGACAGCTTGGAGGTTATAAGCAAGATGGAGTTGGTTAGGTCAAATCTCTTTCACAGACACAGTTAGAATTTTGCAATGCTGCTTTCATTCCGATATCACTGTTAGTATTTCTCTTATGATATATTCTCTTGTAGTCATTACTATTACTTTCATCATCCTTACTCAACTGAAATATGTTCTGTGACACTGGAGATCCCACATACTTTGTAGTTGAGTTTTTGTGGTATCTTACATAATGACTTATAACCAATAGAAGCTCAATTACTAACTACAATTTAGAACAATTATTATATTCACAAATAACCATTTGATTCTATGTGATTTTTACGAGCATTAAATGAATACAATCTGAGAAAAAAATGTATAATGTAAGAATCCAAAGTAATCTATAGTTACTGTAGAAAAAATGTAAAAATATTTATATATTATTTCATTGAAAGCATCTCTTTCATAGAGATAGAATATAAAAGGATCTTCCAAAGGAAAGTATTATCAGTCAGTTCTAGAAAATAAATGGAAAATAAACCAAATGAATGTCAATACAAATATATTAAAACGCTATTACATTTTCAAAGAAAATGCTTTTATGTTTGCAATAAAAGGTCAAATATGTGATTTTCATTTAACTTAGCTGCTGCCATAGACTCTTTGGCAGAAACTTTCAAATACCATGGTACCATCGAGTTGAGTTTTAATAAATTTTGACAGAGCATTTTAATTCAGTATTTATGAATCATTTGTAATATATTTGAGTTCATTATCCAAATAAAATAATATAATATAATTACTATAATTAGCTATACTACAGTGTAACTGAAAATAGTTATCTTCTTTAACTACTATATATAAAAGTTTAGACATTATTTGAGCTGAACACACTTGTTCTAATAGACTTGTGTAATAAGTAAGTAGGTGTGCATGAGGTATTTGAGAGAAAATGTTTTGTATAAGCCCACTGATTTTTTAACTGTTTTGAACCTTTATACACATGGGACTCTCTTACCATTATATACAAAACCTGCTTTATGAACTACAAAGGTAATATTTGCAACTTAGAACGTTAGACTTTTAAATCAAAATAATAAATGCTAATGGCAAAAAATAAATTATATCAAATGACTGTTAAACTCAATTTTGACTGAGGATGCTTCTGTACCTTAAGTCCCCATCTAAAAAAAAAAAAAAAAATACTGCAACCTAACTGAATACCTAAGAAACCAAAAGTCTTACTTAGGACCATACATCTGTGTAACAACCAGCTGAGTCTCAGCTAATCACAGCAGTTGCGCTTCCACTATTTATAGGCTACCAAATAATCTGAGCATGTTCAAATAAGGCAAACTTCAATCTGTAACCCAAAAAGTAGTTTCTGTACCTTACTTGTATTTTCAGTCTATAAATGCTGCCTGCCCATGTGGTGGAAGGGAGCTCTCTGAACCTTTCTGGTTCTGAGGGCTGCTTGATTTGTGAATCATCCCTGTTTCAATTAAACTCTGTCAAATTTAATTTGTTTAAACAATTTCTTTTAACAAGACATAAAAAAGAACAATAGTCCCTATCTAATTTTTCCTTCATTCTTCCCCACTCTCTAGACTTACTCACCACAGGTAAGTCCTCATATTTGATTATTTTAGTTGTCACTTCTGGTAGTTATTGCTATATCTCCAAATATTATATTTATATTACTTGAAATTTTTTTTCATTTGTGGAAGAGAAAAGGTTCTACAATGTAAAAAATAAAGTATTTATCAACTATGGCCATATTTACCTATTCTGTACAGGAAAAAACAAATCTAAAGAATTACATGGGATTACATTTAAATTCTGTAAAAACAGGGAAAAAAAACTCTAAAGAATTATACGGGATTATATTAAACTTATTTGAAAGGCTCTTTGTCCATGAATTTGAAGTAGACTAATGGGATTAGAGTTTATCCATTTTTTTTTTCATGGAAACAAAATAGAAAAGATTTCTTAATATTTTATGTTACTCTATGTTTACTAGTTTGTGGGGACTTTATTATCTGTCATACTATAGTTACTTGTGGCAGAAAAATGATAGTAGGCATTCTGCAAAATATCTGTGCAGTAAAATATTTGACCTTGACTGAAGAAAGTTCTAGCATTTTTCCTTGGTGTCAGAGAAATAATCTCTGGGTCCTTGGAATGTCATGTCTGGTAGATGTGTCTTTGTTTGACTGGGAACCATGGGCCATAATATGTAGTCTTAACAAAGTGATTTAGGAAAGTGCTGACCACACCCATATATTCTTAGCAGAGGGCCTGTTCACTACAGAAAGACCAAAAAATGTGACTTAGAGATGGAGTTTTGAGTCATATATAAAGTAGTCTAGAAGTTGAGATTTATTACATGAAACATCAGTCAATCAATTATGCTTGTATAATGGAACCCCAAAGAAATCTCTGAACACTAAGACGTCAGCATACTTTTCTGGTTGGCTAAATTCTGCACGTTGTGTCAACCTGAAATAATGGAAAGGATCAATCTAGTTTTAAAGAGTTTATTCAAGCCGGGCGCGGTGGCTCAAGCCTGTAATCCCAGCACTTTGGGAGGCCGAGACGGGCGGATCACGAGGTCAGGAGATCGAGACCATCCTGGCTAACACGGTGAAACCCCGTCTCTACTAAAAAATACAAAAAAAAAAAACTAGCCAGGCGAGATGGCGGGCACCTGTAGTCCCAGCTACTCGGGAGGCTGAGGCAGGAGAATGGCGTAAACCCGGGAGGCGGAGCTTGCAGTGAGCTGAGATCCGGCCACTGCACTCCAGCCTGGGCGACAGAGCAAGACTCCGTCTCAAAAAAAAAAAAAAAAAAAAAAAAAAAAAAAAAAAAAAAAAAAAAAAGAGTTTATTCAAGTAAAAAGCTGGAAATAACCATTTAGAAGACACCAACTTCAGAAAATGAGATTAGTATTTTGATATTAAAAGTTAAGTTCCTGTTTATATAGGGAGAAAAGAAAGAAATTTAACAAAATTAAAACTTTTTAATGTAAAACTGGGTTACAACAATCAGTTACAGTTTATTTTCTCTTCTGCATGACTTGTTCATTTTCTTTTCAAATTAAAATAATATATTTAGCATTTGATCTTAAGACAATGTTGAGAACCATGAAGTCTTTGTATGAGAAGGGTAAGAGGAGAGTTGATTTATAATGAAAATCAATGGTGAAGATAGAAGGGGTCTTCCCTATTTCCCTTCAGTAATTTACAGTGTTTTATTAAACAATTCAAGTAAAAAGCAGACTAATCTAGAATCAGAAAAACAAAGGTTACAGCTGCCTAGGTTACAGCTGCTTGTCATGTGACTCCTAATCACATTCCATAATCATATTCCTTTAAAGTTCAACATAATTTAGACTTCCAACAGCATAGATTATGAATTGCTTATTTTCACAGTTGTCACATGTAAATCCAGAGAGATCCACATATCACAAATCCATTGAAAAAAGAAATAGCTCTGTGTTTGTTATTTTCCTGAACTCTATATACATAAAATATATATCATATATATACATAAAATATATATCATATACATACACACACATACACACATATATTTGTGTATACACACACACACACACACACACACAATGGTTGTATGCTTTGGGGTTGCCTGATCTTAACCTGTATACTTTCTATAATAAACTGTAACCATAAGTACTTTGGTTAAAACCACAGCTTTCAGGGAGTCTACAAGGCTTTCTAGTAAGCAATTTTAAGTGAGACCTGTTTGGGGGCTTTCCCTTCAGCATTAGTATTGCAATTGGTGTTAAAAGTAATGTCAGACTTGGGAATTTTTGCCTAACTTAGCAGTTGGTCCAACTCTCTGCAATATTACAGCAATGTAAACCAAAAATAAAATTCTAAGCCCCCTAGCTGACTAAATGAACCCCTCCTTTCAGCTGAGGGCATTCCAAACAAACCTGAAAAATAGTTGCCATTATGGAAAGAGGGAGTGGACATGGTTCATTATACCATCCTCTCTTTGGAATTCAAGCACAACTGACCAGGATTAACATTAAAACAGAGATCTTAAGACTTACAAAACAGACTGTTTGTAGCAGTAAGATGCCAAATTCCAACCTGACTCTAGTATAGCATCACATAACAAGATAGCAGGCCTGAAAGAAACCAAAGCAATACTCCAAAAAATATTTCTTTGACGTATTTTGAAATGTCTCTGCAAATGAGTCTCTTGTAGGGAAAATTTACGTTCTCTAGAGAATCACCTTCTTTTTCCAGGTATGTTTCTAATACTGAAGACATTAGCTGAGAGCTTTAGCCTAGCTAAAGATCTAAATAGGACACATTTGCCATCTATTGTTTCTAAGGGCAGCCATCTGAGGCATCACATACACCATAAGAACTTTCGTCTCCGCAACCCCTTATCTTTACCCAGTCTTTCTATTGATTCTAGTTATGTAGATAATAACTTAACTATTTTAACCAGTTACCAATCAGGAAATCTTTGAATCTACCTATGACCTGAAAGCCTCTGATTTGAGATGGCCTGTGTTTCTGCACTGAAACAACATAAATCTTACATGTATTGCTTTAGTTTCTACCTGTAACTTCTGTCTCCCTTAAACGTATAAAATCAAGCAGTAATCCAGCCACCTTTGGCATATGTTATTAGGACCTCCTAAGGCTGTGTCATGAGTCATGTTTCTCAAATTTAGCTCAGAATAAATTTCTACAAATAGTTTACAGACTTTGGCTTTTTTCATTAGCAGTAGTATACGGAAATGAGAGGAGTTAGCCAGCTTGCTTTAAGCAGACAATAAGGGAAGAGTCCCTGGGGAAGCTCCAACCCACCTAGGTCATTGCCCAATCCATACATACCAAAAATGCTTTCACCAAATGTTTTGTGCAGATGAGGGAACTTGCACATGGGACTTCCCTAAACATGCCTGCAGTAGAAAATTCCATCTTTTGACACATTCACAGTAAGGGAAATAAATCATTATGGAGTAACTCAGGCTAAGGGCACGCATGCGCACTGAAAGAATGGGGAGAAGCCAGCAGGAATTTTCACCTTATGCAAATAAGGAACCCAGCCCCATCAGCTTTTCTGTAAAAGCCCTTGTATTGAACTGTGAAGTGGCAATCTGCTTTCAGGACACCCTCTTTGCTGAAAGCTTTCATTTTGCTTAATAAATTCTAATCTGCCCTACTCACTCTCCAGTGTCCATGTGCCTCATTTTTCCTGGTGATGGGACAAGAACTCAGACTTAGCTGAACTAAGGAGCAGGAAGACCACTATAAAGATAGATATGGACTACCCAGAAAATAACGTCAATAACAAAGTAGTAGAAAAAAAGTGAGATCTAAATACAGTTATTTTGATTCAGTAAAATTGTCAAGAATACTAAGGTGATTGTTTAAAATAGAAGTTGCTACATTTTACATTTATAAAGATCTTCAGAAAGTATGGGATTTTAATTAGTTGAACATAGGAAGCAAGAGATTTTAATAGGATATAAAACCGGCATCTTTTGCACTTTTGGAAATTGAGTAAGTTAATTTCATTTTTACTGTAAATATTGGAATGAGTTAGTACCTGCAAATATCAATGTTCACAGTTGAAATATTTAAGTAAACACAAAGATATATACAACTGGATTAAATTCAGAAAATCATAATATTAAAATCAGAAATATAATCCATGGATTGTTTAAGTTGGAAAAGAAAATAGGAGCCTGAGTATGGATGAACATGACAGTGAAAAACTGCTGGGACCTCAGTCTTGGGAAAGGAATTTCCACATTTCATGAGTTTTAACCAGTAGGACCCTCACCATTTCTCACAAGAAAGATCTGAGAAAAATACTTTTGAAACTCTGGCAAGGGAGGGAAGAGTAATCATTTTAAAACAATCCAAGTATGTTGCCTAAAAAAGGTCTACCCTTTAGGACAAAAGGCATTATCAGAACCTCATCCCCTCTGAGAGAAGGGCATTCTTTCCACTATAGCTCTTGCTAGCCTTCTTAGTCTTACAACCTAAAGGGGAAATAGAAGCAAACAATGCTTTGGATAAACATTTGTGAAAGTCATATCCAAGATTCTATCTCAAAAAAAAAAAAAAAAAGAAAAGAAAATCACATCCAAGAGATGCTGGAATAATAAAAAAGAGTTTTAATCACAACATTTCAGAAAGCTTCCCCTCTCTAAAACCTTATCCTGACACCTGTGCTTTAATATAATAACAATATATTATAACTGAAAGTCCTCCGCAATGAAGACTCTTTATGAAGAGTAGTTAGAGAAGCTCAAAATTAATAAGAATGACAAAAAGCAAAAACACTAATGAAATGTGAAGTGTCTAGCACTAATGCCTACAACAAACATTTAACATAGTTCAACACCTAGCCAGATTTACATTTAATCTCAAACTAAATACCTATCTAACTAATTTACTATTACCCAGTACAGGATATCTAGCATATATGTGTGTGTGTAAACCACACACTACACTTATGCATATCATATATAAACTTCAAATATCCAAAGAGAAAATATGAATAAAAAGTCAAAGAAATAAAAAAACAAGCACCTTACCTATAGAAGAACAAGTTTAAGAGTTATAGCAACTTTTTGTCTGAAACTATGCTAGAAGGGAGTGGAAGGAAATATTTTAAATGTTGAAAGAAAACAAAGAAAAAACAACAAAAGATGTCAACCAAGAATTCTATATCCTTTTAACTACAAAAGTTCAGGAGAAATACTTAATCTTGATGTATGAATGTACTTGTTTGAGCTGTTTTGTGAATCTGGCCAAGCACACACTTTTTGCTGAGCTAAAATAACTGGAATCCTTGTGTCAGATTCCTACCTGTGATAAAATCAGGCATAGCCTTCGGAATGGTTAATGAAATGTGTAAAACATTGCTTTATGTTGGTAAGAATTTGGGTTCCAATAAATGTGGAACCGGGCTTCACAGGCTCTCTCAGAACATTGTTTTATTGTTCTGCCTACTTCTTGAGATACATGCATTTTTATTTTATTTTATATATTTTTTTAAATTTTGGTGCTCATCTTTGCTTATTTCATTTTTCTATTTTTCATAATTCTTTAACTTCTTGTGTTTTCCAAGCTTCTCCTATACATCTGAATATTTAAAATAACATCTTAAGTACCAAATTTTGCATCTTTGGCCTTTTATCTTAAAAACTTGCAATATTTTCCACTACTGAAATATTTTAAAACTTGATTTTCCCAAGATTACCCTGTCAGCATTTTCTCTTGTTTCCTAACCTCTTTCTGCCTATATTGCTTCATAATATCTTCTTCCTTTGCTTACTATACTGATGTTTAAAATTTTCAAGGGTCTATATTTCCTCTCTTTTGTACTACATATATACCCATGTATTATGTCATACAGTCATAGATTCAACTAATATGTGTATTACTATGATTCTGAAGTGTATATTTCAAATCTAAACCTCTATCATGAGTTATAGGACAATATATCCAAGGCAACTACAAAAATAGACTAACTATAAATTAAATAAATATTAATAGAAAAAAATGTTAAGTCCTAATAACACAAATCAGAAAACTGAGATAAGATCATGCTATTGATCCCATATTGAAAAACTTCATGCAGAAGGAGGATAGTGAGGTGCATAAATACATTATTAAAAATATTAAGTAATATTAGAAATATATTTAGCATAATGGAGTATCATAGATTAAATGTCCATGAAGTTTGCCTTCTGTTGCCCTCTGCTCTAGCAAAGCTGTCAACTTAGTTACCTATAAAAGGTCACAGAACTCTTATAAATCTGTATATAATATAAATTTATAGAAGTTTCCCAAATTTATAGATTGTGTATTAATGGACAGAGGGATGGAGTAGAATAAGCCACAAGGAAGGCTGGAAAGGAAACTGTCCCAAATCATGGTACAATTCAGGACAGAACCAGGAAAAGATTTTGTTTGTTCTAATTCATGTAGACATTTGAATTACTTTAGAGACTGCATCCCTGGTGTTTCAGCCTTGATGTATAATATTATGAGCCTTAAGAGCTATGAACTGAAAACTCATGTATGAGCACACTATGTTGAGTGTAATACTGAGAAAGAAGAATCTTTAATGGTGTTTCTATCTTTTAAATCACAAAATTGATCTGTGCTGGCAGCTGGATCTACAAGATTTAGCTCTAGTATGGCTCTGATTTGTTGGCTAAATGTTTGAGGACCACATATAATAGCAATACTGTGTGCCAGTAAGAAGCAATAGCTGCAGCAAAGGCAGTAGAATGATAAATATTAGAAATTTTCTTTCTTTGTCCTAAAAATTTGAGGCATTGTTTGGACTGCAAGTATTCATAAGCAGTAGAAACTCAGCCTTATAATAGGTTTATTTTTCTCTTTTAAGTACATTTTATATGACAAATAGAGCCATTCATACTGGATGTATATGTAAAATTAAAGAATCAGAGCATGCCTATGAATGGTGGATTTTGTTAGAGAAAGATTCACAGTAATTATGCCTGGCCGGAGTTCTGAATAATTTATAGTATGTCTGCCAAGTGAACATGGTGGTAAAGAGTATGCTACTAAAGAGTAGGAAAACTTGAACAAACGCATTAAGGTAAGAAACAGCACGATATATTGAAGGAATTTGGAGTTTAGCAGCAGTAAGATATGTGCTTCAAAATAACAATAAATACATTTCTTCAAGTATCTATAGCACCAACGCAGTTTCAAGCAAAGAATAGATTATTAATAAATATATAATGAACGAATGAATGAATGAGCACATAAATTAATGGAAAGTGGGGAGGGGAAATTAATCAAGTAAAACAAGTAAGAAAATGTTTATTTATAAAGTTTCTTATAGGCCATATTATTTTGGCTTTATCCTATAGTAAGAATTGTTGAGTTGTGATCAAGAAAGTGCTTACATATTTTTCAAGTTTTCTATGAAGGCAGTATGAGAGAAGGAATGCTGTAGCAACAAATCTTGTTGGGAATGGGCCACCCGAAATTTGGCCATAAACTGGCCCCAAAACTGGCCGTAAACAAAATCTCTGCAGCACCGTGATGTGTTCATGATGGCCATGACGCCCATGCTGGAAGGTTGTGGGTTTACTGGAATAAGGGCAAGGAACACCTGGCCCACCCAGGGTGGAAAACCACTTAAGGCGTTCTTAAACTACAAACAATAGCATGAGTCATCTATGCCTTAAGGACATGCTCCGGCTGCAGATAACTAGCCAGACCCATCCCTTTATTTCAGCCCATCGCTTTGTTCCCATAAGGAATACTTTTAGTTAACCTATAGTCTATAGAAGCAATGCTTATCACTGGCTTGCTGCCAATAAATAAGTGGGTAAATCTCTGTTCCACACTCTCAGCTCTGAAGGTTGTGAGACCCCTGATTTTCCACTCCACATCTCTATGTTTCTGTGTGTGTGTCTTTAATTCCTCTAGCGCTGCTGGGTTAGGTTCCCCCCGACCAAGCTGGTCTTGGCAAAATCTCATAAATCCATTTTTTTTTTTTTTTTTTTGCCAATTGAGACGTTGAAAGGTATCTTAAAAAGAAGTTGATTAGAGATAAAGTTTATTTAAAATTGTAGAAATATCACAAAATATCAAAATCACATATCTTAAGGATCATCTTTTTGATTCTTTAAATTTCTTAAATCAAAATGAAATTTAAAATAATGCAATCGCAACTTAAAGTGTTTTAGTCTCATTTACTTCAACATTAATTTTCTCATCTTATATCAACATTTCAATTGCAAATAGCTTTACCTTGATTTGTAATCCATATTATATTTATATTGTGATAAAAATTAGTGTTGCAATGACTAAATCGCTTATGTAACAAATTCACTACATAAATTTATATAATTGCTCTGACCAAAACTTATTTGTACACACAGCTGAAAACAAAAATTGTCTTTGGTGGTGATCCCATTTTATTTTAATGTTGTACATTTACAATAACTTCTAATTAAGTGACACTGATTGAGGAATAAAATATGCACACAGACTTACACACAATGAGCTTACGTATGAGTTTATAGAAATTCAAATTTATTAAATATATTTAAGCTATGTATTATCAACACAAAGTCTAATGCTTAGAGTGTTGACATTGAAAAAAAAAACCTTCAGTTTTAAGGTCTCAGTTTACTCACAAACAATGCATTGAATTGATTTTAAAAGAGTTAAACATCTTAGATGTGATGTGGTAAAAAACTATCATGATGAAAGAAAGTTGCATAAACATATGTGAATAGTGATTACTCTGTAGAGCTCCTTAGCATCAAAAATGGGCATTTATGTTCAATGCTCAGATTAATTATCATAGAAGATTTATCCAAAAATTAATTAGTGAGGTTCAGTAATGGTAATATTATTTTTACCCCATTTTATGCATGAAGTAAAGGTGTCTCAAAGACACTGAGTAATTTTTATGGTGCTTTCATCCTAATTGTATATCACACGATTAATAGCAGGGAATTGATTTTAAGTTAGGTAGTGTGTCACATCCTATTGAGAAGACTTCCCTTGATCTCTGACTTCTCAATTAGTGCCAGTAATTTTATTTCTTTGTGCAATTTACTTTCCAAAATAAAAAATAAGGTTTCATTTTGCTATCTTCTACTTACAGTAAACTTGAGAACTTGTGCTTTCAAAGTAAACAATTTTAATTCAATTTTGATACAAACTAAATGCAATTAGAGGAGAAAAAAATAAAAAAATAAAATACTAGTTCATTTTAATCTAAATATAGTAATCCTATAACACTGCTTAATTCCATAAAACTGTGGTCAGCTTACTAGTAATTTACTAGTGAAGGACATTAACATTCCTTTTAGTCTTAATCTCTGAAATACATAAAAAGATTTTAGGTTTACACACAACATAAAATGCAAATTTTCAAATTTTTATGTTAGTGACAGACTTCAAAGTAACAATTTTTGGTATTTCAGACTTGTAATTTCTGAAGTTTCAGTCACTTATGTTGTTTTTACCATGAGTGTTTGTGCCAATATGTTTCATCATTGTTATGCCTGTGAAATGTAATGTAATTTGAATTATGAGACAATTTGTTTAAAACTCCAAATAACGTAAACAAAATCTTAAAAATTGAGTTTTAAAATATTAACTAATATTTCACTTTGATATAAAATCATATTAAGTGAAATATTTTTATTAATTGTTTTAAACCATGAAAAAATGTATTAAAACATTAGCTGTTTTCTCTAAATTAATCTATATTTATAATAAATCTGTCTCTCAAATGGAAGAGAATACTCCCTGAAACTGATGACTTAGGTATTTCTTGTTTTTTGCTATTTGAAATATCTTTTGGAAATTTTTGTCAAAGTCCATGAAAAGCAAAAGAAAGGTAGGAATTTTAACGAAAATATGTGGAATTTACAGTTCAAGATTTTTTAAAACCTTGGTTTTTTTCTATCATAAAATATAACTTTCCTTATTTGTCTTCTTTCATACCCGTCAACTGATTTTCATAGTTTTCTCCAGGCATATATCTCTTGTATATTTTCTATGATGTAATTTTAGAAACCTTAATTTTCTTCCCATGTTATTTAAGTTTACTTCCTTTAAGTTACATTTTCTACTGTTTGTTGAGAATTAATCACACTTTTAAATACTGATTTTTAAATTCTAACACCTTGCTTATCTCTTTTGATAATTCTAATAGTAAGTCAAATAATAGATATTTTGTGTTTTTTCTTTGTTTTTGGTGTGTATTGATATGTGTGTGTAAGGCTGTTTCTATCAAAACACATTTCCCTGTCCAAATGTTATATCTCTCTATACATAAAAAGTTATGTACTTTTCTATTTTATATTAGTCTATAGAGGCTTCAAAAATTTTAAATGGTTATTTAGAGTAACCTTATTTTAATACTGATTATGAGTATGTTTTTAATTTTTTTTTTTTTTACATTGAACCCTCTAGGTTTTGTGCTTGCTAATATTTTTTCAAAGTGAGCAAGTTTTCCTCATTCCTTAATTAAGTGTATTTTTATTCCATGAAAAGTTTTTGAATTTCCTAAAATATTTTTTGTACCCAATTAAATAATCATTTGTATGTATCTTTCAATCAGTTAATATGATATATCAGTTAATAGGATAACTAATGATGAAATGACCTCAAATTCCTGAAATAAACTCAATGTGGTAATGGTTTATTAACTTCACTTATGGAATGAGGTGATTAATATTTCATTAGCATTTTCTCATCTGAGTTAAAGTTTGAAACACATTTTTGTTTTTAATTTTGTCCTTATCTGGTTTCTATGTTTAATTTATAACAAACTCATAAAATAATTTGAGTGGTAAGTATTCTTTATCTCATATCTTAATTAAATACTATAAAATGTAAATAATGTATTTCTAGGGTATCTATTAAAATTAATCTCCTTATCTATGTGGGCTGCTGTTTTGTTGTTGTTGTTGTTGGAAGACACTTAATTACTCATGTAAATTATAGTAATAGTACCATTTAGTTTTCTGTTACACAATTTTGTCATTTATGCTTTTCTAGGAAATTGCAAATTAGCCAATTGTATTAAAATAATTTACAAAAGATTCTTCTAAAATTCTTATTTTATATTTTTAGTGTCTCTGGATACACTGATGTAATCTTATATATTAATATATCAATATAACCTATATGTATTATTTTTATAATTATTTATGTGTACTTTTTTATTTATGATTTCAGCCAGATTTTTTTTTATTGTTATTTTACACAGGAAATTTTTCTGTTATATTCTTTTATTAGGGTTCTCCAGAGAAACAGAACCAATAGGATGTATATACATATATGTAAAGATATAGATATAGATTTATTATAAGAAATTGGCTTATGCAATTATAAAGTCTTCTAAGTCCTAAGATTTGCAGTTGGCAAATGGGAGATACAAAAAAAGCAGATAGTATAGTTCTAGTCCAAAGGACAGAAACACAAACAAAAAAAGAAAAACAGTGTCTCAGCTCAAAGACAGTCAACAGGTGGAATTCCCTTCTACTCACAGGAGGACCAGCTTTTTGCTCTATTCAGACCTTCAATTGATTATACCCACTCAAATTAGGGAGGACAATATACTTTACAAAGTCTACCAATTCAAAAGTTAATTTCATCCAGAAACACCTCACAGACATATCCGGAAGAATATTTGACCAGATGTCTGGCTACATCATAAACCAGTCAAGGTGACACATAAAATTAACCATCGTAACTCTATTTGTTTTCTGATTTTTTAAATTTCTGTACTACATTTGCTAATCATACCCTATTTTCTTTGGTTTTATTCTGTTTTTCTAATTATTTTTAATTGGATTGTTAACTACTTAAAACATTTTTTCCTTTCTAGTTAAATTATTTATTACTAAAATTGCTACTTAATATTATTGCTCTTCCAGATTATCAGATGAATTACTTTTGAAACGTGTATTAGTTATATATTGCTTATCTATTGCTAAAATAATACTGAATATTAAAAAAGAAAAACACGGCCGGGCGCGGTGGCTCACGCCTGTAATCCCAGCACTTTGGGAGGCCGAGGCGGGCGGATCACAAGGTCAGGAGATCGAGACCATGGTGAAACCCCGTCTCTACTAAAAAATAGAAAAAAAAATTAGCCGGGTGCAGTGGCGGGCGCCTGTAGTCCCAGCTACTGGGGAGGCTGAGGTAGGAGAATGGCGTGAACCCGGGAGGCGGAGCTTGCAGTGAGCCGAGATTGCGCCACTGCACTCCAGCCTGGGCGACAGAGCGAGACTCCGTCTCAAAAAAAAAAAAAAAAAAAAAAAAGAAAAACACGTCAGTGGCATAAAACAATAAATATTAATTTTTAATGTATCTCTGGGACCATTGAGGAAGCTCAGTAATTTCAGCTGAGTTGGTTCAGGTAATCTAGATTCAGCTAAGCTAGGTGACTGTGTTAAAATCTATGGGTCAAGCACGGCATGGATCTTCACTGTGGTTTGAACTCAGGTCTGCTCCACATGTATTTATCCTGAGACCTTGAAAAACAAAGGGGTACTGGCGAGGGGATCTCTTCTCATGATAATGGCAGGAAGTTTAAGAGGCAACCCCCAACTGCAGGATGTTTTTCCATTTCCCACTTCCATGCATGAACCATCCCACCGGCCAAAGCAAGTCCTAAGGCTGAGCAGAAAGAATACAAGTGAAAAAAACTCTACCCACCATGAGAAGCAGAGGAAGAAAAGTGAAGTTTCTGAATTAAAGTTAAAACTAACCTTTTTTTGCTTTATAACCACATTGTTTTTTGTCATCAGGTCAATGAGTTTAGAAAAGTACATTTTTTAAAGTTTTAAATGTATGTGATTCACATAACTTATACTTCTGTTATTAATATTGAACAATTGCACTTTGGTCAAAGAATGTGACCATATGATGTCAATTCTTTGGATTTCTTAAGAGCATTTTGATAAACAAAACTATGGTCAATATATGTAAATATTCCACATGTACTGGAAAAGAATAAGTATTCTTAAATTATTCATTCAAAAGTTTCATTAATGTCTATGGTCAAGCTCAGATTTATCCTCTTCAGATCTTACAAAGCTGTTTTTTGTTTGTTTGTTTGTTTCCAGCTCTATGAGCTGCAGAGAAAATATGTATAAATCTCCAAACAAGTTTCATATTTTCATTTTCTCCTTGCTGTTATCACGATGTCTGTTTTGTGACTGTGTTATTAGAAACATGCAGTTTAAAGCTGATATATCTTCACATTCAATTATATTTTCTTCTATTCATTTGATGACAGTGCTGTTTTGCAAACTATTTAACTGTTAAAGTCAATGATCATCAATAGACGATGAAACCCTTGGCTGACAAAGAAATGGAGGATTTTGTGATCATGATGTGCCAAATGGTAGCCACTGTTTATGTCCTCATTAAACAACAACAATAAAGAACTTTAAAATGAAGGGACAAGGTTGTAAGGTTGCAGCTTCCTGAGTTCATTGAACAATGTTAGCATAAATACCAAGTTTCAAGCTCTACTGATATAACTTATCTCATACACCCTGCTCAAAACATGACATGATTGACATTTGTAGAATTATGGTTTAGGTCCCAATGTTTATTGGAAGTCTACATGCACAGGGCCTAGATGACGCTTTTATAACCAATCCATTTTTTTAGGATATAGATATGATAGCTTGATAAGTACATAAAATTATTTTTATTTCTTTTAGAATCACAATGAGTTAAAGTCTGATAGACTGAAAGCATAATTTATTTGTACAGGGTTTATTTCAATTAATCTAAATTAATCCCCATTTTCTGACTAGAAACAAATACACAGAGAGGTTACTTGCACATCCCCCAAAATAGAAAATTGTAAAGCTGAAGTTTTAACACGAGTCTGGCTCCGCAGTTTTATCCACTACACTCTGCTACCTTTCTCATTTAAATATTTGTCTGGAAGAGTGACATTAACATTTTCTCTAGTCCTTTCTTCCTTTAGAAACTTTTCTAAATTCCCACACTAGAGAATAACTATAATTCTCTTCTATGTCTCAACATTGCTCTCTCTTTTGTAATAAAATTGCCAAATTCTGTTTCAACATTTAAGAAAAGAAAAATTTGACAGCCATCTCACACACGTCAGCTTGGAGGCAAATTATAAATAATTAACAAAATGACATTTTTAAGGACAGAGAATCTGTTACTTCGTATTCTTTTTTGTTGTTGAGTATGTTTAATAGGTGAAATTGTGAAACACAACATGACATACTGACTGATAGCTGCTTAAACAAGCTTAAAAACAGCAAATTAATAATGGAATATTCTAATGTCCTGTTTCCTTTCAATGAATCTCATTTTCAATATTTTAAGACAATTCTGAATATATCTAATACTTTCATCAAATCACTAACTTTTTACAAGTCTCGTTTTTTAAATTCTCATTATCTTTTTTCTGTTTTTTTGAAATGGTACTTTCCAATACTGAGCTATTTTCAACCTTCATATGCATTAATTCTTACAAAGACAAGAAAATACCAATTATGTCTACATTTATGTGTATACACATGGACACACACAATGATTCAAGCATTTATTATGCACTTATACTCAAATGATCATTTTAATATGCCCTAGTAATTTATAGACCATTAAATCAAAGTAATGTTAAATATTTGCAATCTAAATTTGGCCTATTAAAGAACAGATTTTAAAAATTAGGTAACTCTTTTAAGCTAATTAAAAATCTTAGAATATTTTACACTTGGTTTCTCCATCATAAACTACATATAATTACCTTCATCTATTTTACAACAATTAAACATACTACACAGTATTTTTTATACATTAAGAATCAAAATAATCAAGTCTAGTTTTTTGTGTGTGTTTTTTTGTTTTGTTTTTTTCTTTCCATGATGGCAGACTGGAGGGAGTGTTAGCATGCTTCTCCCACTTGGAAAGATAAAATAGTATATAAAGGTTCACACCATGAACTTTTTTCCAAGAAGCAATGCAGGAACTTAACTTCAAAATAGAAAGAAATGACAGACACTTTGAAAGAAGCAGCAGGCTTCAGCCTACACTGTACACCAGGAAAAATTTTTAAGTCCCCAGAGTGTGAGAGACTGCCTCCGGGATGTACACCCCCACCAGGAACCTGGCAATCCAGCCTACAGGGAAAGGCCTTAAGCTTTCCCACCACTGGAAGTGACACAGAGAGTGGTGGGGAATGTAAAGTAGAAGCAACAGTGCACATTCCCAGTCTGTAGCGCCAGACTGAAGGAAGACATTCCTGATTCTACATCACAGGAGACCTAGCAGAAGTCTGCCAGCTAACTTAGGCAGCAGTCACAGGCTGAGAGAAGGTCCGAACTGAAATTCGTAGTATAATCTCAAGTGGGGATGAATACCCTTGGCCAAAACTAGGGGGTGTGTAGGAAGTGTGCTGCAGCCAGGGATGCAGGAGCTGGGTGCCCAGGGTTTGCAGGTTGACTGAGAGGGACGAGGCCTGAAAGCCACAATTCTTATCTCTGCAGGAAAGGCTTATGGCCTGGGGAAGTTTTGAGTTCTGAGTGTTCACTCCTGGAGTTTACCTAGCTGTTGCTACTGAACTACTGTGGGGGAAAGACCTGAAAAACTAACTTTAATAAATGAAGGAGAAATAAAATCATTTTCACAAAAACAAATGCTGAGGGAATTTGTCACTACCAGACTACTCTATAAGAAATGCTAAAAACAGTTCCAAATCTTGAAACAAAAGGTTGATATGCACCGGAATAGAACCTCTTGAAATCGTAAAACTCATAGGGCCTATAAAACAATAACACAATGAAGAAAACAAAGTATCTAGGTAACAATTAACATAATGGCTGGAATAGTGTGTCAAATCTCAATATTAACACTGGGTGTAAGTGACCTAAATGCCCCACTTAAAAAAGATACAGATTGGAAGAATAAATAAAAAATTACAAACCAAATATCCGCTGCCTTCAAGAAATTCACCTAGCCATTAATAATTCATACAAACCCAAGGTAAAAGGGTGGAAAAAGATTTTCTACATAAATGGAAACCAAAAAAGAGCCAGAGTAACTTCTCATATCAAATAAAACAGACATTACTGCAACAGTAAGGCCAATATATAATAATAAAAGGATCAACTCAACAGGAAGATATTCCATGCCTAAATGTATTATATACCTAACATTGGAGTTCCCATATTTATAAAAAAATTACTACAAGGTTAAAAATGAGAAATACAGCAACACAAAAACAGTGGGGTAATTCAACACTCCATTGACAGGACCTAACAGATCATCAAAACAGGAAGAATTGCCAAGAAAGAAACAATGGACTTAAACTACATTCTACAACAAATTGACATAACAGATATTTAAAGAACATTCTACCCAAGAACTGCAGAATATACATCCTTCTCATCAGCACAAGGAACATTCTCCAAGACAGACCATATAATAGACCACAAAGTAAGTTTCAATAATTTTTTTTTTTAAATGATGCAGCAGCTCATGCTTGTAATACCAATATTTTGGGAGGCTGAGGTGGGCGGATCACAAGATCAGGAGATTGAGACCAACCTGGCTAACAAGGTGAAACCCTGTCTCTACTAAAACTACAAAAAAACAAAAAATTAGCCAGGCATGGTGGCGGGCACCTGTAGTCCCAGCCACTCAGGAGGATGAGGGAGGAGAATCACTTGAATCCTGGAAGCAGAGGTTGCAGTGAGCCGAGAGTGCACCACTGCACTCCACCCTGGGTGACAAAGCGTGACTCCATCTCAAAAAAAAAGAAAGAAATCATATCAAGTGTATTCTCATACCGCAGGGGACTAAAATTAGAAATCAGCTAATAAAGAAATCATCAAAACTATAAACATACATGTAAATTAAACAATCTGCTCTTGATTAATATTTTGTTTAATAATGACTTCAAGATAAAAATTAAAAAATTCTTTGAAATAAGTGATAATAGTGACACAAGTTATCAAAACCTCTGGGAAAGAACAAAAGTAATGATAAGAGGAAAGTTTGTAGCACTAAATACCTACAACAAAAAGTCTGAAAGATTACAAATTTACAACCTAATATCACACCTCAAGGTACTGGAGAAACAAGAACAAACCTAACCCCAAACTAGCAAAAGAAAACAAATAACAAACATCACAGCAGAACTAAATGAAATTGAAACAAAGGAGATACAAAAGATGGATAAAACAAAAAGCTGCTTTTTGAAAAGGTAAACAAAATTAATAGACCATTAACTAAATTAACCTAGGAAAGGAGAGAGAATATTCAAATAAACTTAATTAGAAATGAAGCTGAAAACATTACAACTGACACCACAGTAATACAAGATTATTTGAGACTACTATGAACTCAACATACACACAAATTACAAAACCTAGAGGAAATGAATAAGTGTTTGGAAACATACAATCTTATCAGATTATATCAGGAAGAAATAGAAACACTGAACAAACCAATAATGAGCAGTGAGACTGAATCAGTAACTTTTAAAAAATGCCAACTAATATATATATAAAATATATATAATATATAAAAAATATATCATATATAAAATATATAACATATAAAATATATAATATATTATATATATTTATATATGTTTATATATACACATAAATAAATGTGTGTATATATTTATATATGTGTGTGTATATATACATATATACATATTATATATGTGTATATATACATATATACATATTTTATATATGTGTGTATATGTGTATATGTGTGTGTATATATACTATATACACACATATATATATAACATACCTAGGAATATACTTATCCAAGGAGGTGAAAGATCTTGATAAAGAAGACTACAAAACACTGCTGAAAGAATAATAGATAACACAAACAAATGGAAACACATCCCACGTTTACAGATTGGAAGAATCAATATCATGAAAATGACCATATTGCCCAAAGCAACCCACAGATACAATGCTATTCCTATCATAATGCCAACATCACCTTTTCACAGAATTTAAAAAAATCCTAACATATATATGAAACTAAAAACTAGTCAAATAGCTAAAGCAAGACTAAGCAAAAATAACAAATCTGGAGGAATCACATTACCTGACTTCAAATTATACTACAATGCTATAGACACCAAAACAGGGTGGTACTGGTATAAAAACAGTATTGGGTACAACATGTGTTACTTGAGTGACAGGTGCACTAAAAACCCAGACTTCACTACTATAAAATTCATCCAAGTAACCAAAAACCAGTTTTACACGGAAAGCTATTAAAATTTTTGAAAACAATTCAAAAATAAAATCTAGGAATATGTACCTAGAGAAAATAATAACCATTGCAACAATAGCAATATAAACTTAATACTAATATAGAGCTATATAGTTTATAGAACACATTATATTGATTATCTCATTTAATGTGTGCCATATTTATGTTAGAATTATCTTCATCTGATCAAACAAAAATATGATCAGATTGGGTTTTTATAATCTTTAATTTTTGTGGGTACATATGACAGATTTGGATTTTATGTCTTCAGACAACAGATTTAATATTATTTAAATTACACTTGCTTATCTTCTCATAAAAATATTAATGATAATGAATTAAAGTATTAAAATTGATTAATTTAAACCCAACCTATAAATGCAGAACCTCTTCTTTCCCCTGAAAAATATGCATCCTAATTTGGCTAGATAAATAAGAGAGTACTGAAAGAGTGCTATGAAATGAATTTCTAATATGAGAAACCTGAAAGCTTAGAAAAGGCAGATCTCTTTTACACCTTTAAACTAGAAACATTAAAAAGCATCTGGAAATTGAATTTTCACAGTAGGGGCTGGAAAGGAAGAGTAAGAACATAACAGTATAGTACTTAATTATCATAATTCACCCCAGGTGTGGAAATGCTGAGAAAAGGTATATTTATGATGAGTATCAAAATTTGTATTCACAAGTTGGTAAAGAGTCTTGATTAAACATCACATGTATTATACAAGGAAGATAAAATAAAGCAAAGTTAATGTTTTCCAAGTACTCATTTCTTTTCTGATATTCACCTAAAAATAAAGTCTTATATAGTTGCATGTGTTATAGTCTGTTTACAAATTAGGTAATACATGTTTCTTAAAATCACACACATAGGATTGCTTGTTTTTTTCTTACTGATTTGTTTGAGTTCATTGTAGATTCTGGATATTAGTCCTTGATCAGATGTACAGATCGTGAAGATTTTCTCCCACTCTGTGGGTTGTCTGTTTACTCTGCTGACTGTTCCTTTTGCTGTGCAAAAGCTCTTTAGTTTAATTAAGGTCCCAGCTATTTATCTTTGTTTTTATTGCATTTGCTTTTTGGTTCTTGGTCATGAAATCCTTGCCTAAACCAATGTCTAGAAGGGTTTTTCCAATGTTAACTTCTAGAATTTTTATAGTTTCAGGTCTTAGACTTAAGTCCTTAATCCATCTCGAGTTGATTTTGTATACAGTGAGAGATGAGGATCCAGTTTCATTCTCCTACATGTGGCTAGTCAATTATCCCAGCACTATTTGCTGAAAAGGGTGTCCTTTCCCCACTTTATGTTTCTTTTTTCTTTTTCTTTTTCTTTTCTTTTCTTTTTTCTTTTTTCTTTTTGGCTTTGTTGAAGATCAGTTGGCTGGAAGTGTTTGGGTTTATTTCTGGGTTCTCTATTCTGTTCCACTGGTCTATGTGCCTATTTTTGTACCAGTACCACACTGTTTCAGTGACTATGGGTTTATAGTATAGTTTGAAATTGAGTAGTGTGATGCCTCCAGTTTTGTTCTTTTTGCTTAGTCTTGCTTTGACTTTGTAGGCTCTTTTTTTGGTTCCATATGAATTTTAGGATTGTTTATCTCTAATTCTGTGAAGAATGGTGGTGATATTATCAAAAAGTGAGCTAAGGACATGAATACACAATTCTCAAAAGAAGATATACAAATGGCCAACAAACTTATGAAAAAATGCTCAGCATCACTAATGATCAGGGAAATGCAAATCAAAACCTCAATGCGATACTACCTCTTTCCTGCAAGAATGACCATAATCAAAAAATCAAAAAACAATAGATGTTGTCATGGATGTGGTGAACAGGGAACACTTCTACAGTGCTGGTGGGAATGTAAACTAGTACAGCCGCTAAGGAAAACAGTGTGGAGATTCCTTAAAGAACTGAAAGTAGAACTACCATTTAATCCAGCAATCTCACTACTGTGATTTACGTGGAGACAAATAAGTCATTATTCAAAAAAAGATACTTGCACATGCATGTTTATAGCTGGACAATTTACAATTGCAAAATCCTGGAACCAACCCAAATGCCCATCAATCAACAAGTGGATAAAGAAACTGTGATATATATACATATATATATACACACAATGGAATACTACACAACCATAAAAAGGAATAAATTAACAGCATTTGCAGTGACCTGGATGAGATTGGAGACTAGTATTCTAAGTGAAGTAACTCAGGAATGGAAAACCAAACATGATATGTTCTCACTGATATGTGGGAATTAAGCTATGAGAGTGCAAAGGCATAAGAATGATACAGGGGACTTTGGGGACTTGGGGAGAAGAGTGGGAGGGCAGCAAGGAATGAAAGACTGCAAATATGGTGCAGTATATACTGCTTGAGTGATGGGTGCACCACAATCTCACAAATCACCACTAAAAAAAGTACTAATGTCATCAAATACCACCTGTACCCCAATAACTTATGGAAAAAAATCACACACATACAAAAGTCTTATAATAATTGCCAGAAGAAATGGTTACCATTCAGCAGCCATTTTATATAAAAATTTTAATAATCTTTCATTATTAGTTCTATTGGTACTATTGAATACCACAGGTAAATGTCAACATAACATTAAATACCAAAAATATACAATGCTGAAAACATACAGATTGACTAATGTCAGGAACTGATAATTTAAAGAAAAACGAGAAAATCACATATTTCACATGAAATAAAAGAAATGGGTTGTTGTCTCAGAGCTTTAGGACAATAATCTTCTAAATGATAGCAGTATTCTGTGTTTTTAGCCAAGTAGGGTTACCCAAGTATGTTCACACTGTGAAAATTTAATTGAAACTGTGCACTTTTTATGTTACTATATTTTAATTCAATACCAATATTGTCATGAAATATAAGAAATAAAATATTGAGACTACAAAAGAATTAAAAAGAAATTCTAAAAGATTTATTTCTCATGAATGCAACAATTTTGAAAAAATATAAGGAAAAATTTAACTCTTAGACTTTAGATGGGCTGAATAACATTTATTATATGCTTTTGTGCTATTTGGATATATTACAAAGTATATATTATACTTCAAATTTTTAAAATACCAACTTTAAATATCTTCTGTTTATATACTGAGTCCATTAATTGAGTTAAAATTATAAAAATAGACATATGTTTTAACAATGACTAGATGTAATTGATGCTATTGGTTATCATATAATAAAGCACACACTCACACACACAGAGACACAAACACACACACACTGTCACCTGGTATGTTTGTATTCAAAGTCATTGTGACTGAACCCAGCACTGGAAGAATAGATTTTGTGTCCCCAATGCAGTGTAATTTAATAACTTCCATATGTTTTTTCAAAACCAAGAGAGCTTTGAGAGGTCTGTGTTTTGTTTTCTTTTTTATGTATATTAGCTATGTTTGAACACAAATAGTTACTGACAGCCAGGTAGATTGACAAAGAATATACACATTATCATGTTATTTTCAGGATTTTCTGTTTGCAAATTTTTAGGATATTAGCATTGCAAATGAAAGGTGCAAATTTGCTGAACAATCAAATCTAGATATAACTGAAAATATCAGCATAATATCCTGCTACAATTTGCAGAGTATATAAAACATGACAATCACATTGTCTTATTCTTGTGAAAATTCAGCAACCAAAAATTAAAATTAAAATGTAGTTATAGTATCCAGTTGAGATTTTATAATTTTGTAACAAAAATAAAAATAAAAATAATTCCACACAAAATTACATTTACAATATAGTATAAAGTGTAGAATGTTTCTATTTTATATTAACAGTATTGTGAGTTATTTTTTTCTATTTCTTCTGATGGGCAATAATTCACACAAGAAATAAGAAGAAAGCCTAAAATTATTTTTTAGTCATTTTTTCCCTCAAGTTCACCACAATATAATGGCAAACCTGAACTCTCCTTGCTTTATAAGATGTGAAAAACTAAAAAGCACAGAAATTAAACCTTGACATAAACACACAACACACACTTGAAAAGTGATATATCAACATTATATTTAAAAAGCATTAATATTTACATAATTTTAGCATTTTTTAAGGCACATTGTCCTTTAGTTATAGCTAGAACAAAAATTGAACAATTTTTTCCACGTATAAATTCAGTTACAAACAATTTTACTAAGACTTTCTTCATACTTTATAATTATTGAAATCTTTATATTGTTTTTCAACCAGGGCTTATTTCAAAATAATCTCTATGCCATTTTTCTGCAGTTTACCAATAGCACATTATAAAGCAACATACGCTTCCATAGGAAAAATGTTTAGTATCACTTAATCAACTTAAATCAACTCTATTGCTTTTATCATTTTTATTAGTATCAAGATACAGTTTGTAAACTTTTGTTTGGTTTTTAGAAATAAAATATAATCCTTATGTTTGGTTTATAGAAATAATCTATAATTCTTATGTTGAGTTTTGATATCAAGGACACTCTTGTTTTACACAATGAGATAAATTTCTCATTTTTAATTTTCTGGAATAGTTTGTATATGAGTAATAACATGTCTTCTTTAGTCATGGTACAACAATTACAAATAAAGCCTTGCAGGCCTGCTTGGAATCCTAGAGTTTTCTTCATAGGAAGCTATTTTTATTAAATTGTTTTGTATTTTCAATGGTTGCAGGAATAATTTGGTGTTCTATTTCTCTTTTAATCAGTTTTTATGGCTTATATTTTTAAGAATTATTCCTTCTCATGTAAAGTTTTGAATGTAGAGGCTTAAAGTTTTCAATAACATCCTCTTTAATTTTTGGATAACAGAATTTTCTTTTTGATATCTGATATTATTGCTGCAATTATTCATGGACATACCTTCTCTTTATCATTTTTATTGTCATATCGCTATTTTAGCCAAGTCTTGGTTATGATATCCAAATATGTCTATGGATTTGTTATTTTTTCTGGTAGTCATTATTCCCTAATATATTTTGAAAACAACAGTAGTAAGTATTTATGTATCTAGAATTATTGTATATTCATGAAGAATTTAACGTTTTATAATTATAAATTATCTTCATTAATTATTTGCTCTCTATTATCTCTGTATAACAATTTTATTAAATGTAGATTATATTTAGAAGCCAAATTCTGATACATTTATTTCTGCTAATTCTACTCATGGTAGGTTATTTTTATTTGAAATTTGTCATTTTGAGTTTGAATTCATTTTAGTATGGAAATCACATGTTTCCTTAAGACTTAAGGGTCTGTCCTTTCTCAACAAGTTTGTGTTTCCGTCTTCCAATCACCCGGGCGGATATCATAGTTCAGGATAATATTCCATGTTAATTGATTATATTGGGCTATCAGTTTAAGCCCCAAACACACTTAAGGAAAATCTATGGTTAGAAATTCTCAAAGGAGGCTTTTGGATTCCTAATAAAAATCGGATCAGTCTGCTTTGTGCACATTTTTTTTTTTGCCACTGAGAGATATCTATTTGTCTGTGGTGGCCTGTCTTTAATAAATATGTATACTCTTTATTCAGAAATAAAGGCACTGTCCTAAGTGGAAAACTCATTTTCTATTTTCCAACTAGCTTCCACTTAAGACTTCCTCTCCTGTAATTATAAGATAATGGGAAATAGTTGCCCCTGTGACATTTTAATAAGCAACCTCACTTCAAATCTGCCAGGACTTAACTCTTTTTACTGTTCTTACTTCAGATTTCCTCTTTGTGTCTGGCTTTTGTGATCTTTATTGCTTGATAATTCAGCTACAGAATTAAAAGAATCATCAAATTAATTCAGCATTTCTAGATATTTTGCAAGGGATTTTTGGATTACTCATTTTGCATCCCTGCCAGTGATAGAATTTTGTACTTAAATCCATAAGCCAAAAGAAAAAAAAAAACAGATATTTTGTGATTATCACAATTTGTAAAACTTTATAAACTATCAAGAAAATTGCCTAATACATTGTAAGAACCTAATATATATTAGAGTCCCTTCACTTGGATTTGAAAACTGAGAACTTAAGACTTGCTGAGTTGTTTAATTTCAGTTAGCAAGTATTTAAAATCCATGAGGTTATTTATTTTGGTTACCAAGATTAAGCCATTTTTTACTGCTATTTAATATAGACAATGGTCTTAAGATTTCTTTAGACTTATGATAGATTTATATTCACAAAATGATATAGCTCTCTTAGTAAGATATTTTATTCTAATTTCCATAACATTGTATAGGTCAAAAAGAAATTTATTTCTTTACCTATCACTAGGTGCAGATCTAAGGGTCCTGTAACATAAGACAGATGAATAATAATATGAAAACATACAAATGTATTTACTGTAAATTTTATGTGGCAAAGGAGCCTTCAACAGGAAATGAAGACCCAAAGAAACAGATTAATTTGTGTATTATTATGTATGGTTTTGATGAAAAGTGGGCAGGCATGAAGAAATATTACTGGAGAAAAGAGTACAATATACTAGTAATACTACTAATAAACCAGGGGAAATAGCAAAGTCTGTTTATTCAGAATGTCCTTGAGTCTCTGTGTCTTTGGCCCCTTTCTACTGGGCATATATAGTGAACCCTGAATGACAATCTTATGATTTGGTTCAGGGGAAAAGGGCAGGAGGCCAGAGAATGATCTTCCTTAGATTTTTTTAACCTGTATCAGGGGAGAACAGAGGAAGGTAAGAGTGACTTCCTTGCATCTGCTGTTTTCTCAAACAGATGCCACATTTTGGTATGGCATGCCCTGCCCCCTATCCATTGTATATTTTTGTGATTCTCTTTTCTTACATTTTAACTCTTTGGCATAGTTACCATGTGATTGAATGTGCAAAGAAGAGGTCTTGATAGACATTATCCTCCCTGAGTGAATTATGTATGTGTACGCTTTTGATATATTTTAAGTTTTCTTTTTTTCTAAAAAGTATTGTATAATTAATAGCCGTAACGAATGGACTTCATGAAATTTTTAATTGGTAATAGTCGTAAAATAATTGAGTTTGATCTTTTGAGAGTATCAGTTAATGTATTGCAAGAATGCATGACCAATATATTCAAATGCATTTTTGTCAGTAATCCTTAAAAGCCTTTTGGTGCTAATATGTTAGTGCAAGAAAATGTGTAAACCTTTTCATTACATAATGAGTTACATGAAGTTTTAAATTTAATTAATAGTTAACCTAATTCAGATAAATTTAACCCAAAATTTCTGAGCAATTTGTAGCAGGTAGCTTTGGGGACCCTCTGCTAACTAACTGGGTAACTTTTATATTTGTTTACAGTTTCACATATGTTATACAGTAGAATTTTCAACTAGGCTGCTAATCAGTTTCAGACCATGTGTTGGATACTTGGATCCTAGTGAAATGACAATAAATTTTGAATACTCCTAGAACTTTGAAGCCAATTAACAAGATTCCTTGATATGGGTATATTGTTCCATCTCAATTTAGAATGATATTTGATCAAGGTTTTTCTCTACTTTGCTACTCTATAATCCTTTCAGAAATATGACAGAAACAAGTTAATTCATATTTTACTAAAATCTCTCTTTCAGACATCTTCCTTTCACATCCATAAGCCAATATTAGGAACAATATTGACATATGATTAACAAAGAGAAAAGTTATGATATAGATCATAAAATCTATCTGTATAAATGCTATAGGCCACACATAATGTCAACTGTTATCAAAGGAAAAAATATATAACCTGGATAAAACAAACATAGTAAAATCAATTCCAATGTGATAATTTTTTTGTTCCACAGCATACGATTTTACAAGTGTAGACTGCACCGTAGAAGGAAAAAATGCCATATGTACTATGCTTATCTGAGAGATCAACTACAGAAGTAAGTTCTTAATTACTGAAGAAGTATAATCACCAGATGGGTTCTTCCTGCCTGAACAGACAAAACCAATTCACTATGACCATGGCATTGCAATAAAGAAAGAGTTTAATTGATGTGAGTTTGGCCCATGAGAAAGAACTGGAGTTATTGCTCAGATCAATCTCCCTGAAGGCTCAGAGGTTAAGGGTTTTCAACTAGAGTTTGGTAGACAAATGGCTAGGGAATTAGTCCTGCTGATCCATTGGGGATGCCATCACAGGTGTGTGATGGGGTGTCACGAGACTGGTTGAGTTACGAATCACAAGTCCAGTTGGAGTTAGTCAATTGTCACAAATGCAAAAGTCTGAAAAGATATCTCGTAAAGGCAATCTTAGGTTCTACAGTAGTGATATTATCTACTGGAGTAGTTGGGGAAGTTACAAATCTGGTGATCTCCAGAAAAATGGCTGATTATCTTATCATGTAACTATGCCTACATCTTAGCAGAATTTAGGCCCATTTCATAATCCTGACTTTGTGGACTTTCATGAGTTTTACAAAGGCAGTTTAGTTTTGGGAAGGGCTAATATAAACCTGGCATCAAGGTTAAAGTATTAACTAAATTTCTCCACAAGTTAATTTGGCCTGTGCCGAGGATGACAAAGGACAACTTGGAAGTTAGAAGCAAGATGGGCCAACTACATCAGAGTTCTCTTACTGTCATAGTTTTGCAAAGGTGGTTTCAGAAGTTGTAGTTTATAACTTTAAGCAAAAGAAGCCAGAGACAAAATTTAATAAAAAATAAATAGAGAATGAGAAAGAAAGAGAAAGAAGGGGGACCTGATAACACAATGCACCAAACTCTCAACAACTAGTTTACGTGAAATATACAGAGATACTCACTGGTGTTCATGAAGCTACTCTGTGTTTCTGAAACTTTCAAAGTATATTATTCAGAAAATAAAGTTTACAAACATTAAAATAAAAAATCTAAACAATTGTTTCAGAATGCCTTTAGGAGTAAGGAAACTATGAAAAATGATTATCACAAAATTCAGGGTAGTGGTTCATCTGGGAAGAGAGATAAAACTGTTGTCAAAGAAGGGCACACAGGGAACTTATGAGTGTTGATGTTATTTAATTTCTTGACCTAGTGTTGGTGTTTGCATGACTGTTCATTAAACTGTTCATTAACTCTTTAAAGAACTGAAACAAAAATAAAACTTATTTGAGACCCGAACATACGGTTTATTTAAAAACGTGAATAGGCTTCCCTTGCATAACAACAAAAACAGCAAAATTCATATTGACTCATAGAAATAAGACCTTGTTCTATTCTTTAAATAAAGTGCAATTGACTGACCTGAGTCAAAACTAGGGGAGGAAAGGATTAAGATATACCAACTGATGGAAATAATAAAGAAAAAGATTCAAATTCTAAAATTAGATAAAATAAAATATATGTTAAAAAATTAAATACAACAATTTAAAAGACAATTCTCTAAGATGATGTAGCAGTTATGAATTTGTGTGAATACTACAACAGAAGATTCACATTATAAAGCTGAAATTACAAGAGAAGAGCATTTATTAAAAACAGCAAAAAGGATGCAATTCTTAGCTGTAAATTTAAGAAATGTGCAAAACCCAAATGAAGAAAATTTTAAAATGATCCTAACAGATGCAACATTACACTTGAGAAAAAAAGGAATGCATCTCTTGTTTTTGACTAATTCTAAACTTACAAAAAAGAGCATAAGTTTTTCTAATTTGATTTCTAAATCTAACATTATCCTAAAAACAGTATCAGCAATGTATTTTACTAAAGCCAGATTAATTGAAACTTAAATTGCAAATTAAAAAATAAACTTTTGAAAATAGTAAAATAAAAAACATAGATTTCCAAAGGGATGTTTAGTCCTATTAATATTAAGTCATAGTAAAGAACTAGTATAATTAAAGCAGCAATATATTGGTACATGCATACATAGAAATATCAGTAGAATCTAATTGAAAATAATAGAATTAATCTAGTCCATAAGGAAGTTTTGCATATGATAAATGTGGCATTTTGCATCAATAGGAAAAAACAGACTTTTACAAATACAGTTTCAGAAAATGGAAAGCCATATGGGAAAAAATGGATAAAATTGGATTGTACACAAGAAAATTTACAAACAGATGAAAAGTCTAAATGTTAAGAATAAAGTCATACAAACGTTTGGTAAAAAAACTAGGACTAATTACTCTATAAATTAAGTAGGAAAATAGGTGTTATAAATACAATTTGAAACCATATGCAACAAAAGATTGATACTCTTAGCTTGATTAAAAATAATGATTGAAATAGTTGCATGGTGAAAATATCTTTATGTATATCTGAGAGAAAACATTTATAAGAGATACTATAAAAAGGGCCATATGCCTAATATATAATCAACTTTTAAAATGAGGAAACAATTTAAAGTAAAAATTTGGGGGAAAATGAACATGAACAAAAGACATAAACAGTAAACTTGTTTAAAAATATCTGTGAAAATGACCTGGTGAAAAATTATTCATCTTTACTAATAATGGGAGAATTTCAAATTCAACTCATGTAAGAGAATTTGATATATAACAAACTAAAATCACGCAGGCATTTATTTGTTAATTGAAGAATCCCCTTTCTAAGTATTTACCCCTAAGCTATACTTTCAACTATACGAAAGTACATATACATAAGTTATCCATGGCAATTGATATTTTTAATGGAAAAATACTGAAAGTATTCTAATTGCCCATACATAAGAAACTGCTTGAAAAACTCTGGTTTGACCATATAATTAAGCACTATGACTTATATATAATGTTATTTTTGCGAAGATTTAAAAAATAAGAAAGATAGCATTTACTTTGCAAAAAGACTCAGGAAGGATAAGGAAGAAATTAATGAATGTGGTTAGCTACAGGGTCTACATAAAACTAGAGTATAAAAGATAAGATAATATTATATTATTAGCATAATTTTGCATACTATTGAGTTTTGGCAAGATATTAATGTTTTATATATTCAAAAAATAAGATTAAATCAACAAATATGTGGGAAAAACTAATATTGGATTCAAGTTTACTTCAAATGATTAATTATAACCACATTCAAGGAAAAAAAGTGTTACAAGAACTCTTGAAAACCTTAATTTCATTATATATTGTCATTTAAAAGTAAAAATAAATGCAAACTAATCTAAAACTCTTAAAGTTTGGAAGTTTTTTTTTCATAGGTAATAGTGTTGCCATTCTGAAGCTCTTTTATTTGGTTTGTACAATTAAGCTAATTAAGTAAATATTGAGAAGATGTTGGTAGTCAGGGCCCTCCCTATTGGAGAAAGGAGGTACAACACAGAATTGGGAAATCCACAAAAAAAAAAAAAGAAAAAGAAAAGAAAAAGAAACGGTTGCACTGAATTAGAAATATTCCCATATATTGGACTGAGCTAATGATTTATTTTTTCTGCTCTCTGCTTGCTTAAGGGACCCAGGAACTCTGCTATTTAAGTAGCAATAACCGCAGCTGGAACAGAGATATTGGTTTACAAATATCATTCATCAGTAAAGTAAACCTGAGTTTCCTTGGTCTTAGATAAATTTGTGATCCCAGGGCTGAGGTTTTTTATATATATATACAATATGACCCTCAAAATTCTTGAGCCAGAAAGTAAGGAAACACTAGAAAAGAATTTAGGGTCATGTAAAAGGAATATGGGAGTCAAGGGGAAGGGGCTACTACTGTCCAACTAGGCATGATTTGCACTTCAAATCATGAATAATGGTAGCAATGGTTTATAAGCCATTGAATAAATTAGTAATCTGTCAAACTATACTTATATATTTGTGATAGGTCAATGATAAATTGAAATAAATAGATGGATTGGTAAAAGAGAAGGCAAAAAATTTATCTTTAACAATGGAATGCAGTATAATGAATAGAGAAGAAATAATAGATTTAGAAAATCATTTTTCAAACACCAGAGTAATAAATGATTCAGGTAAGATTTATCAATGGAAACAATGATCACTGGATAAATGAAAAATTGAATGTAAATAAATATCAAAAATTACCTCACACATTATTTAAAAAAGGAGAAATGCTTATTTTACCAAGGAAAAATCTGGTGGGTATCAAAATAACCAGAGGGTAAAATTTCACCCACAGTAGTGAAACTAAGAATAATAAAATCACAGATATTTATTCTGTCAAAAATATGTAAGCTGAATATAATCATGAATTAATATTAGACAATTCAAACTGAGATTCATTTTACAAACAACTGACCTGTACTCTTCAAAATACGTTAGTATCTTCCACATTCTTAAAAATCATAATAAAAATATATCAGTATCATAAAAGAAAAAGAAAGAGAAGAATTAGTTCAAGTTAAAGGAAATTGAAGAGACAAGAAAACAAAATGAATTTTGTGATGGTAGATTGAATCAAGAATGGTGATAGATTTCTATCAAGACCATCTATTCTTTTTGCTTTTTTTTTTTTTATACTTTAAGTTCTAGGGTACATGTGCACAACGTGCAGGTTTGTTACATATGGATGCATGTGCCATGTTGGTGTATTGCACCCATTAACACATCGTTTACTTTATGTATATCTCCAAATGCTATCCTTCCCTTCTACCCCCTCCCCCCTCCCCACAATAAGTCCCGGTGTGTGATGATCCCCTTCCAGAGTCCAAGTGATCTCATTGTTCAATTCCCACCTATGAGTGAGAACATGCGGTGTTTGGTTTTCTGTTCTTGTGATAGTTTGCTGAGAATGATGATTTCCAACTGCATCCGTGTCACTACAAAGGACACAAACTCATCCTTTTTTATGGCTGCATAGTATTCCATGGTGTATATGTGCCACATTTTCTTAATCCAATCTGTCACTGATGGACATTTGGGTTGATTCCAAGTCTTTGTTATTATGAATAATGCCGCAATAAACATACGTGTGCATGTGTCTTTATAGCAGCATGACTTATCATCTTTTGGGTATATCCCTAGTAATGGGATGGCAGGGTCAAATGGTATTTCTAGTTCTAGATCCTTGAGGAATCGCCACATTGTTTTCCACAATGGTTGAACTAGTTTACAGTCCCACCAACAGTGTAAAAGTGTTCCTATTTCTCCACTTCCTCTCCAGCACCTGTTGTTTCCTGTTTTTTTAATGATTGCCATTCTAACTGGTGTGAGATGGTATCTCATTGTGGTTTTGATTTGCATTTCTCTGATGGTGAGTGATGATGAGCATTTTTTCATGTGTCTGTTGGTTGTATTAATGTCTTCTTTTGAGAAGTGTCTCTTCATATCCTTTGCCCACTTTTTGATGGAGTTGTTTGTTTTTCTCTTGTAAATTTGATTGTGTTCTTTGTAGGTTCTGGATATTAGCCCTTTGTCAGATGAGTAGATTGCAAAAATTTTCTTCCATTCTGGAGGTTGCCTGTTCACTCTGATGGTAGTTTCTTTTGCTGTGCAGAAGCTCTTTAGTTTAATTAGATCCCATTTGTCAAGTTTGGCTTTTGTTGCAATTACTTTTGGTGTTTTAGACATGAAGTCCTTGCCCATGCGTATGTCCTGAATGGCATTTTCTAGGTTTTCTTCTAGGGTTTTTATGGTTTTAGATCTAACATTTAAGTCTCTAATCCATCTTGAATTAATTTTCATATAAGGAGTAAGGAAAGGAACTAGTTTCAGCTTTCTACTTATGGCTAGCCAATTTTCCCAGCACCATTTATTAAATAGGGAATCCTTTCCCCATTTCTTGTTTTTGTCAGGTTTGTCAAAGATCAGATGGCTGTAGATGTGTGGTATTATTTCTGAGGACTCTGTTCTGTTCCATTGGTCTATATCTCTGTTTTGGTACCAGTACCATGCAGTTTTGGTTACTGTAGACTTGAAGTATAGTTTGAAGTCAGGTAGCGTGATGACTCCAGCTTTGTTCTTTTGACTTAGGATTGTCTTGGCAATGTGGGCTCTTTTTTGCTTCCATATGAACTTTAAAGCAGTTTTTTTACAATTCTGTGAAGAAAGTCATTGATAGCTTAATGGGGATGGCATTGAATTTATAAATTACCTTAGGCAGTATGGCCACTTTCATGATATTGATTCTTCCTATCTATGAGCATGGTATGTTCTTCCATTTGTTTGTGAACCCTTTTATTTCACTGAGCAGTGGTTTGTAGTTCTCCTTGAAGAGGTCCTTTACATCCCTTGTAAGTTGGATTTCTAGGTATTTTATTCTCTTTGAAGCTA
Source organism: Chlorocebus sabaeus (assembly GCF_047675955.1). Classification (NCBI taxonomy): domain Eukaryota; kingdom Metazoa; phylum Chordata; class Mammalia; order Primates; family Cercopithecidae; genus Chlorocebus; species Chlorocebus sabaeus. Next base: position 17,103,121 of record NC_132927.1, on the reverse strand, counting down.
TTGTGAATGGGAGTTCATTCATGATTTGGCTCTCTGTTTGTCTGTTACTGGTGTTTAAGAATGCTTGTGATTTTTGCACATTGATTTTGTATCCTGAAACTTTGCTGAAGTTGCTTATCAGCTTAAGGAGATTTTGGGCTGAGATGACAGGGTTTTCTAAATATACAATCATGTCATCTGCAAACAGGGACAATTTGACTTCTTCTTTTCCTAACTGAATACTCTTTATTTCTTTCTCTTGCCTGATTGCCCCAGCCAGAACTTCCAACACTATGTCGAATAGGAGTGGTGAGAGAGGGCATCCCTGTCTTGTGCCAGTTTTCAAAGGAAATGCTTCCAGTTTTTGCCCATTCAGTATGATATTGGCTGTGGGTTTGTCATAAATAGCTCTATTATTTTGAAATACGTTCCGTCAAAACCAAATTTATTGAGCGTTTTTAGCATGAAGGGCTGTTGAATTTTGTCAAAGGCCTTTTCTGCACCTATTGAGATAATCATGTGGTTTTTGTCTTTGGTTCTGTTTATATGCTGGATTACGTTTATTGATTTGTGTATGTTGAAGCAGCCTTGCATCCCAGGGATGAAGCTTACTTGATCATGGTGGATAAGCTTTTTGATGTGCTGCTGGATTCGGTTTGCCAGTATTTCATTGAGGATTTTTGCATCGATGTTCATCAGGGATATTGGTCTAAAATTCTCTTTTTTGTTGTATCTCTGTCAGGCTTTCGTATAAGGATGATATTGGCCTCATTAAATGAGTTAGGGAAGAGTCCCTCTTTTTCTATTGATGGGAATAATTTCAGAAGGAATGGTACCAGCTCCTCCTTGTACTTCTGGTAGAACTCGGCTGTGAATCCGTCTGGTCCTGGACTTTTTTTGGTTGGTAGGCTATTAATTATTGCCTCAATTTCAGAGCCTGCTATTGGTCTATTCAGGGATTCAGCTTCTTCCTGGTTTAGTCTTGGGAGAGTGTAAATGTCCAGGAAATTATCCATTTCTTCTAGGTTTTCTAGTTTATTTGTGTAGAGGTGTTTATAGTATTATCTGATGGTAGTTTGTATTTCTGTGGGGTCGGTGGTGATATCCCCTTTATCATTTTTTATTGCATCTATTTGATTCTTCTCTTCTTTCTTTTTTATTAGTCTTACTAGCTATCAATTTTGTTGATCTTTTCAAAAAACCAACTCTTGGATTCATTGCTTTTTTGGAGGGTTTTTTGTGAGTTGCTCTTCTCGAGGAGTATCTTTGTGGCATTCTTTGTATTTCCTGAATTTGAATGTTGGCCTGCCTTACTAGGTTGGGGAAGTTCTCCTGGATGATATCCTGCAGAGTGTTTTCCAACTTGGTTCCATTTTCCCTGTCACTTTCAGGCACACCAATCAGACATAGATTTGGTCTTTTCACATAATCCCATACTTCTTGGAGGCTTTGTTCATTTCTTTTTACTCTTTTTTCTCTACACTTCTCTTCTCACTTCATTTCATTCATTTGATCTTCAGTTGCTGATACTTTTTCTTCCAGTTGATCGAGTCAGTTACTGAAGTTGTGCATTTGTCACATAGTTCTCATGTTATGGTTTTCATCTCTATCAGTTCTTTTAAGGTCTTTTTTGCATTGATTATTCTAGTTATTCATTCATCCATTCTTTTTTCAAGGTTTTTAGTTTCTTTGCACTGGTTACGTAGTTCCTCCTTTAGCTCTGAAAAGTTTGCTCGACTGAAGACTTCTTCTCTCAGCTCATCAAAGTCATTCTCCATCTAGTTTTGTTCCATTGCTGGCGATGAGCTGTGTTCTTTGGAGGGGGAGATGTGCTCTGATTTTTTTAATTTCCAGCTTTTCTGCCCTGCTTTTTCCCCACCTTTGTGGTTTTTATCTGCCTTTGGTCTTTGATGATGGTGACGTACTGATGGGGTTGAGGTGTGGGTGTCCTTTCTGTTTGTTAGTTTTCCTTCTAACACTCAGCACCCTCAGCCGTAGGACTGTTGGAGATTGCTTGAGGTCCACTCCAGACCCTATTTGCCTGGGTATCAGCAGCAGAGGCTGCAGAAGATAGAATATTGCTGAACAGCAAGTGCTGCTGTCTGATTCTTGCTTTGGAAGCTTCATCTCTGGGGTGTACCCCACCGTGTGAGGTGTGACGTGTCGGTCTGCATCTAGCGGGGGATGTCTCCCAGTTAGGCTACTTAGAGGCAAAGGACCCACTTGAGCAGGCAGTCTGTCTGTTCTCAGATCTCATCCTCTGTGCTGGGGAGATCCATGGCTCTCTTCAAAGTTGTCAGTCAGGGGCATTTACCTCTGCTGAGATTTCTGCTGCTTTTGTTTAGCTATGCCCTGTCCCCAGAGGAGGAGTCTACAGAGGCAGGCCAGCCTCTTTGAGCTGTGGTGGGCTTCACTCAATTCGAGTTTCCTGGTGGCTTTGTTTACCTACTTAAGCCTCAGCAATGGTGGGCGCCCCTCCCCCAGTGTCACTGCCGACTTGCAGATAGATCTCAGACTGCTGTGCTAGCAATGAGGGAGCCTCCGTGGGCATGGGACCCTCTGGGCCAGGTGTGGGATATAATCTCCTGGTGTGCCATTTGCTAAGATCCTTGGTAAAGCACAGTATTAGGGTTGGAGTTACCCAATTTTCCAGGTGTTGTGTGTCTCACTTTCCTTTGGCTAGGAAAAGGAATTCCCTTCCCCCTTGCACTTCCTAGGTGAGGCAATGCCTCACCCTGCTTCAGCTCTCGCTGGTCAGGGTGCACCCGCGGACCAGCACCAACTGTCTGACACGCCCCAGTGAAATGAACCCGGTACCTCAGTTGAAAATGCAGAAACCACCCATTTTCTGTGTCGCTCACGCTGGGCTCTGGAAGCTGGAGCTCTTCCTATTCGGCCATCTTCCTATTCGTTCCATTCTTAAGACAGTGAACAAAATTTGATTATGGACTTTGTACTAAATAATAATAGTGTGTCATTTTCAAGTGTCCCTAATTTGATCATCTGGCTGCTATATAAACAAACATCCTTACTATTAAAATATTTATTCTAAAGCATTTGGGGATAAAGAAGGAAAATGTTAACTTGTTTGAATCTGGATGCAGGATATATGAGTCATCTTTGCACTTTTCTTGAAACTCTCCTATGAATTTGAAGTTATTTAAAATATGAACTGAAAAAGATCTAGGCTGAAAATCAGAAACACAGAGTGGGATTTTTCTGCTCACTACTGATGCTGAGGAGAAAAATACCCATCACCTCTTTTGGAGGAGACACGTTTTAATTTTTGAGGAGAATAGCAAACACTTTTTAAAAGGTAGTTTTCTTCCTAACTGTTGCCTAGTATATGCTATAAATAATAGAGTAGACTGAAAAAAAAAATGCTAATCTTAAATCAGATCAATTGAATACAAAGCGGTACATCTAACATTATAACTGCTTATACTGTTTTATTTAAGCCTTATTTGTCTGAAGATGTTTTTAAATGTCAATTTTTATGCAACATTTTAAATAAAATACTTTCCAAATTATAACTTCTAAAATCTCAGAATCAGTATTCATAATGTTTCTTATATTTGCAAAACATGTTTTTATATTAAGGCTGAACAGAAGAAATCTTGAAGCAATTGTGGTCTATTGATTTAACAGGAAATTTAGTGAGAGTTCACAGTGTGCTCACTAGACGATTCTTCTGATCAGTGAGTGAATCATGACTAAGTAAATGAGGTATAAATGTAGACAATCAAGTGAAGAGGTAAAGCTCTCTCAGTATATGCAAAGCCCATATCTAAGGTATATTGAATAAATTCTGATAGTGACTGCTTATGAAAAGTATTCATTTCTTTCTCTTAAAAACAAAATTCTACTTCAATGAAATAAAAATATACCAGGTAACAAACAAGAAGTTTGTAACATAATTTAATTCAAGGCTACAATTTCAATCATGATTATAGTTAAAAACACAACCAGAATAATAGTATATATATGACATTCGATTGTAAGCAGAGAAACTAATTTTCACCTCTGCTTCCAACATACTTGAACCTTTAAAATGAGTATGCTCACTGCCACTCTGAGGAGGTGCTAGACAGTTGAGTTGTCATACTTTAGGCAAGCAGGCCAGCCCCATATCCTTTGGACATTCCAGATATCAGCACTGGATATAAGAGCAGATGAGATAGGCTGGGAGACCAGTGAGAAGATGACCACAATTACTGGTAAATGATGAATGAATACATATGCTATCTGTTCTGAAGTACCAGCAGTAGGAAAGATTTCCTAGCCAGAGTTGCATGCACTAACGGAGCCATTGGAACTGAAGGAAACATGTGAGCTTAAGTATTAGATGTCTCCTCAACAGGGATCAATATATATTTACAAGCAGGGGCCTCCTCAATCATTTTGGTTTCAGATTTCTCATTCTTAGAATCTACACAAATAATTTACCAGTATCAGACTACTGGGATCAGATTCACCAAGTTACCTATTAAAATTCAAATTCCTGGTTCCCTCCCCAAATATGGACTTCAAATATTTATAGTGGAGTCCTAAATTCTGCAATGTTTAAAAGCACCCCTGGTGACACATACTACTAAATTTGGAAACTACTCTGCTATGTTCTACTGCACAAAGGATTCTTTCCTGGAGAGCTTATTTGTGGTGACTCCTAAGAGAGGCTAAACTCTCTCAAAAACTGAGGCATAGATACCTCCTAGAAAACAAATGGCTACTTCATTCTGAATTAGAATAAAAATAATGTAAAATAGTGCAGTGTCAATAAATATTATAAACTTCAGGAATAAGAGTTTGAAAGCAAATAACCCAGCAGCAGTAAGAAATGGAAGAACAAGAACATGCCTATTTAGTAGAGTACTTCCTTACGTTCAACTTTCTAACTACAAGGACATGGAAACGATAGTGTAATTCTAAAACTAATTGTGTATGCTAGTAGTAGCTTAAGAAAAATATATCATTTCACGAAATTGCTTACCTTCAGGTTGCCTTTTCCAACTTTTTAAATTGACACTTACAGTATGCTAAACTAATTGTGAGGCACAATTAAAGACTCCAGATGTGACTGTGATTTAGCTTGATGAAAAATTGTGAGACATTGATCATTGATGCTAATTTCTTACATTCTGCTCAAATCTTGGCAGTAACATGAGTAAATCCCACACAATATTACTGAACCACATTGATTTTTGTTCTTACTTTATTCAAATATCCCACACATTTAAAATTAATAGATTTCTTCAGGTAACAACAAATAGAGGAATATATCAATATATATGTGGTTTGTCTGAACAAGAGCCATATACCTAGAATAATTAGTAATAGCAACTGATTTATCCATCTTTTTATAACTTAGGAACAATGTACATGATAATATTTTGTGTATTTGTGTGTGTGTCCAGTTTGCTATTGTTGTAAAGTAACCTAAGATAAGCATTACAAGTGAATGAGGATTCCCACAAATTGATATTTGAATATGAGAAATGTTCTTAATCTTTGAAGTAAATTATAAATATCTCAAATTATGTTTTGCATCATGGATTCTCAATCTATTTTTTTCTGTAACTAGAACATTGAGCATCATACACATTTCACAATCAATCCAATGGAGAATGAGGCAGGCGGCAGGGATATATTGACTTAGCCAGATTTGAGTTAAAGGTACTCCACTTACTAGCTCTGAAATCTTTGACACCAGGTATCTCCAGGTCTGTGTTTTCATCTATTAGTAAAACTATTAGTATCCACAGGGTGTTCATGATCACTAAAGTTTACAATGTACATTAACTGTTATTCTGAGATTTCTATGTTTAACAACCAGTCAATTCTTACAAAGATGATAAGATAGATAATAATAGAAAAATAAAGGCAGCCAATAATAGAAAAATAGAAGTATATTGGATTTGAATTTATTTGTAGACAAATCAGAGAACCCAAGAGGAAAAAGTCAATTTGGGAGGATGACCTAGCCATGGTAAACCTTAAGACAAGCTGAAAGGGAAGTCAACCAATCAGAGAATGTATTATAACTATATATCCAGATGAGAAAAAGTCAATAAGGATTTGTCTTAATATTTTAAGATATTTTGGTACATGTACACCATGGAATACTATGCAGCCCTATAAAAGAACAAGATTGTGTCCTCTGCAGGAACATGGATGTATCTGGAGGCCATTATTTTTAGCAAACTAATACAGGAACAGAAAACCAAATACTACATGTTCTCACTTATTATATATGAGAGCTAAATTATGAGAACACATGGACACAAAGGGAGAACAACAGACACTGGGGCCTACTTGAGGGTGGGTTGGGGAAGGAGAGGATCAGGAAAAACAACTATTGAGTACTAGACTTAGTACCTGAGTGATGAAATAACCTTGACAACAAACCCCCCTGACACGGGTTTACCCGTGTAACAAACCTGCACATGTACTACTGAAACCAAAATAAAAGTTTTTCTTTTTAAGAAACGATCTCTATGTTCATGCTTGTTATTATCACAATGTCTAAAAGTTGGTGCATAAAAATTCTTAAATTGATTTTAAAAGGATAGAGGCATTAAAAAATAGTTTTGGTGTAATTGCTGATGACACATATAGAAATCTTAGTGATTAATGAGGTTATAGTCAGATACAAAAATTTGTGGTAATTTTGATTACACACTAGCAGACAAGATATTTTCATATTGAAAATAATTATATGATAGCATCATATGCATTGCTCTATGGCAATGTAGAATTAGAGTTACAAAGAATATTCAATATGTCTTTTGACAAATTTTAAATGAGGTATTTGAAACAGAGGTGTTAGGATCCCAACTTCCAGTGAAAGATTTTGGGTATCTTTAAAATGTAATTATTCATTTTTAGAGTCCTTTAAAATCAGAAAATGTGAGATATTCATTTACACTTTGTGTTTTAACACATAACCCCCCTAATTTTCATTGTTTAAAATATGACTTTTTTCCTTAGTCTATTAAAATCCAATCTGCATTGTTGGGTAGGAGTTTCACAGAGACATGCAGAAATACAGGCTGATGAAGGGTCTGCCATCTTCAACAAGTACCTTTCAAGGTTTCCCTGTTGGCAATTAATGACATTATCATGTCCACAGCCTCATGGAGCTTACCAATGCTGTACATTTCACTCTGGCTTCCCCATCAGCATCTGTATCATTGCCTCAGAGCTTTCTTTGACAATATGAATCCACCCTTCCTGCAAGAAGCAGGCTGGAAGTATTGCCCAGTAATGCATATCTTCAGTAACAGTGCTCAACCAGTAATTGATGAGAGCAGGTAACTAAGCACCCAATTTATTTCGTCCCTTTTTGCAGATAACTGGAAGTGCATGTCCCACAGTGACACTTCAGTTCCATAAAAGTGTTAATCTTCAGTTACTTATTATGTTAATTTGCTTGATAAAATGCGCTTTATTGTCTGTCTTCCTTTCCTGAGTCTATGAGAATGAAGAAAAAAACTGACAAGTTGCATATTCAGTTGTTAATAAGGATCCCTGTATAGACAATGTGGCTTATGTGGGATTTGGAGGTTATATGGGAAAGTGTTTGTAGGTAAAATGACTAGAAAAAAATATCAAAATTAAGCATGCACATGATCACAATAAATGTATGTGAAGAAATTAAGTAAACTATAACTTAAAATTACTCAGATAAATCTAATATATAATACAGTAAAATTGCTACATTACATCCATTTCATTTGGTTATATAGAAGTTAACCATGTTGTAATCATGTTTGTAAGAATGTACACACACACACAAACACATCTTATTACAATATCTGTAAAATCTAGGTGAAAAACATGGTCTTAACTCTCTAATCTTAGCATTTAATGTATATAAAATATCTGAAGTTTGTCTTGGAGGGAAGGCTTTTATAATCAATCTAGAAGCATGCAGAGCAAATTAACTTTACTTTAACTGTCCAAAATAATATTTATATGGGCATACCTAGTCCAAGAAGTTATATCACTTTTAAGCGATAAGTAAAGTCAGTAACAAATAATTCCAAATGTACATAATAAAAGCAAATAAAAATATTTTAAATATACTTCCTAAAAGCAATCATTTATATAAGGAATGAGTTTGATGAAATCAGGAGTTTTAGGAATCTGCTGTTATTATATATTCATAATACTTAAAATCAGGTAAATTGACAACTTGTTTTTTGAATTCATTTAACAATAATTTGGAAAACAAAACAAGTACATTACCGTGGACAAAAGATTTACTATTCTTATTTTACCAACAGAATCCAACACATATCTATGGCTTACTCCATTATTTACACATTTCACAAAACAAAATAAATAATCAATTTCTTTATGACATATGACCATTTGTGTAAATGTATAATATAAAAATAAATCATTGTCGCCTGTGCATCTGTTCATATTTTGTTTTTTTAAAAAAATATATTCTTAAAGGAGCAGTTATAATTTTGAGATTTTTTAAAAGTGTTCATGTATACATCTATTTTTTATATTTTTAAACTACTTTTCTCTCTTAAAATTCTTTTAAACTTTTTTATATTTTCTGTACTTTTTCTTATTAATTTATATAGTCATCTTTCTTACTAAACTCTGAACTTTTTGAGGATGCTCACTATACCTTAGTCTAAATAGAATAGATGAATTAAATATGTCTCTGCGGTTCAGAAAAGTGGAATTGTCATTAGAGAAGTTCACACTACACAGTGCTTCATTCATCATTCATTCATTCATTTATAAACTTGTGTTAAGCACTAACCACAGGCTAACCCCCTGTGCTAAGAGCTAAAAATATAAATATAAAATATGGAGCATAAGTTCTATTACAAAATCCAATAAAGTCTTTAAATAGTATTGAGCAATGGAAAGATGCGTTTATTTGCGTTTATATAGAACAATTTGGGAGCAGTGAGTAATAGGATCTGAGAGTAAAAAAATAAAGATGAATAAGCAATGCATATTATAACATTCGAGATAAGGGAATTTGAGTTCCTAATGCTGTGTACATTTGACACAAACATTATGAAGTTTTGCTATTGTAGCTGGTCCACAGACAGCACCCCTAATGAATGAGACCTTTTACTATTCACGCCTAGTGTCATCTCCCCTGACATTTAATCTGAGCTTGCCCTTTGATTCTTTGATCAATAAAGTGCAGCTGAAGTGACTCTGTAATTTCTGAAAAATAGTCCTTAGAAGAACTAAAGTTTCTACTTTCATCTTTTAAAACACTTCCTCTTAAAAACCAGTCATCAAGCTGTTAGACATCTGAGTCACATAAAAAGGCTACATTAAGAAAAAGTGTTGCTTTCACCAACATCCATGGAAGGACTACAAGCCAACAGACAGCATTAATTAGAATCAAATAGGTGAAATGTCTTGAACATTCCAGCCCAGTAGAGATTACAGATAGTAGCAGCACAAGACGACAATGACATGGAGCAAAACAACCATCCAGTTGAGCCCCAATCAACAAACAGAATAATGAGAAATAATAAAATGATTGTTATTTAATCCAGTAAGTTTTAGAATGAATTTGTCATACAGTATAGACAGTCTAAATAGGTATTGGAAACAGAAGTAGGTTGTTGCTGTGACAAAAAGCTAAAACATGTGACATCAGCTTTGGAACCAGCTTTCAGGTACAAGCTGGAAGGATATTGAGGAGGATATTAGTAAAGGATGAAAGGGAAAATAAGAAACTGTTATTAGAGGCTAGAGAAAAAATTAGATTGTGTTATGAGTTTTTGACAGCCGTAGTCACTGCAAAACACAAAAAAATTAAAAAAACGTATCATTGAATTTGTAGGTCTGACTAATAATATTTCCTGCCTTTAAGAGAGAACTCCTAGAGAGCCTCTTTGAAATTTGGAAATAATATATACAGTTGACCCTTGAACCACACAGGTTTAAACTACATTTATATAGTGTTTTTTTTCTCTCTCTGCTACTCCTGAGACAGTAAAACCAACCTCTCCTTTCCTTCTCCCCCTCAGGCTATTCAAAGTGAACAGAATAAAGTTGAAACCTTTATGATATTCCACTTTCAATTAATCATTAGTAAATATATTTTCTCTTATGATTTTCCTAATAACATTTTATTTTCTCTAGCTTACTTTATTATAATACAGTATGTGTGTCTATAAATATATATAATTAAATATATAAATAAATTTTATATTTATAATTTGTGTATGTTTATATATAAACATATAGAGATGCACACATATAATACATGCAAGCTAAAAAAGTTGAGTTTATGAAAATAGAGAATACGGCCAGATGTGGTGGCTCACCCCTGTAATCCCAGCACCTTGGGAAGTCAAGGCAGGCCCATCACCTAAGGTCAGGAGTTTGAGACCAGCCTGGCCAACATGGTGAAACCCCATCTCTACTAAAAATAAAAAAAAAAGTCGGGTGTGGTGGCAGGCGCCTGTAATCCCAGTTACTCAGGAGGCTGAGGCAGGAGAATCCCTTGAACCTGGGAGACGGAGGTTGCAGTGAGCCGAGATCACTCCAGTGCACTCCAGCCTGGGTGATAGAGCGAGACTCTGTCTCAGAAAAAAAAAAAAAAAAAGACAATGGAGAGTAGAATGATAGCTACCAGAAGCTGGGAAGGATGCAGGGGGAAAAGAATAAAGAAATTAAATAATCAGTACAAATATACAGATAGATAGAAGAAATAAGTTCTAATGTTCATTACCATGGTATAGTGACTATAGTTAACAATATATTTAATATTACAAAATAGCTAGAAGAGAAGATATGATATGCTCTCAATTCAAAGAAATGATAAATGTTTGAGGTGATGGATACTCTAAACACCCTGATTTAATGATTACATATTGTGAGCACGTGTCACAATATCCCATACAAAATATGGTGTTAATTGACTGTTTATGTTATCAGTAAGGCTTCCAGTCAACAGCAGGCTCTTAATCGTTGTGTTTTAGGGGAGTTAATTTTATACACAAATTGTCAGCTGCGTGGGGATTGGCACTCCCAATCTTTGCATTGTTCAAGGGTCAACTACAGTTTATTTGGGCATGTAATTCCAATGCCAGTTCTGAGTGGGCTGTAGAAAACAGGCTATTTACCAAGTACAGGATGTCATGTAGGCTGCTCTGCCACTTATCCACATTACCCAGATTTAAGGGTAACAAATTTAGGAATGATGCGTGAAATGTTTGGCAGGTCTCATGGGTGAATCACAATATATACCTTTATAATTTAGGGGCAAAGCTATGCCATACTCTGCAGATTATTATTCTCATGTTGAGAAACAACTCCATGCTTGCTTTTGGGCCTTGGAAAAAGCTAAACATTTGATCAAATTGGTGATTTGGTCACCAATTTATCACGAAATTTGAGTTGTTCATCATCAACTGGGTGTTGTCTGACGTATGAAACCACAAAATTGGGTGTGCATAGCAGCACCTGATCTTCAAACTGAGGTAGTGTAAACAAATAAGACTCAAACAATTACTGAAAGAACAAGTGACTTGCATGATAAATTGCTCATGTCTCCAAGACTTCTAATACCAGTATATTGCCGTCCGTTTCGCAACAGATATTTATGATCTGTAGAGTTTCTTATGGTTTTTTTTTCCCCCTTCTCTACAGGACAAAAAATTGTCCTGGTTTATAATAATTCTACATAATATTCTAGTGCCAACCAGTAGTGGGCATCTGCAGTATTAGCACCCCACTCAAGGGTATCTCTTAATCAAAGTTTTTAGGGAAAATCCTCATATATACAGTCAACCTTGTTAATGTAACCTGGAAGGAGAAATGACCAGAATTTCAGATCTACATTGACCCTCAGGCAGAGGCTAACAGCTTGGACTTAGCATGAGGAGCTTGGAGAAAACATAATTAGAAAGCTGTTGACAAAAATGACAGGAAAGAGGTATGTAGACAGACATTCCTAATAAAGGTGTCCACATCTCCTGCCAGTGCTTCAAAACAAACAGCAGAAGCAGAACAGAACCTAAATAATCAGGTGGACAAGATAAATGGCTTGTTTAATTGAGTCAATCTCTCAGTAAGCCATCCACCTTGCCTGATAGTTCATGAATAATGTGGTCACAGGAGCAGGCATGGAGGTTATGAATGGGCTCACTACCATGGACTTCTACTTACCACACATTACCTGGTTACAGCCACTACTGAGTGCCAAGCCTGCCTACAGCTGAGATTAAAACTTATCACCCAGTGTGCCCCCATTCCTGAGAAGAATATGTCATTATTTATGTTTGTTACTTTTCTTTTCTTTTTTTTTTTCCCCTCAAGAAAAGGACCTCTGGATGAAGTCAAGTTGTCTCATATGGCTATCTTAATTAATGAATGACAAGAGAAAACATTATCTGGCTGTCTGACCTAATCTGAAAAAACATTTTTTCACAAAACGTGTACAAATAACTCTAAAAGGTGCCAGAGCAGCTATCCAAGTTTTCAATTTGCTGCCTAATATGCATTATAATTTTATTTTAGCTTATCATTGGCAATACCATGAAGTACTAAAGTTTACGACACCACCCTTAGCAGCCCAACAATGCTTTCTCAGCTTCTTTATATTTGATCATAAAGAAGCAAAACATGTTATAACTAACTAAATAAATGTCAAAATCTAATTCAATCCCATTAAAAATATCAACAGTATTAAAACATTCTATAGTTTACATTCAAAAATAATTGTCCATTAAATATTAGTTTATTTTGATGGTAATTTTATGGTAATAACCAACCTAATGATTTTTTAAAATATAATGAAGTATAGTAAAATAGAACAATGTAATCCTTGAAATCTTCAAGCCAATTACTTCTTTTTATCCTGTGACCTATGCAACCTCATACACATTGCTTAAATTTTTAAACCATTATATACTCAATTTTAAATGGGAATAATACATTTTGGCATATGATTATGATAAGCAATATACAAAATTACTTAGAATTTATCCTAAGTAAATTGATTTTTTTAAGTCAATCTGCAAATAAGTTCATGTTAAGAAGTTATTTCAAAAGTTTACTCTTACTCTGATTGGTAACATGGCTTGAGTGTTTTCTTACTAAGTTTATGTCTGTTATTTGCCACGATTTTTTAAAGAGAAATTCCAATTTGTCTTAATGGTTACATGGTAAAGTTTTAAACTCTTTACTTAATTCATTCTTTAAAATCCTTCTATCTTTATTTTCAAAACTAAACATTTAATTATAGAATAGCTTTTACATTTACAAAACATTTACAAATATATAATATGGAGAATTCTCTTCTAACCATATCCTGTTTTCCCTATTGTTAATAACTTACATTGTTAGTGTAGTGCATGTACCACTCTAGTAAACTGATATTAATACAAAATTATTAACCAAACTCCATAGTTTATTCAGATTTTCTAATTTTTATTTAATATCATTATTTTATGTTTTGGGATCCATAGAGGATACCACATTACATATCGTCATTAGGTCTTGTTAGGCTCCTCTTGGCAGTCACAATTTTTAAGGCTTTCCTTGTTTTGATGACTTTGACCATTTTGAGGAGTACTGGTCAGGTATGTTTGGACAATCCTTCATTAGAGGTCTGTCTGATGTTTACCTCATGATTAGACTGAGGCGTGGGTTTCTGATGACGTTAACCTTCATCACCTGGCCTAGGTAGTGTTTGTCAAGTTACTCCAGTATCAAGTGACCCTTTTCCTCTATTCCAAGCTCATATTAGAAACCATCATCTGGACACTATATGTGCCTACTGTTTATCTCTCCCTGTATGTGATATGTATATCTCAATTAATATTAAATTACGATGAACTCATACTGAAGTATCCAAACCAAATTGGTGTCACATGGTTCATTTAACTTTCCAACATGTTTTACCTATGACCTCTCATGTCATGAGTCTGAAAGCTGACTCCTACCATTCTCCATCCATTTACCTATTTGCTCAGCCTCAGCATACATGTATCATGTTAACACACACCTCATTGGGAAACAATTTTACCATCTAGAGTTCAGTGCTACATGTAGTTCCTTTTGTCCTTAGAGTTTTGATATGGTTTGGCTGTGTCCCCACCCAAAGTTCATCCTGAATTGTAATCACCAAGTATAGTAGAAGGGACCCAGTGGGAGGCAATTTAATTGTGGGGGTGGTTTCCTTCATACTGTTCTCATGATAGTGAGTTCTCATGAGATCCAATGGATTTATAAGGACGTTTCCCTCTTTTGCTTGGCACTTTTCCTTGCTACCTCCATGTGAAGAAGGACGTGTTTGCTTCCCCTCTGCCATGATTGTAAGTTTCCTGGGGACCCCCCAGCCATGGTGAACTGTGAGTCAATTAAACCTCTTTCCTTTATAAATTAGCGGGTCTCAGTTATGTCTTTATCAGCAGAGTGACAACAAACTAATACGAGTTTCCATTTATTTTCAAAGTTACCTAGGTAAAAACAATTTTCTCCCAACTCTAGTAAGTTAATGTCATACATTTGTAATACGTTTAAATTTGTTTTAGCTCCTGAATTTCATCCTGAGGTTACTCAATACCCTAGTTGATTTTGTTTTGTTCATATACATGGAGGTTTATTATTTATACCATAAGTTTCTATGAGTTTTAACAGGATAGTGCCATGTATCTACCACTACAATATTGTATGAAATAATTTCCCCACACTAAAAATTTCCCGTATGCTTCATCTATTTAACATTCTTCCCTCACTAAGCACCTACCAATAGCTGGTCTGCTTTCCATATCTATAGTGTTTTGTTTGTTTGTTGTTCCCAGAATGTCATGTAAGTAGGCTCATAGAGTACATATCTGTTTCAGATTGGCTTGTTTTGCTTAGCCATTTGCAATTAAGATTTATCTGTGTTGATCTGCAGAATGGTAGTTCATTAATTTTTATCTCTAAATGGTAATTTCATTGTATAGAAATGCCATCATTTGTATATCCATTCACCTATTGAAAGGCATCTTGGCTAGTTTTATTTTTTGACAATAAAGACAAAAACTGGACTGGGCATGGTGGTCCAATTCTGTAATCCCAGCAATTTGCAAGACCAAAGTATCAGGATTACTTGAGCTAAGAAGTTTGAGACCAGACTGGACAACATAGACCTCATCACTATATAATTTTTTAAATAAAATATATTAGCCAGATATGGTAGTTTGAGCTAGAGGCTGAGGTGGGAGGATCATTTGAGCCCAGGAACTCAATATTGCAACGAGTTATGATTGTGGTGCTGCATTCCAGCCTGGGTAACAAAGTAAGATCCTGTATCAAAAAAATCATCACAATAAAATGGCTATGGACTTCTACATGAGGGTTTTCATATGAGTTGATTACATTCCCAGGTATACAATTGATGTGCAATGTGGTAAGATTATGCTTAGCTTTGTGACAAACTGTCAAGTTGTCTGTCAATATGACTGTGCCTTTTTTAATTTCCAAACGCAATACATTACAGTGTCTTATACCTCTCCTCTTGTAATTAGTATTTTGAATTATTTAAAAATTATTTTAGCTATTCTAATAGATGTGCGGTGATATCTCATTGTTAAATCTGTGCTTCCCTAGTGACAAATACAGTTGAATATCTTTTCAAATGCTTCTTAGCTACCTGCATAACTTCACTGATGAGTTGTCTATGTATATCTTTTGCCCCATTTTTAATTTGGGCTTTTGTTTCTTATTGTTGAGATTTAAAAGGTTTTTGTATATTTTTGATACAAATTTTGTATTAGACATGCATTTTACAAACATTTCTCTCAGTTCATTATATGCTTTTTATTGTCTTAACCGTTTTCCATACAGAGAAAAAAAAGAAAGAAGGGAAGAAAGGAAGGAAGGAAGGAAGGAAGGAAGGAAGGAAGGAAGGAAGGAAGGAGGAAGGAAGGAGGAAGGAAGGAAGGAAGGAGGAAGGAAGGAAGGAAAAATGGAAGGAATAAAGCAAAAAGGAAGGAAGGAAAAAAGGAGGAAGAAGGAAGGAAGGAAAATAAGAAGGAAGGAAGGAAGTAAAGAAGGAAGGAAGGAAGAAAAAATAAGGAAGGAAGGAAAGAAGGAAGGAAAGAAGCAAGGAAGGAACGAAAAAGGAAGGAAGGAGAAAGGAAGGAAGAAGATAAAACAGAAGGAAGGAAGCAAAAAAGGAAGGAAGGAAAAAAGAAGGAAGAAGGAAGGAAAGAAGGAAGGAAGGAAGGAAGGAAGGAAGGAAGGAAGGAAGGAAGGAAGGAAGGAAAAAAGAAGGAAGAAGGAAGGAGAGAAGGAAGGAAGGAAGGAAGGAAGGAAAACAAGAAGGAAGGAAGGAAAGAAGGAAGGAAGGAAAGAAAAAGAAGGAAAAAAGGAAGGAATGAAGGAAGGAAAGAAGCAAGGAAAACAAAGAAAGAGGAAAACAAAGAAAATAATGAGGTAAAACATATCCAAATTTTCTTTCAGGTCTGTGTTGTCATTGTATCTAAAAATATATCACCAAACACATATTTAAACAGATTTGCTCAATATTTTATTCTGGAAGTTTTAGCTTTATATTTTATCTTGTATCTTTGACCCTTTTAGTTCACTTCTGTGTGAGTTGTATGGTCTAAGTTCTTTTTTCTTCTTTTGCATATGGACATCAAATTGTTTCAGAACAATTTACAAATGACTACCTTCTCTCAATTGAATTGCTCTTGTAAAAACTAAGTTGACTATATTTATATCCGTCTATTTCTGGACTTTCTATTCTATTGATCACTGTGTCTATTATTTAGCCTATAATATAATACTATATTGATTACAGTAGCTTTATAGTATGATTTGGAGTCAGGTAATATGTGTCTTCTAGCCATTATTACTTTAAATATTGTTTTGTTCTATTCTTGTTCTTCTTCTGTTATTTCAGTTAAAAGCATATTACCCCTTTGATATTTTTATTTCTATTTCATGCTGTATTTCTGCTGGTGAATTCTCTATTGACTTTTCTTCAAATTCCTTAATTCTTGCCTTACCTGATGGGCTCATGAAGTCATTCTTCATTTCTGTTACTGTGTTATTGATTTCTAGCATTTCGTTTTGATTCTTTCATAGGATCTTCATATCTCTGATGACTTTCATTGCCCAACAGTTCTTGCATGTTTTCTACTTCCTACATTAGATCCTATAACACGTTAATAAGTCTAATTCTTTTTTTTTTTTTTTTTTTTTTTTGAGACGGAGTCTTGCTCTGTCGCCCAGGTTGGAGTGCAGTGGCGCGATCTTGGCTCACTGCAAGTGCCACCTTCTGGGTTCATGCCATTCTCCTGCCTCAGCCTCCGGAGTAGCTGGGACTACAGGCGCCCGCCACCACGCCCGGCTAATTTTTTTGTATTTTTTAGTAGAGATGAGGTTTCATCGTATTAGCCAGGATGGTCTCGATCTCCTGACCTCGTGATCCGTCCCACCTCGACCTCCCAAAGTGCTGGGATTACAGGCGTGAGCCACCGCACCCGGCCATAAGTCTTATTCTTATTTTAAATCTCTGTGCCAGTAATTCCAACATATATGGCATAACTGCATTTTGCATTCTTTTCTGTCTGTTTTCCTTGTCTCTTCAGTCAGTCTTCGTTTTGTTGTTGTTGTTGTTTGGCTTGTAGTATGAGGTAATTTTGTTGTTGCTTTTGTTAAAAGCAGGTCATGTTATGTTGCATGAGCTAATAGATATTAAAGTAACTGACTGACTTTTAGTATGACGATTTATGATAATCTGGGTTTGGGCTATGTTTAACTTTTGTTGTAGTTGCAGATAGCAGAGGCTTCAAGTTTGTCTACAGTTTCTGTTTTGGTCTCACTTCTCGTCACTTAGAATTCCCTTTTTATTGCCACTCGGAGAGTCTGTGTATTGCAGTTCTTTCAATGTAATCTGTTTTTGTTACGCTGGAGACTTATGGGGTAGGGATAGAATATGTGGGAGGGGAGCAGTCTGTAATCTTTGCATCATGCCTAAGTCTTTAATTGGGCCTGTGTCTCAAGTGCTTGTCTCCACAAGTTTCTGTCTCTTCTTCAAGGATGTAGCTCCCACAGCCATATTCCCTAGTTCCTTCTCTAGGTGCAGCTCTCCTCATCTAATTTCTTGAATTCCTGTCCCTCAGTTGCTATGATATGGCCCCCACCATTGGCTGACTTACAGAAGACATGAAGATAGAAACTGCCTAGAGTTGGGCAGGAATAATTTTTCTAGTTGCAATGAAGGTTCAGAATTGCCCTCTGAGAATTTGTTACTCTTAGAGGCTGGGCCTTTGCTAGGGAAAAGAGGCTGAGAGTGTTTCATGGTGGCTACCGTACACCCTCTCCTTTCAGGACTAGACAGATATTTTTCTCAGATCCTCACCAGGAAATTGCTTCTGTTCCAGGAGAGAAAGCTATGAAAATAACGGGGTTTCCACATGACTCTAACCCCCGGGAGCTTCTCAGCATTTAGACTCCAGCAATTTGTCAAAATTACCATTGAAAGATTCATACCAGTTTGTGGTGGTTAGTGGCTTTTGCTCTAAATAAGGAAACCTCCAGTACTGTATCTTTCATAGTGCACCCATCTCTCCAAATATCAGGGCTGTAGTTTGCTATACAACCACAGTTTACTCAAGGATCTAAGAAAAGAAATTGATTTTTATGTTGTTCAGGTATTCTTATGAGGATAGGGGTGAGGACTTCCAATGCATTTACAAGTCAGGACTCTCAACCTACTGGTATGCTATTATTATTTGTAATTGCTTTTTAATTATTATTAAATTAATTAAGTTTTATTTTCCTAATTGCTATTCTACTACCAGAAATATAATAAGTACATTTGTATTCTTAAGATATATTTGTATTATAAATACATGCATTTATAATAGTTTGTAGTGATAAGATGTCAACCAGCATTTACAGTTTACCAAAAAAAGACATTAACTTTAGCATACAATCACTTCTTGTTTTTCCTGTTTTTTTTTCTTTTGTGTTATTTTATTTCCTGTTTCTTTTTAGCTTTCATTGTAGATAAAATGTTATTCACATAAATGTGTACTTTAATAGTTTTTGCATGCCAGTCTTTATTTTACCTATACCCTCTGCATTCTTTTTCTGTATTTACTTGGTTGACTACTTTTATTTAGCTATTGTGCTAGAAAGATTCTTTCAAATATTAATTATAAGTAATAAATGTTGTAGATCACCGCATAATACATTTAAAAAACTTACCTTAACTTTGAATAATATTTTGTTTTATTATTAAATTCTAATTTAATACATTCTAAATTAAAATTAATATTAAAACAAAATATTACATTCTTATTACACGTTTCTTATTTCTTAATTCTTATTTCTTAATATAGGCATTTACAATTATAAAATCTTCCTAACATATTAATCTACTGATTTCTAGCTTACTTTATTAATTGTGAGAATTAGGCAATTAAATTAAACTTTATTTGTAGGTATTACTGTATTTTTCTCGTTAATGTCCTGGAAATGTGTTTTTTTTTTTTCCTTCACCCTAAACTTCTGCATGTTCAACATAATTGTCTACATCGAGGCCTTTTTAAAATTAATTCAACCTATATTAAGTCTTTTCATTTGAAAAATTTGTAATTTTTTCTGTTTTAGGAAATGTCTTTTGTAGCTCTTGGTTATTTCTTGTCCTCTACTTTTTTTTTCTTCTTTCTTTCTGGAGATCCACACAGAATATAGGAAAATAATATAGAAACTTTTTTTCCTTATCCTTTATTTACTTATACTCTAGTACCACAGTGATATTTTGTAGTTATTTATGTATTGATGTCCTGGATAAATGTTTAACTGACCTATTTCTTGGTCTAACTGGAGAAAGGAATAATAGGTAAGTGTCGAGTCTAGTCTAGTCCTGTTGTCCATCCTGACACTCAGAGGCCCATGCATCTGGCTTAAATGTGTCACATGTATATTTCACTAGTATGAATTAAAATTATATATGAAAATGCCTAAATATTGAAGTGAATATAAATATTTTAATTAATGCTATTTCATCTTATCCTACATATTTTCAATGTTTTATTCATTATTTTTGAATGTACATTTTAGCAGATAATTACTAAAAATGGTTGAAAATATATTTAGCATTATAACCTTTCCAAACAACACTTACATTGATCATTTTTCTATGAAGAATTAATAAGAAAATTCTAGATTTTTGTCATATAAAATAGTTATTAGTTTCACTAGCACTATTATAATCTATGAAGCAGAGGGCCGAGCATACTGGCTCACACCTGTAATCACAGCACTTTGGGAAGCTGAGGTGGGAGGATCACTCGAGGCCAGGAGTTCGAGACCAGCCTGGGTAACACAGTGAGACCCACCCTATCTCTACAAAAAAAATTTGTTTTTTAAAATTCAGCCACTCATGATAGCACACACCTGTAGTAGCCACTTGGGAGGCTGAGGTATGGAGATGGTTTGAGCTCAGGATTTCAAGACTGCAGGAAGCTATGACTGTGCCACTCCACTCCAGCCTGGGCAACAGATCAAGACTCTGTGTCTATTAAAAAAAAAAAAAAAAAAAAGTAAAGATTTGGGCAAAAAGTAAAATGAAAAGGCATGATGAGCACCCTTAACAGACTTCCACTGTTGGATATACTTAATTGAAAATATTGACCTAGAAATGCAACAATATTTCATGAATAAAAGCTCAAGATCTATACTCATTTAGAGAATTGTAACTATTATTCTCAAAACAATCAGACTTTGATCTGCCCGGATATGCCTGTTTTCCAAAACAGCTGTACTGTTCTACATTCCCATAGCCAAGTATGAGGGTTCCAATTTCTCTACATCCTTGTCAACACTGCTAATATCTTTCTTTTAAAATTATAGCCACCCTAGTGGTTATGAAGTGATATATAATTATGGTTTTGATTTGCATTTCCTCCATGCTTAATGATGTTGAACATTTTTTATGTGCTTATTGGACATTTGCATATCTTCTCTGGAGAAATATCTATCAGATCATTTGCCCATTTTTAACGAGTTAATGGGTTAATGAGTTGAAATATTTTTAAATTTCTTAGTATAGGCATTTACAATTATAAAATTCCCGCTAAGCGCTGCTTCTACTGCATCCTTCAGTTTTGGTATGTTGTGTTCCTATTTCCATTCACCTTAAGTGGTTTTCTGATTACTTTCTAATTACTTCTCATTTCTTCTTTGACTCATTGGTTATTTAGGATTATCTGGTTTTACTTACACATATTTTTAATTTTCCCAAATTTTCTCCTGTTGCTAATTTCTAAAATCATTCCATTACTGTCAAAAAGTACTTCGTATTATTTTAATCCTTTTCTATTTATTGAGGTTTGTTTTGTAGCCTTGTAAATTGTCTGTCCTAAAGAATAATTCCGTGTACCATTGAGAAGGACATATATTCAGTTGTTACCTGGTGGAATGCTCTGTAGCTGTCTGTTAGGTATCATTGGTTTATAGGATTTTTAAGTTTTCCACCTCCTTGTTGACATGTGTCTAGTTGTTCTAACCATAATTGAAAGCAGAGTATTCAAGTCTTCAAATATTATTGTTGAATTATCTATTTTTTCTTTTCTGTCAGTCTTTGCTTCATGTTTTTGGGGCTCTGGTTTTTAGTGTTATGTATGTCTTTAATTGTTAGAGTTTCTTGACATATTTCCCCTTTCATCATTAAAGACCATCCCTCTTTATCAAGAGTTGCATTTCTCAAAGTCTACTTTGCCTGGTATTAGTATTGCTACAATTGTTACTTTACTATCTCTAGTCATTTTCCTAACCCAAGGCAGCTCTGCTCCCATGTGTCCCTTTTGTGTTGTTATTGACAAATATTTTGCACATATCTTGCATTTCTATATGTTATGAGCCTAACAATAAATCATACATAAATTATATATTATTTATTTTATTTAGAGGAATTATATATCATGCAAACATAATGCATACTATATATTAGTATTGTATATATAATGAATATCTGTGTATTATAGGTATAATTTTATACAAAGCTTTTTAAATCAGTTTTGAAAAAAAGAAGAATATTTATTCTTACTGACTTAGATAATTGCATAACGATCTTTACCAGTGTGTATTTGAATTATCATCTGTGATCATTTTCTCTTAGCCTAAAAAACTTCCTTTAATACTTCTTTAAGGTGGGGCTTCTAGCAACACATTCTTTCATTTATTTCTTTATCTTGATAGGTCATTAATTTATCTTCCTTTTTTGAAACATATTTGCACTAGATACAGTATTCTTGTCTGACAAGATTTTTTTGGTAACTACTTTAAATATGCTATCCCACTGTTTTCTGACTTTCACCGTTTTTACTTAGAAATCAGCTGTTAGTTTTATTGGTGTTGCTTATTTCCTTTAGTTCTGTAAACATGATTATAATGGCAAGTAATTTTGCTGTTAAATTTGACATTTCATCACTCACAGACAGTGTCTATTGCCTGCCTTTTATTCAGTGTGTGAATCATGCTTTCCTTTTTCTTTGCTTGATTTGTATCTTCTTGTTGTTGTTGTTTGTTGGAAAATGGACACTTTAGCTAATACATGTAGTAACTCTGGTTGCTGGTTCACCATATCATCCAGAAATTTTTATTGTTATTTGCATGCTTATTTGTTCAGCGACAGCCCAAATTGTTTTAGTGAAGTGAAACAATTCCCCACCTCTCTACCCAGCCTGCCACGCAGATACTCACACTCACACAAAACACTGAGCCTCTGGTTGTTCCTCTGGAAGGCACAGGGTTCAATATGCCCACAGTCACCCAGGGATAACAGTGGTTTGGTAAGTCTCTCTTCCTCCCTTTTCCTCCCTATATGCAGCTGTGAAACTCCACTAATTACCAGCTAATTTCTCTATCCTTTTCAACAATGCCCCTGGGTACAAATTGATTGATAAACTTATCCAATCAAATTCTGGCTCCTTTGAATAGACAGTTTCTGAAGTCAGTGATAGCTGGAGGGAAAAGGGCACTTCTACCTTTAAACTGAACACCGTTGAGACAGTCTCAGCAACTAATAGTTGGGACAAGATAGAAGCACTGATATCCTTCTGTTTCCAGAAGGAAAACTCCAAATGGGGCCGGGTACAGAGAAGTCTTCTGGAGTGGAGTCTCTGCCTTGCCAAATTGAGTAAGAGACTCTGCCTTGCATAATTGTGCAGAGAGGGTGAGGAGTCGTCTTGGTTCAAATACCAATGACATTTAACTTTCCTAAGGAATTTTCATAGATTTTCTTGACTAGATATTGTTTTCATTTACCGTTTATCCTTAGGACAATTTCTATAGGCTTAAAAATATTTTTAAAATTTTCACCAGTTTCTTTGGAGAGAGGGTCCACAGAGTACATCACATTGTCACTCTGTCTACATTATTTATTTTTAATCCCTAAATTAATTGGTAGCCTCAATTGGTGTCTATGAGACTCAGTATATCAAATAAGAAACTCCAGTTTGATCAAAGGATAGACTGTCATGCTATGTATTAATAACTTTGGTAATAAACCAGGAAAAGAATGAGATATATAAAATATTGTCCCTGCTTATATTTTTGATTAATTATTTTTGGAGCATGTTCTAATAAAACATGCTTGATGAAAGAAATTAACCTGCATGTTATAGAAATGTGATTTGTCAATTAGATGCTAATATCAATATCACTAACTAAAGAAAGACAACAATTTAAGACACATTATATTCACATTAGATAATTACTTTATAAGACTTTAAATTAGTTTAGAAAGAGATTGTCCCATATCACTTTGAAATGATTTCAGGACAGAATTATGTGCAATAAATAAACGGCAACAGGTAAACTGAGTTTGAGTTTCAGCTCTATCACTAAGTATCTAGGTGACTGTGGTTCAGGTTCTCAACTCTAGACTTTCCCATTCTACACTATGATGATGCAGAATAATATCAGCAAAGGTAGGGTGATAGCAGAAAAAGGGTTTGTGATTGACTGAGCCTCATGATACATTTAGTATATAGCAAAATTTGGTGAGAATGAAAATTTAACATTTACATTTTATACCAACCTCATGATTTACAAATATTTTATTTGTGTCAGTCATATAAAATATAACCATGCTACAGATAAGCAACAATACTTCTTTTTCTTAAGAAGTGGGGTGAATCAAAGCAGTGTGCTTGGGAATTAAAGGGAGGGAAAAATATATGAAAGTAAAAGAAAATAAATAGACCTTAAAAATTAAAACATGGAAAAAGTCAAAATAAGTAGAAGTCATATTAAATCTTAGTGAAACCCAAAGTAATTTGAAAAATAATAGCCTGTATAGAACCTACTGACTTCCTGATTTTTTTTTTTCTGCTGAGGTATATGCTGCATAAAATGACAGGCAACGGGCCACAGCAATTCACTTTTCTCAGCCTAGGGACTTGGCTGTAACTTACTAATAAACTAAAGAAAAGAATCAAGACTAACACAGAAACATTAACTTGAAGTTAATTTCAGAATTAATTTCTTGAAGCACTTTCAGAATTATATGGAAAAATTGATCATCTGAAGAATAGGAAAACTAATTGCTAAACCTCTGATGTTCATAAAATTTACTTCTTATTTCAACATATTATTATTAAAATGTATGTTTAACATAGTCACTAAAATTCACTAGTGTAGTTTACTGGTTTATGTGTGTGTGGCTGTGGATCATCTATATTTAATTGTTCTTATATATTTTCATTCTAATATTTGTAAAATGTCAATGAATATACTTGTGAGAAACTTGAAATGCTTTAATTCAAGATTAATATATCTTTCATGTTGTTTACCAAGAAAAAGGCCCATACGTCAATTTCTTTTCAAAAACTATAATTGAATACATATAGTGTCTTATCAAATCACAGAAGACAAATTATAAAAAAAAAATCAGTTGCATAATTACGAGTTGATGGTTATATAGATTCTTTCAGTGGTAACTCAGCCTGTCCCTAGTTGTGTATTTTTAAAGTTCCAAATTAAACTATCCAGACTTCAGAAAATTCTTTTGTTGTTGTTGTTGTTGTTTTGAGATGGAGTCTCACACTGTTGCCCAGACTGGAGTGCAGTGGCTTGGTCTCGGCTCACTGCAAGCTCTGCCTCCCGGGTTCTCGCCATTCTCTTGCCTCAGCCTCCTGAGTAGCTGGGACTAGAGGCTAATTTTCTGTATTTTTAGTAGAGACGGGGTTTCACTGTGTTAGCCAGGATGGTCTCGATCTCCCGACCTCGTGATTCGGCCCACCTCCGCCTCCCAAAGTGCTGGGATTACAGGCCTGAGACACCGCGCCTGGCCAGAAAACCTTAAACTAACTGTCACTTCTATTAAAAATTATCTCTTATGTAACTTAAAGAGTAGAAATAACATCTAAAAATGCTTTATTGGTAATAACAGCGCATCTTGTAATAATGATTCAGAGCTGTGATCTTAGCGTCTGGAACATGTTTATTTTAAATCTCATTGGCTCTTACACAATAAAAGAATATCATAAAGTTCTGTTTCTGTTTTCTATAGTTACAATTACTATTCTTTTATGAATTCGAAGTATAGGAAAATATAGTGAAAGACAATGAAGTTTTTTCACTGACTATATCATATATCACAAATTTAAGTACACAGGAAAATATGAAGATTACTCCATTATTGGCAACAATTTGGCATCAGAAGTCATTTCATAACTTTTTTGCATTTACCAAACTGTGTGTTGTAATGCTGGAGCAAGATAAGAGAAGATAAAATTGTCAGAATCCGTTATTATTCATCCAACAATAAATCTAATTCTTTTTTAATAAAAATAATATGGATAATCAACTGAAATTAACGTCAGTTTCCTCTAAGACTACTAAACAAACAATATTTCCATTTGTTTTTGTTGTTGCTAGATTATATAAAGAAAATAACACATTACATGTATTCTTATTTTTCTTATTTTTAATATTTTGAACAAAAATTGGAAACATTTGTGATAAGCATATTCATTTTGTTATATTTACCTTATATAAGATTAAATTTACAATAAAAACAACTGCTTTAATCATTTAATATTATATAATTTTACAAATGTGGCTATATATGAATAAAATAATAAAAATGTCAATTTTTCTGGCATCAAGAATATGAGATATATCTAAATACATATTTAGAAAATATTCAAAACCACATAATTTTAAGTTAAGTACATTTACCTTGCATTTGCAACTTAGGCTGTTTCCACAGAAACAGCAGCTGGCACTCAGAAGCAGGAGTGTTTATAACTTTGATATTTCAGCTGTGCTTGTCAAGTAGATGATGAAAATGTCATTTTTCAAAGAAGCACCTGCAGCTTTTGGGTTCCAACAGGTTCGTGGAATATAACATTTTAGATTTTGAAAAAGTTTTTGTTCATAATATTTCTGTATAAATCATAACCATGCCTGCTTTTCAAAGAGGCTTAATTACCCTGGGTCTATTTTAGAAAATGACTTTTTAAGCGTAATAACTGATTTGAGGTAACTTAGAATTATAATGGTCTGCAGGTCTCTCAGAGTCACAATGAAAAAAATATCACAATAATTTGCCTTTGGTCATATGTCTACTGGAGTTAGATTCTGTGCAGAGCCACTTTTGTTCTGATACAACATCTCTATTCCAGGAGCCCATTTCTATTCGACTATAAATTCATGACTCTAGGAGTTTCGTTCCCAGTGGTAGATCACACCTGGATAGTGGGCTGGCCACAATTTCTCCCACTACTAAACAACAAATTCGAAAAGGAACTGTCTGATACCTGTAATCTGTTGTGCTTGACATATATCTGCCATAGATAGGGTATAAAGTGCTAATACTGTATTGGTTGAAAAATTCAATGAAGTACTTATTAAGATGTCATCATAACTATCTCCTATCAATCCATTTTTTAGATGCCAGTGCCTAGATATTGCCAAGGACAAAATAATAAAGTGGAAGAGAGATGATCTGTGGTAAGAAGTTCTTGAAATTATTATTTCAATATTTTATTTTCAGTTCAATAAAACACAGTAGTTTTAAGAAAATGAAATGATATCCTTTAAAAACATTACACTCTTAGTTTTATGTTAAGGATTCAGGCAAGATAAACTAAAAGATTTCACAGATCAGAAAAGCAGTTCAGCATGACAGAAGACACCCAGAGCCTGTAAACTTATTACCAGAATACATTTAGTCAAAACAACCCAATCAATGGCCACAGCAAGCCGTGGCTATTTGTAATAGAAACTTACTTGCTAAGGGCAAGTGATCAATTTTTAGTAACTCAGTGGAACTTATTGAGCAACTGCAGCATGTAAGACATTTTCAGGCTGTTGAACAAAACAAAATAATTAAAGAAAAATAATGCTAGTTGATAACAACCCCAGAAGTCTGCTTCTGAACCCGAGCCATGTCAAAGATCTTCATGAAAAACAGTAGGCACCAACTTATGATTATGCTGAAATCTTAAATTCTGTGTTGGCTTTAAAATTGTGTGTTCTGTTTAAAAAAACAAAAGGCAAATGGACTAATTCAAACACATTCTTTGGATTAATAAAAGAATCAAAACATTTAACATAATAATAAAAGTTAAAAATGAATATACACCATGACCAAGTAATCTCTATTGTGCAATCTATACCAATAAAAATACTGCAACACCACATATTTTTCAGTGGAGAAAAAACAACTTATTATTGACAATTTTATTGAAATAATGTTAATTTATATAATGTATAAATGTTATATTTATACATTCAAAACACTACCTTGTTAAATAAAATAGTTTTCACTGTTTCTGCCTAACTGGAAGTTTTTTCATGATACTTTGCCGATACATCAAAAAGTTGTAAACAAATGTAAGTAATATAAGCTTAACGTTATGAAAATAAAATCAGAGCAAATAAAGTGAATATGTGTGTACATCTATAAATACAAATGTAAAAGCATCAGAAGAAAACTCCCATAAATAAGTCAGGTTGGAATTTCAAGTAATTATAAAGAGAGAAGATTGGAAGAATAAAGAAGGAGTAGATGATTAATATATTTTTTGTGTATTTTGTGGGTTTTTCTTGGTCTCCTTTAACAAGCATTACTTTTTTAGCTAAAGAATGTGAAGAAATATCACAATATATAAAACAAAAGGAAACATAGAACATGGTTTGCTGAATTCACTCTGTGAGTATCACAAGCAAAATGTGTCCTAGATTGTCGTATTTTAAAATAGCAAATATATTTTGGCTTACTTCTGGATAGAATTTATTTTCCTTTCCATTTTTAAATTTCTTTCTTCTCTTTTCTTTTCTTTTCTTTTCTTTTCTTTTCTTGAAATAGGGTTTTGCTCTGTTCCCCAGACTAGGGTACACACTGTAGGTATGATCATGACTTATTGCTCCCTCAATCTCCTTGGCTCAAGAAGAAATCATCCCACCTCAGCCACCTTAATAGCTGGGACTACACGCTTGTGCCACTATACCTGGATAATTTCTTAATATTTTGTAGAGTTGATGTCTCACTATGTTGCCTCAGATAGTCCACATTATGATACTAGCTGTGGATCTGTTATTTATGGCTGTTATTTTGATGAGATGTGCTCCTTCTATACTCAGATTTTTTAGGGTTTTTGTCGTGAAAGAACGTTACATTTTATCAAATGCCTAAGCATCAGTTAAACTGATCATATTTTTTTTCCTTTATTCTGTTTATATATATCACATTGATTGATTTACTTATGGTGAACCACCCTTGCATCCCTTGAATAAATTCCACTTGATCAGGATGAATAATTTTTCAATGTATTGTTGAATTCAGTTTGCTAATATTTTGTTGAGAATTTTTGAGTCAATGTTCATCAGGGTAATTGGCTTGTAGTTTTTTGTTTTGTTGTTTTGTTTGATGTGTCTTTCTCCAGTTTCGGAATCAAAGTATCTATTGTAATGTTTCCTTTTTCATCTTTGATGAAAAGACAAATAAAATCAAAGATGAAAAAGGAGACATTGCAATAGATAATGCAGAAATTCAAATAAACATTAGAGGCTACTATGAGCAACTATATGCCAATAAACTGGAAAACCTAGTAGTAATGAATAAAGTCTCTCTTGCTACTTTTAGGATCCATTATTTTCCTTGACCTTGGAGGTTTTGGGGTTTTGATTATTAAATTCCTCGAGGTAGTCTTCCTTGAGTTAAGTCTGTTTGGTGTTCTATAACCTTCTTGTACTTGGATATTGTTATCTTACTCTAGGTTTGGGAAGTTCTCTGTTGTTATCCCTCTGAATAAACTTTCTACCCCTCTCTATCTTCTTTTTAAGGCCAATAACTCGTAAACTTGTTCTTTTGCAGCTATTTTCTACATCTTGTATGCATTCTTCATTAATTTAATTTTTTTTCTTTTGTCTATGCTGACTGTGTATTTTCAAATAGCCAGTCTTCAAGCTCATTAATTCTTTCTTCTACTTGATCAATTCTATTGTTAAAAAACTCTCATTAATTCTTCAATATGTCAATTTCATTACTCTACTGCAGAATTTCTGCTGGATTGTTTTTAATTGTTTCGGTGTCTTTGTTAAATGTTTCTGAGAGGATTCTAAATTTCTTCTCTGTGTCTTCTTGAATTTCATTTAGCTTCCTCAAAATAGCCATTTTGAATTCTCTGTCTAAAAGGTCACATATCTCAGTCTCTCTGCAATCGGACACGGCTGCCTTATTGAGTTCATTTGTTGAAGTCATGTTTTCCTGGGTGTTTTTGATGCTTGTGGATATTCATCTTTGGCCATTGAAGAGTTAGGTATTTATTGTAGTCTTCAAAGTCTGGGCTTGTTTGTCACATCCTTCTTGAAAAGGCTTTTCAAGTATTTGAAGGTACTTGGGTGCTATAATCTAAATCTTTGGTGACTACAGCTCTATCTGCATTAGGGGGCACTCCAAGCCTGGTAATTACGTGGCTCTTGAAACCTTGTAGCGGTACTGCCTTGGCGGTCTTGCGTAAGATCTGGAAGAATTTTCTGTATTACCAGGCAGGGACCTTTGAACTCTCCTCTTTTCCTTTACACCAAATAGTCTCTTTCTCCATACTGAACTGCCTGGAGCTGGAGGAGGGGTGACACAAGCATCCCTGTAACCACCGCCACTGGAACTGTGCTGGGTCAGCACTATATCTTGTCCAAAGCCAGGAGTAACCACTGTCTGGCTACAGTCTACGTTTCACTCAAGGCCCAAGGGCTCTACAATCAGCAGGTGGCAAAGTCAGTCAGTCTCATATCTTTTCTTTCAGGTTGGCAAGATTCCTTTGGCCCTGGGCAGATCCAGAGACGCCATCCAGGAGCCTGAGCCTCAAGTCAGGAACCTTAGCAATCTACCTGGTGCTCAATTCCACTGCATCTGAGCTGGAACCCAAGCTTCAAGATGGAATTTTTCTGTTTTCTGGGGTTTTTCTCTTTTTGTTTTCATTTTGAGATGGAGTTTCACTCTTGTCTCCCAGGCTGTAGTGCAATGGAATGATCTCGGCTCACTGAAACCTCTGCATCCCGGGTTCAAGCAATTCTCCTGCCTCAGCCTCCCAAGCAGCTGGGATTACAGGCGTACACCACAACACCCAGCTAATTCTTTTTGTATTTTTAGTAGAGACGGTATTTCACCATGTTGGCCAGGCTGGTCTTGCACTCCTGACCTCAGGTGATCCACCCGCCTCAGCCTCCCAAAGTGCTGGGATTATAGGACTGAACCACCGTGTCCAGCCCAAAGTTCTACCTACTCTTTTCTCACCTCTCCTCAAGCAGAGATTTCTCTCCCTATGGCCACCACTACCCAAGGACCACATGTGTACTGCCTGGCTGCTGCCAATGTTCCATTGAGGCTTAAGGGCTCCTGAGTCAGCTTGGGGTAAATGCTGCCAGGCCTGGGTCTCTCTCTTCAGCACAGTGAGCTTCTCTGTCCCAGGGCAGGTCCAGAAGTGCCACAGAGGAAACAAGACCTGGAATCAGGGACCCGAGCAGCTGTTCTGGTGCTCTACCCTACTGTGGCCAAACTGGTATGCAAGATACAAGACAAAGTTCCCTTTACTCTTCCTCTGTTTCATGAAATAAATGGAGTCTCTATCTCTATCTAGCCACCATAGCTGGTAATACGCTGGGTTACACCTCAAGCCAGCAAGTCTCTGAGCTTCATCCAAGACCTGAAGAGGGTACTGCCTGACTACCACTCCTCAATTTTCAGGACTCAAGGACTCTTTAGTCAGCAGGTTCTTTCAGGACTTGGTCTTTCCTTTCAAATCAACAGGTTTCCTTCTGGCCCAGGCTGTGTCTAGAAATGTCCTCTGGGATCTAAGGCCTAAAATGAGTGTGTCGGAACTCTTCCTGGTGCACTCCTTTACTGTGACTAAGCCCGTATCCAGGGTGCAAGACAAAGTCCTCTTTACTCTCCCCTCCCCTTTCCCCAAAAAGAAGAAAAGAATCTCTCCTGAAGCTGCAAGCTGAACTTCCTGGGGTTCCGGGAAGGGTGACACAAACACTTCCTCGTCCACCCTGGTTGGTGTCTCACTGGGTCACATGTGCTACAAGTCCATTGGATCTGAGCTCAGCACAGCACCAGGAGTTGCCCAGGAATTACAGTTCTGGTGACCTGGAGTGCCTCGCAAGTGTATTTAGAACCCCAGAGTACTTTAACCTGCTGTGCTAGAGTGGCAGGGCTTGCTGAAACTCAGTTTTTGACTGCTGGAATGGACTATTCACCTCTGGCTAGAGCTTATCTTGGAGGACATCAGCTGGGTTGTTCCCAGTGTTGCTTTCTGCTGTGATAAGGTAGCACTGATTTCCAATGTGAAGTCTTACAATCACTACATTCTGTCTCCCCAAAATGCACAGTTTCTTTCTCCATGACCCATGGCCACTGCTAGGGGATGGGTGACCTATGGTGTAAGCAATTCAAGACTATCTTTTCTACCCTCTTCAGTGCCTGTTTCCTTAATATGATGTTAAAATCAAGTACTGTGATAGCTCACCTGAGTTTCAATTCTTATGATGGTGCTTTTGTTGTATGGTTAGTTGTTCAATTTTGTATTTCTGTTGGAAAGGATGATTGTTGGTGCTTCTCTTCAGCCAGACCTTTGGTGTAGGCAATTCAAGAGTGTTTTATCTACCCTCTTCAGTGACATTCTTCGTAATATGATGTTAAAATAAAGCACTGCAATAGCTCACTTGAGTTTCAGTTATTATGATGGTGCTTTTGTAGTGTGGATACTTTTTTGATTTTGTGTTCCTCTTGGGGAGGATAACTGCTGGTGCTGCTATTTGGCCATCTTGCTTCACCACCTCCCGGCATCCCCTCATCATTTTAATCTGACATTACCTTTAAATTTCTTTCATTAATTAAGTGTGATGGAAGTGATTCTGTATAACTTCTTATATTTGATCTCAATAGTTCTGTAGCTTCCTCCTCCATACATAGAATACTCCCTCTTAGAAGCTACATGCCACATAAGTTTTCTGAGTATACTGAGACCAACACAATGTGTGGAAGATCAAGATAACTATGTGGAGAAACAGAAACATTGCAGAGGTATACTAGCATGCCAAGCAGGTAATTACACCTTTCTCGAATTCTTCAGTTCTTTTCAGTAGCTGAGTGCTGTTGAAGAATGATACCTGTTGATGCCACATGAACCAGAAGAATCGCACAGCTAGGCTTTCCCCAAATGCCATTCAAAAAAATTACCCTGTATTGAAGAGACTTTTTTTTTCACTTCAGAAAAACACATTCATTTTCATAGAAGTAAACATGTAAGGAACACAACTAAACATTTTTAAACTCATAAAGAGTGTGTAAAGATAAAAATCTAGAACAAACATACTATTTCATAATGTTTTAGAAATACTTATAGAATACTATGTATCATGCGCAATTCTAATGACGAGTCCCATCAATCCAATAAGGCAAATAAAAGAGAGAACAGGTGTGAGAATTTAAAAAGAAATGTGAAATGTGCTGCATTTGTGTATAACATGATTATATGTATGAGAAATTTCCAAAGACAGCTTTGAGAACTATGAAGAGCACTTATCAGTGTGGTTGAATGTTAAATCACCGTTCAAAATTAGTAACATTTTTATATATGACTAATAGCCATATAAAAATGCAATAGAAAAACAAATGGTTAAAGAGACTGATCATAAAAGTAACTAATAATTATGTACCTAGAAACAAATCTTAAAGATGTGTGAATATTCATAGGGATTAAATCACCAAATGCTGTTGAAGAACATGTAATATAATTTAAATATGAAGAGCTATATATGCTTTAAAAAGAGGATAAATTATTACTATAAAGATGTTATTTTACCCTAAGCATGTGTATCAAATTTAATAAAATTTTACTAAATATTTCAACAACATCTTTTATCAAGGTTGAAAAATTAATTCTAAAGGTAGTGTGAACAATTATAATATGCTGTAAGGATGTTCATGTTAGTTTTGAATAAAACAACAAGATAGCTAACTCTGCCAAGTCAGATAACATTATTCTAAATCTATACTAATTAGGTAAAGGCAAAGCTGAATAGATCAATAATAATAACAAAAAGGCTAGAAACAAACTTAGTTATTGTCAGGATCCAGACAATAAAATAGAAAGCACTCCAGGTATTTCAAACAAAAATGTCTCAGTACAAAGAAGTGGTTACAAGGTGTTGTAGGGTGTAGAAGAAGAAAAAAGAGTATGAAAAGTCAGCCGGAGAGTCTAAAATTAAGCATAGTGATGCTTTTCTGAATGGATGTTTTTAGCTATTGCCCGCTGCTGCATCGTTGGAGGTGCTGTTTCAGTCAATTCTGATATCACTGAAAAGATGCTGCTGAGAACAGACCCTTACCATGCTGCCTTTGCCTGTGCTCCGTGGAGTCTGGAGACCCTGTATACTCACTGCCATTTCAGCAACTTCCTACAACTGCCAGAAGCAAGCATCTTCTTTCTTTCT